>NW_027507685.1:261787252-262339936 GCF_037356315.1 Lithobates pipiens | reverse complement strand
AGAGGTCCTCCCAGAAGAGTATTTCAGGAGAGGAGAGTTGGAAGAAGAGGAATCCTCCAGCAGTGTAGAGTATTTCAGAAGAGTTATAGAGGAAGGAGCAAAGTCCTCCAGAAGCGTATTTCAGGAGAGGAGAGTTAGAGGAAGGAAGGAGCAGAGTCCTCCAGCAGAGCAGAGTATTTCAGGAGAGGAAAGTTGGGAAGGAGCAGAGTCCTCAAGCAGAACCTTTCAGGAGAGGCAAGTTGGAAGCAGAGGTGTCCTCCAGCTTTGCAGAGTACATGAGGAGAGTTATAGAGGAAAGAGAGGAGTCCCCCAGCAGTGCAGAGTATTTCAGGAGATGAGTTATAGAGGAAGGAGCAGAGTCCTCCAGCAGAGCATTTCAGGAGAGGAAAGTTGGGAAGGAGCAGAGTATTTCAGGAGAGGAGAGTTAAAATGGAAGGAGCAGAGTGTTTCAGGAGAGGCGAGTTATAGCGGAAGGAGCAGAGTCCTCCAGCAGAGCCTTTCAGGAGAGGAGAGTTATAGAGGAAGGAGCAGAGTCCCCCAGCAGAGCAGAGTATTTCAGGAGAGGAGAGTTATAGCGGAAGGAGCAGAGTCCCTCAGCAGTGCAGAGTATTTCAGGAGAGGAGAGTTATAGAGGAAGGAGCAGAGTCCTCCAGCAGAGCCTTTCAGGAGAGGAGAGTTATAGAGGAGGAGCAGAGTGCCCCAGCAGATCAGATTATTTCAGGAGAGGAGAGTTATAGCGGAAGGAGCAGAGTCCCTCAGCAGTGCAGAGTATTTCAGGAGAGGAGAGTTGGGAAGGAGCAGAGTCCTCCCAGCAGAAGAGAGACTATTGTAGGAAAGGTGTACTGGGAGAGGAGGAGGGGGTGCTATGACTGGAGGAAGAGGTGTGTAGAAGGGACCTTATGTGCCCTGGGGCTCAGTGATTGGATGGTGGAAGGAAAGTGCTTCCACCAGGGGAGCAGATGTGGAGGGAAGGGGGCGCTATGGCAGAGGGGTGAGGTGGGATAGAAGGTGGTGCTCTGACCAGGGATGGGGGTGTGGTTGGGGTGTAAGGTGGGAGGGGCTACTGTGACGGTGTGCAGAGTAGCTGGGATGGTGGGGTGGCACTGACACTGGGGGGGTTTGGTACTGCCAGTGACGGGGGGGGGGGGGGGTAAAGCAGAAGTGGGGGGTTCTTTCACCAAGGATAGAAGGGGGAGGAGCCTGTGATTAAGGGTGCAAGGTGGGAGCCACAGTGGCGGTTTCGGTGTGCCCCACCCCCACGATGGTTGAAGAGCCGCTGTAACAGTAGTTGTTGAGCTTTTCTCACGTTCTTCTCTCTTGATTATTATGGGGCTTTTTATCACTGTCCCTCTTCTTCTTTTTTTTTTTTTCTCTTGGCCCGGAAGGCCATGCAGGAGCAGCTCCAGAAGAATAAAGAATTAACCCAGAAAATCAAAGCTTTGTCTGAGAGCGAGGAGGAGGAGGAGGAGGAGGAGATCATCCCAGACTTTGTCAATGACGCTCAGGTGATCTCCGAGGGCCCCAACCCCTGGATGACGGGGAACTGCGCAGTGATGCAAAGGATTCTGGGAGCCAAGAGGAGGAGGAGGAAACGATGAAGGTAGAATTAAACACGAAGGGTGAGGATCGAGATGATGAGGATGAGGAGGAGGAAGAACAGGACTCTGAAGAAGAGGTCCTACTTAAAGAATTTGATGAAAGACGGCTCTTGAGGAAGCGGCAAGGAGAGCGGGAGCCCTACGACGGAGAACCCGGTGAGTGGTGCCGGTCTGGAGAACGCGGCGATGTGATGATCTGTATAAAGTGCCAAACCCACTTTTTGGACTTCTACCTAATAGGTGATCCTAGAGTAAGGCTTGCCTATTGGTAGTGGAAATATCTCCTAAACTTGCGCCGTTTAGGAGATATTTCACTTGTAGTCCGCCGCAAATTCCAACGGCGCATGCGCAGGGAAGAAACGAAACGAAGTGCCCTTTCTTCCCTAGCCTGTGCCATTAAACGTGGCTCCCATGCATGCGCGGGAGTGAAGTCGCTCTGGCGAATTGCAGAGCCGGAGTCTGCGGCGCGGAAGGAAGAGGAACCAGAAGATGGATGCTGCCTACACAGTGGGCAACGCTGGATTCTTTTGCAGGTAAGCGGCACGTAATGGGCTAGCATGCGATGCATACTAGCCTATTACGCGTCCCCACGAGTAGGGACCGGTCTGCATTACTAAACCTATTTTAAGTTTAAGACAGTCTTTGTGTACCTAAAGTTCATGGTCTTCCCGGGGTCCTTGGGGTTGTTTCACACCATTGGAGATTGCAGAAATGTTGTTTTCAGTTTGGAAGTGTGTGTGTGTGTGTGTGTGTGGTGAAATTTGTGATCGAAAGATCGGCAAAACCCGACCAGCAAGCAGAGGCTGTAAATGTAATGTGCAAATACAGCGTTCTTCATGTGCATGTGATATCCCAAACTTTGCCCCTCCTCTCTCCACGCCCTTATTTTTTTTCGCCCTCTCCTCCTTTTATTTATTTTCTTTGCTCGCTCTCCTCCCCTTGCCTGCTCTCTTCCCCCCCTTCTTGCCCGCTCTCTTCCCCCCCCCCCCTTCTTGCCCGCTCTCTTCCCCCCCCTTCTTGCCCGCTCTCTTCCCCCCCCCCCCTTCTTGCCCGCTATCTTCCCCCCCTTCTTGCCCGCTATTTCCCCCCCTTCTTGCCCGCTATCTTCCCCCCCTTCTTGCCCGCTATCTTCCCCCCCTTCTTGCCCGCTATCTTCCCCCCCTTCTTGCCCGCTCTCTTCCCCCCTTCTTGCCCGCTCTCTTCCCCCCCTTCTTGCCCGCTCTCTTCCCCCCCTTCTTGCCCGCTCTTTCCCCCCCTTCTTGCCCGCTCTCTTTCCCCCTCTTCTTGCCCGCTCTCTTTCCCCCCCTTCTTGCCCGCTCTCTTTCCCCCCTTCTTGCCCGCTCTCTTCCCCCCTTCTTGCCGCTCTCTTCCCCCCCTTCTTGCCCGCTCTCTTCCCCCCCTTCTTGCCCGCTCTCTTCCCCCCCTTCTTGCCCGCTCTCTTCCCCCCCTTCTTGCCCGCTCTCTTCCCCCCCTTCTTGCCCGCTCTTTCTCCCCCCCCCCCCTTCTTGCCTGCTCTCTCCCCCCCCTTCTTGCCTGCTCTCTCCCCCCCCCTTCTTGCCTGCTCTCTCTCTCCCCCCCCCCCTTCTTGCCTGCTCTCTTTCTCCCCCCCCCTTCTTGCCTGCTCTCTTTCTCCCCCCCCCCCTTCTTGCCTGCTCTCTTTCTCCCCCCCCCTTCTTGCCTGCTCTCTTTCTCCCCCCCCCCTTCTTGCCTGCTCTCTTTCTCCCCCCCCCCTTCTTGCCTGCTCTCTTTCTCCCCCCCCCCTTCTTGCCTGCTCTCTTTCTCCCACCCCCCTTCTTGCCTGCTCTCTTTCTCCCCCCCCCCTTCTTGCCTGCTCTCTTTCTCCCCCCCCTTCTTGCCTGCTCTTTCTCCCCCCCCTTCTTGCCTGCTCTTTCTCCCCCCCCCCTTCTTGCCTGCTCTCTTTCTCCCCCCCCCCCTTCTTGCCTGCTCTCCCCCCCCCTTCTTGCCTGCTCTTTCTCCCCCCCCTTCTTGCCTGCTCCCTTTCTCCCCCCCCCCTTCTTGCCTGCTCTCCCCCCCCCCCCTTCTTGCCTGCTCTCCCCCCCCCTTCTTGCCTGCTCTCCCCCCCCCCCCCCTTCTTGCCTGCTCTCTCCCCCCCCGCTTCTTGCCTGCTCTCCCCCCCCCCCCTTCTTGCCTGCTCTCCCCCCCCTTCTTGCCTGCTCTCCCCCCCCTTCTTGCCTGCTCTCCCCCCCCCCCTTCTTGCCTGCTCTCCCCCCCCCCCCTTCTTGCCTGCTCTCCCCCCCCCCCCCTTCTTGCCTGCTCTCTCTCCCCCCCCCTTCTTGCCTGCTCTTTCTCCCCCCCCCCCTTCTTGCCTGCTCTTTCTCCCCCCCCCCTTCTTGCCTGCTCTTTCTCCCCCCTTCTTGCCTGCTCTCTTTCTCCCCCCCCCTTCTTGCCTGCTCTCTTTCTCCCCCCCCCCCTTCTTGCCTGCTCTTTCTCCCCCCCCCCTTCTTGCCTGCTCTTTCTCCCCCCCCCTTCTTGCCTGCTCTTTCTCCCCCCCCCCCTTCTTGCCTGCTCTTTCTCCCCCCCCCCCCCTTCTTGCCTGCTCTCTTTCTCCCCCCCCTTCTTGCCTGCTCTCTTTCTCCCCCCCCCCCTTCTTGCCTGCTCTCTTTCTCTCCCCCCCCTTCTTGCCTGCTCTCTTCCCCCCCCCCCTTCTTGCCTGCTCCCCCCCCCTTCTTGCCTGCTCTCTCCCCCCCCCTCTTGCCTGCTCTCTCCCCCCCCCCCTTCTTGCCCGCTCTCTTTCCCTGCCATTTCTCTCCCTCCTTTCTTCTGTATTGATGAAACGTAACTTGATTTCCCCCTCTAAAATAACACAGGTATGTCATGCTTCATCCCGAAGAGTCTCTGCCCTGATAGTGCTCTGTCATAATATAACTTACTGCCATGTTTTCACTTGTTTTTAATGTATCAAAAAGTCCTCGCCTTATACTATAGAGTCCTCCCAGCCGCCGATCTGATTCAGGCTTCCAAGGTAGGTGGCTGAGGAGAAATATTTCCATTTCTTTAGGGGTGTGCCTCTTCACTGGTCTTGAGATTCCAAAAAGATTATCCTGTCTTTGATTCCGCGATGCATCACGATTGCTGTGCATGGTTAAAACTTTTTATCCAAAAAAATTCAAGCAGTCAGAAACTCAATTTTTCTCCCGTGTCGGGGGGCTGGGCAGGATCGGGAGCAGAGGGCTGGATGGGATCAGGCGGATGGATGGTAGGATCATAGACAGAGGGATCAGGCGCAGAGGGATGTGGTGGGATCAGGGGCAGAGGGATGGTAGGATCGGAGGCATCCGGATGTGGTGGGATCAGGCAGAGGGATCCGGATGTGGTGGGATCAGGCGCAGGGGGATGTGGATGGATCAGGCAGATGGATGGTAGGATCAGAGGCAGAGGGATCCAGATATGGTGGGATCAGGCAGATGGATAGTAGGATCACAGGCAGAGGGATCCAGATGTGGTGGGATCAGGCAGATGGATGGTAAGATCACAGGCAGAGGGATCCAGATATGGTGGGATCAGGCAGATGGATAGTAGGATCACAGGCAGAGGGATCCTGATGTGGTGGGATCAGGCAGGTGGATGGTAGGATCAGAGGGATCAGGATGTGGTGGGATCAGAAAAAAAGATTACAGCGCACACATACAAAAAATGCAGTTTATCCAGCAAGGCTAGTTATGCATTTTTTTAGGGTGCGCCCCCCAAATCTTTGCTTATGTGGCGGGGATCAGAGGCAGAGAGGGGGACGGGGATCAGAGGCAGAGAGGGGGACGGGGATCAGAGGCAGAGAGGGGGACGGGGATCAGAGGCAGAGAGGGGGACGGGGATCAGAGGCAGAGAGGGGGACGGGGATCAGAGGCAGAGGGGGGGACGGGGATCAGAGGCAGAGGGGGGGACGGGGATCAGAGGCAGAGGGGGGGACGGGGATCAGAGGCAGAGGGGGGGACGGGGATCAGAGGCAGAGAGGGGGACGGGGATCAGAGGCAGAGAGGGGGACGGGGATCAGAGGCAGAGAGGGGGGACGGGGATCAGAGGCAGAGAGGGGGGACGGGGATCAGAGGCAGAGAGGGGGGACGGGGATCAGAGGCAGAGAGGGGGGACGGGGATCAGAGGCAGAGAGGGGGGACGGGGATCAGAGGCAGAGAGGGGGGACGGGGATCAGAGGCAGAGAGGGGGGACGGGGATCAGAGGCAGAGAGGGGGGACGGGGATCAGAGGCAGAGAGGGGGGACGGGGATCAGAGGCAGAGAGGGGGGACGGGGATCAGAGGCAGAGAGGGGGGACGGGGATCAGAGGCAGAGAGGGGGGACGGGGATCAGAGGCAGAGAGGGGGACGGGGATCAGAGGCAGAGAGGGGGGACGGGGATCAGAGGCAGAGAGGGGGGACGGGGATCAGAGGCAGAGAGGGGGGACGGGGATCAGAGGCAGAGAGGGGGGACGGGGATCAGAGGCAGAGAGGGGGGACGGGGATCAGAGGCAGAGAGGGGGGACGGGGATCAGAGGCAGAGAGGGGGGACGGGGATCAGAGGCAGAGAGGGGGGACGGGGATCAGAGGCAGAGAGGGGGGACGGGGATCAGAGGCAGAGAGGGGGGACGGGGATCAGAGGCAGAGAGGGGGGACGGGGATCAGAGGCAGAGAGGGGGGACGGGGATCAGAGGCAGAGAGGGGGGACGGGGATCAGAGGCAGAGAGGGGGGACGGGGATCAGAGGCAGAGAGGGGGGACGGGGATCAGAGGCAGAGAGGGGGGACGGGGATCAGAGGCAGAGAGGGGGGACGGGGATCAGAGGCAGAGAGGGGGGACGGGGATCAGAGGCAGAGAGGGGGGACGGGGATCAGAGGCAGAGAAACGTGGCGGGATCAGGTAGACTACCAGTGGGATAAGAGGCAGAGAGATTGAGCAGACGGACGGAGGGATCGGCAGACAGACATGGAGGGATGGGATCGGTGACACTGTCACTTACCTGCTCTCACTGAGTCGATTTCTCCTTCCCCCATGCTGCTCAGTGTCTTCCCCCTTGTGGTGCCTCCAGTGAAGCCCCTCCTCATGTCGGGTCTCCTCCAGCTCCTCCCCCTCACTGTACTGGCTGTCGGCTCATCAGCTGACTTTCTTCTTCAGTGGAGGGGAGAGGAGGGACGGATGACATCAACAATTGATTCGGTTGACTCGCAGCATCGGTGCAGCATTGCGAACGTCAGAATCGCGGTGCATCGATGCTGCGATTTTATATTCAACACCCCCTACGTTTCTCAGTATGACCCTAGTGACCCCCGGTGTCGTCTTCTCTCCCGTCTGCAGGTAAAGCACAGGAGACGACGACTGAGGTGGTGAATGAAGCTGAGGAGAAGCAAGTGTCCCAATTCAACCAGCTCTTCCAGAAGTTGATTGAACAGAACCGCGGAGAAGAACGACGACAGAAAAAGCGGCACCCAGCGGCTGAACCCGAGGAGCCGTTGGAAGGGGACTCCGAAGAGGAGCTGGAGAAGTCGGAGGAGGAGGAGGGACCACTACTGGTGGAGACCACCGAGAGAAAGCAGAGTCTGGAGTCTGTAGAAGCTCTGGCGCGCGAGGAGGAGGAGGTCGATGAGCCGACAACCCAGCTAAAGATTCCTCGCAAGAAAAAATCGGGAGAGCCGACTGTGCAGTTCACTGGCGGCAAAGGGGCGAAAAAACCTAAACTGATCGACCGCAATGAAGTCCTTCCTGTGAGGGCTGCAAAGGTTCAGACCCCTCTGGTGCCCACCACCGTGCAGGAGGAGGAGGAGGTGAGGAGCTGGAATGGAAGGCTGGAATAGATCTTTACTTCTAGTGTGTGTGTGGGGTGGGGGGTGTTACTGATTGCAACCAATAGATAAATGAACCACTTGCTGACCGCGCTATAGCTAAATAACGGGTACAGCGCGGTCGTTTACAGTGCTTTGAAAAAGTATTCGTACCCCCTGAAATTTTCGCCCAATTTGTCAACAATTACAACCAAAAACGTAAATGTGTTTTATTGGGGTTTTATGTGATGGACCAACACAAAGTGTCACATAATTGTCAAGTGGAAGGAAAATGATACAAATAATTATGTGAAAAGTGTGGGGGGGGGAGGGGCATTTGTATTCAGCCCCCTTTGCTCTGATACCCCTAACTAAAATCTAGCGGATCAAATTGCCTTCAGAAGTCACCTAATTAGTAAATAGAGTCCACCTGTGTGTCGTTTAATCTCAGTATAAATACAGCTGTTCTGTGAAGCCCTCAGAGGATTGTTAGGGAACCTTAGTGAACAAACAGCATCATGAAGGCCAAGGAACACACCAGACAGGTCAGGGATGAAGTTGTGGAGAAGTATAAAGCAGGGTTGGGTTATAAAAAGATCTCCCAAGCTTTGACCATCTCACGGAGCTCTGTTCAATCCATCATCGGAAAATGGAAAGAGTATGGGCACAACTGCAAACCTACCAAGACATGGCCGTCCACCTAAACTGACCAGGCCGGGCAAGGAGAGCATTCATCAGAGAAGAGCCAAGAGGTCCATGGTAACTCTGGAGGAGCTGCAGAGATCCACAGCTCAGGGGGGAGAATCTGTCCACAGGACAACTATTAGTCGTCTCTCCACAAATCTGCCCTTTATGGAAGAGTGACAAGAAGAAAGACATTGGAGGAAGAAAGTCATAAGAAGTCCTGTTTGTAGTTTGTGAGAAGCCATGTGGGGGAGGGGGCAGCAAACATGTGGAAGAAGGTGATCTGGTCAGAGGAGACCAAAATT
Organism: Lithobates pipiens; assembly: GCF_037356315.1. Lineage (NCBI taxonomy): Eukaryota > Metazoa > Chordata > Amphibia > Anura > Ranidae > Lithobates > Lithobates pipiens. The sequence goes on along the minus strand of NW_027507685.1, from coordinate 262,331,585 downwards.
CTACTTTATGGCCTAAAAGCAAAACGCTATGTGTGGGGAAACTAACACCGCCCATCCCCCTGAACACACCATCCCCACTGTGAGACATGGTGGTGGCAGCATCATGTGGTGGGGATGGTTTTCTTCAGCAGGGACAGGGAAGCTGGTCAGAGTTGATGGGAAGATGGATGGAGACAAATACAGGACAATCTTAGAAGAAAACCTGTTAGAGTCGGCAGAAGACTTGAGACCGGGGCGGAGGTTCCCCTTCCAGCAGGACAACGACCGAAACATCCAGCCAGAGCTACAATGGAATGGTTTACATCAAAGCATATTCATGTGTTAGAATGGCCCAGTCACAGTCCAGACCTAAATCCCATTGAGAATCTGTGGCCAGACTTGAAAATTGCTGATCACAGACGCTCTCCATCCAATCTGACAGAGCTTGAGATATTTTACAAAGAAGAAGAAGAATGGGCAGAAATCTCCTCTCTAGATGTGCAAAGCTGGTAGAGACACCCCCAAAAAGACTTGTAGAGAAAGGGGGTTCTACAAAGTATTGACTCCGGGGGGCGCCATACAAATGCCCCTCCCCCACACTTTTCACATATTTATTTGTATCATTTATCATTTTCCTTCCACTTCACAATTATGTGACACTTTGTGTTGGTCCATCACATAAAATCCCAATAAAATACATTTATGTTTTTGGTTATAACAAGACAAGATGTGGGAAATCTCAAGGGGTATGAATACTTTTTCAAGGCACTAAGTCTGGGAGGGGGCATCTTGACGTCCTCCCAGGATCAGGTGTCCGCTCTATTGTGCTCTGTGATTGAGGTAGAGGGCCAATCACAGCAGCCCTTTACCATGTGATCAGCTGTGTCCAATCTGGTTATCGGCATTCCTTTCCTCACATGCTGTCGCATTGAGAGGAGAGGAGAGCCGGTGATGGGGGGACATCTGCACTGATAATCGGGGGAACTGATTATCCATTTCCTGCCTATCAGTGCCGCCTCACCAGCGCACATCAGTGAAGGAGAAAAATGACTTATTTGCTAAATTTTATCACCGACACGAAAGAAGTGTGTGTTGTGTTTTATTTCATAATTTCGTTTTTTTTCTCTTTTGTTTAGCAAAAAAAAAAAAATTCCAGCGGTGATTAAATACCGCCAAAAGAAAGCACTATCTGTGTGAAAAAAAAAAAGATAAAAATGTCATATGGTTACAGTGTAGCACGACCGCGCAATTGTCATTCAAAGTGTGACGGCGCTAAAAGCTGAAAATCTTGGCCTGGGCAGGAAAGGGGGTGAAAGTCCCCGGTGTTGAGGTGGTTAAAAAAATCTTTGCAATGAACCCGAGTGAATTGGGCCTAATTTAAAAAAAAGGAAAAAAAAAAAAACACAAATCTTTTTCTTGCTTAGGAGGAGGAAGATGTGGAGACCGCGCAGAAAATGATCATTCAAGAGGCGTTCGCGGGCGATGATGTCATCAAGGACTTCCTCAATGAGAAGAAGAAGGCTGAGCAGGCCGGGAAACCCAAAGACATCAACTTGGTGCTGCCCGGATGGGGGGAATGGGGTGGAACCAACATCAAAGTCAGCCGTAAAAAGCGCAGACGGTAAGAAACGGCCCGGAGACCTGGGGTGGGCGGAGCTGACACACTTAGTGTGCGTCCGTACACTTTTTTTTTTTTTTTTTTCCTTCGTTTTGCATAGCCACGTGCTGATCGGTGACGTACTGGTACTTTTGTTGGACTTTCGAGCAGTTGTACTGAGATGATGCCCACAGCTGCAGGCATCGCCCTGCAGAGCTGGCAGTTGGCTCTCTTGCCAAAGCGATCCAAGCGGCTAACTAGCCACTGGATTGCTTTTTACAAGCAGCGGCAGGGGACGTCCCTTCTGCTAGATTTCGCAGCTACTCCGTCACGCCCTACCACGCCCTACCCCCGCCACGCCCACCCACTACCCACGTCACCCCTACCCACGTCACCCCCACCCCCTACCCACGTCACCCCCACCCCCTACCCACGTCACCCCTACCCACGTCACCCCCACCCCCTACCCACGTCACCCCCACCCACTACCCACGTCACCCCCTACCCACGTCACCCCTACCCACGTCACCCCCACCCCCTACCCACGTCACCCCCACCCCCTACCCACGTCACCCCCACCCCCTACCCACGTCACCCCCACCCCCCTACCCACGTCACCCCCACCCCCTACCCACGTCACCCCCACCCCCTACCCACGTCACCCCCTACCCACGTCACCCCCTACCCACGTCACCCCCTACCCACGTCACCCCCTACCCACGTCACCCCCTACCCACGTCACCCCCTACCCACGTCACCCCCTACCCACGTCACCCCCTACCCACGTCACCCCCACCCCCTACCCACGTCACCCCCACCCCCTACCCACGTCACTCCCTACCCCCTAACCACGTCACTCCCTACCCCCTAACCACGTCACTCCCTACCCCCTAACCACGTCACTCCCTACCCCCCCGTCACCAGCACCCCTGAGCGACCAGGCGGCGCGTCCACCAGCTAGCCGGAAAGCTGAGCAAAGCCGGGGGTGGCATTTGATTTAGCATTCCGTTTATAGTAACTCGGAAGTGATGACATGATATCACTTCTGGTGTACTCGCATGTCAACGGCGCTATTTAAAAAAAAATCAAAAGCAAAAATCAAAAGCGGCAGGAGAGAGGACAGGAAGAGAGGGGAAATTTACACAACAGGATGCAAGTGGCAGAAGACACAGGAAGTGTGAGGACATTTTTTTGAACAGGATGCAGACAGCCGAAGAAAGGTAAGGAAGTGTAGGGAACTTTATCGAACAGGACGCAAGCGGCAGAAGAGAAGACGGGAAGTGAGAAATTTACTCCGCATGATGCAGACCGCAAAACACAAGACAGGAAATGAGAGGGAAATGTATCCAAGAGGACACAGGCAGCAAAACAGCAGACAGGAAGTGAGGGGAAATTTACACAACAGGATGCAGTGGCTGAAGGAGAGTACAGGAAGTGACGGGAAATCTACCCAATAGAATACAATCGGCGGAAGTGACCGGAGAAATGTAATCCAACAGGATAAGAGGAGACAGGAAGTGAGGGGAAATCTGCACAGGCAGCAGAAGGGAAAAGCAGTCCCAGCAGGGGCCACAAATGCTCTATTTATAGCTAAAACTTTTATTTTTAGCTCTGGATAAATTTTTATTTCCCTCTTAGTCACATCTCTGTAAAGTTTTTCTCCATGAAAGAAATGAGCGTCGCTTGCAGATACTATTTACACCTAAAATCTTTCTAATCCGGGAGCCGCCTTTCTGAGCGTTCCCTCTTGATCAGCCGTCTTGTTGAAGCAGAATACAGGAGGAATCTTCTTCTTCTTTTTTTTTTTTTCCTTAAAAATAAAAGTAATTTTTTTTTTTCTTTTTTTTTTTTTTTACTCTTCTCTCTCTGGAGGAGTCTCGGTAACATAAACTGTTACATTTTACCTTTTTGTTAAAGGTCTGTTTCTGTCTCCGAAGTGCATCTAGCTGCGGGGACGGAGAGGAGATATTAATATGAATATTGCTTGTTCTTGGAAAGACTTCTGGGACCATCAAAGCTGCGAACGTTCGTGTTTTTTTTTTTTTTGTTTTGTTTTTTATGCTTTGAAAATAACTTCAGCGTAATTTAGACAGAGTCCCCGGTGCAGATTGCTTAGCTGGGCGCTTTCTCTGCTCCACTTAGCATGCAACACCCAGCGGAGGAGGGGGAGACGCTTCTTCCGCAGCGGCTGGGGAGATCCTGTCGGTAAAACATTTTTTTTTTTATTTTTTTTTCTTATTTATTAATTAAGTCGAGGTGAGTTCATGGTTACAAAATCCAGATAAGCAGCTGAAAATTAAAGATGTTTATATCATTTTATCCCGATACCGGAGGGACCGGAATGTGCTGATTTTTTTATTTTTGATTTTTTTGATTTTTTTTCCTCCCCTATGAATTACTAGAGCTTATTTTTGCTATTGTATTTATAAGACTGCAGTTTTATTATTTATTTTTTATCCCAAGTGGGGGGGGGTTTGGTTTTACCCAAGCATTTCTATTTAAATACATACGGTATTTATCGACGTATAACACGCGCCCCAAGTTTACCAGGGAATTTTAAGGGGAAAAAAAAAACGTACATTTAACCACTTCAGCCCCGGAGAATTTTACCCCCTTCCTTACCAGAGCGCTTTTTTGCGATTTGGAAATGCGTCGCTTTAACTGACAATTGCGCGGTCGTGCGACGTTGCACCCAAACAAAATTGACGTCTTTTTTTTTTTTTTTTTTTTTCCTTTTTGCTATAATAAATATCCCCTTTTTTTTAAAAACAAAAACTATTTTTTTTTTTCTCAGTTTAGGCTGATTGTATTCTTCTACATATTTTCGGTAAAAAAAAAAATCGCAGTTAACGATTATTGATTGGTTTGTACAAAAGTTTTAGCATCTACAAAATAGGGGATAGATTTATGGCTTTTTTTTTTTTTTTTTTTTTTACTAGTAATGGCGGCAACATGCGATTTTTATTTATTTTTATTTTTTTCGTTTCTGCGACGTTATGGCGGACACGTCGGACACTTTTGACACATGTTTTTGGAACCATTCACATTTACACAGCGATAGGTGCTATAAAATTGCACTGATTACTGTGTAAATGTGACTGGTAGGGAAGGGGTTAACACCAGGGGGCGATGCAGGGGTTAATATGTTCCTTATGGGAGTGATTCTAACTGGGGGGGAGGGGACTGATCGCTGTTCCCCTGTACTGGCAACACACCATCGGTCTCTCCTCTGACAGCACGTGGATCTGTGTGTTTACATACACAGATCCACGGTCCTGCTGTGTTCCCGGGCAATCGCGGGTGCCCGGTGGACATCGCGGCTGCCGGGCACACGTACCGGGTCCCGAGCGATGCCGCGGGTGTGCGCCCCCTAGACGGCCGGGAATCAGAGGACGTCATATGACGCCCACCCGGGATGGGAGATCCCTATCTGTGGACGTCATATGACTATAGGCCAGGGCTAAAGTGGTTAAATGCTCATCAATGCAGCCCTATCAGTGTCCATCTGCAGCCTTGTCAGTAGCAGCCTTGTCAGTAGCAGCCTTGTCAGTAGCAGCCTTGTCAGTCGCAGCCTTGTCATTCGCAGCCTTGTCAGTCGCAGCCTTGTCAGTCGCAGCCTTGTCAGTCGCAGCCTTGTCAGTCGCAGCCTTGTCAGTCGCAGCCTTGTCAGTCGCAGCCTTGTCAGTCGCAGCCTTGTCAGTCGCAGCCTTGTCAGTCGCAGCCTTGTCAGTAGCAGCCTTGTCAGTCGCAGCCTTGCCGTTTAAAAATGGCACCACCGAGATACAGAGCTGGATGTCCTTTCTGTATCTCGGCGGCTTGCGGCCGCTCTCCAAAGCCGCTGAGAAGCTCACAATCTGCGGGGGATCGGCCTATTACACGCACCCACAATTTCCCCCTGGTTTTTTAAGGGGGGAAAAAGTGCGTGTTATACGCCAAATACATAAATAAATACATTTCCATTTATTTTTTATTCCTGCACCCCCCCCCCCCCCCCCCCCCATATTACCCATATACTTTTATGCCACTTCCATGACCCACCACCAAAAAATAGAAATTGAACTCTCCTCCTTCTGACATTATATGTGGAAGGCACATGCGTGTATTATTTCTGCTTCGTGATCATGGTGGGGCCCAGGAACCGTGCATGGTTTTTATCTTTTTAATTCTACCTTTTATATATGCAGTATGTTGGGGTGGGTGAAACCAGTGAAGGTAAAGTATAAGCAGATTCAATTTCATCTTTAAGGGAGGGGAAAATAAGATGGACACTTAGGACAGCGCACTTGGTACATAGCAGGAAACCGAACAATAACATGTTGACATTTTATTTTTATTTTTTTGATCCCGGGGTTTGGGAAGACTAAATCTTTATTTTTTTTTTATTCACCTTGTAGATTCATTATTAAAGCACCCCCCGCTCCTCCAAGGAAGGACCAACGTCTGCCCAATGTCATTCTTAACGAGAAGAGGAACATTATGGCTGCCGCACATCAGGTGGGTGAGGTTGGATCACACGTGGTGCTAGTGGACAACGGGAAGGCTTCCCCTTCTCACCGTGTCTGGTGATGGTTCAACCACTTATAGTTGGTGTGGAGGAGCTCAAGTGCCCTGTGTAGAGCCCTCACCTCAATCCTACTTAACATCTGTAAGATGATATGGATCACCAATTGTGAGACGGGTCTTCTCAAACATTAGTACCTGACCTCATAAATGTTTTTTTTTTTTTTTTTTCTTATGCTGAATGGGCACAAAATCGAATTTTAAAGACCTTGGAGTAAATTGGAACCCTGGTTGTAAGCCAGGTCTTCTCATCTACTATCATTGCCTGACCTCACAAATGTTCTTTTTGGCCAAATGGGCACAAAATCTCACGGAATGCCTTCCTAGAAGAGTGGAGGCTATTAGAGATGCAAAAGGAGGCCAACCCTCCAATGGGCCCAAATTCACACAGACACTCCAAAAATCTTGTGGAAAGCCTCCCCAAAAGAGTTGAGGCTTTTATGGCCACGAGGGGGGGGGGTGGGGTGGGAGGGAGACTCAATTTTTAATGCCCATGGTTTTAGAATGGAGTGCCCAACAAGCTCATATAGATGTGATGGTCAGGTTTCCACCAACCTTTGACCATATAATGTATGTTTCCACTAAATATAGTCAATAAAGACATGGGTTCACCAGTACTCAAGACTTTTAGGATGAATTGGATCACCAATTGTGAGAAAGGTCTTCTGCAACGTCAGCATGCAACCCCATAAATGCTCATTTAGGCTGAATGGACACAAAATCCCATGGAAAGCCTTTTTGGAAGAGTGCGGGCTACAATAGATGCAAAGGGAGGTCAGCCCCCCCCAATGGGCTCAAATTCTCACCCTAAAATCTTGTGGAGGCTGTTTCGGCCACAAAGGGAGTCAACTCCATGTTTAGTGCCGATTGGTTTTTTAATACCCAAGAAACTCATATGTCAGGTGTCCGCAAACGTTTGGCCATGTAGTGTATGTTTCCACTAAATTCCATAAAGACCAGTTTCTTGGCCAGTTTCTTGGCCAGTTTCTTGGCCAGTTTCTTGGCCAGTTTCTTGGCCAGTTTCTTGGCCAGTTTCTTGGCCAGTTTCTTGGCCAGTTTCTTGGCCAGTTTCTTGGCCAGTTTCTTGGCCAGTTTCTTGGCCAGTTTCTTGGCCAGTTTCTTGGCCAGTTTCTTGGCCAGTTTCTAGGCCAGTTTCTAGGCCAGTTTCTAGGCCAGTTTCTAGGCCAGTTTCTAGGCCAGTTTCTAGGCCAGTTTCTAGGCCAGTGTCTAGGCCAGTGTCTAGGCCAGTGTCTAGGCCAGTGTCTAGGCCAGTGTCTAGGCCAGTGTCTAGGCCAGTGTCTAGGCCAGTGTCTAGGCCAGTGTCTAGGCCAGTGTCTAGGCCAGTGTCTAGGCCAGTGTCTAGGCCAGTGTCTAGGCCAGTGTCTAGGCCAGTGTCTAGGCCAGTGTCTAGGCCAGTGTCTAGGCCAGTGTCTAGGCCAGTGTCTTGGCCAGTTTCATGTGGAGGAGCTCAAGTGACCTTTTTATAGAGCCCTGACCTCAACAGTGCTCAACCCCTTTTAGGATGAATTGAATCCCCAATTGTGAGCCAGATAATCTTCTCCTACATTAGTCACTGACCTCATAAATGCTCTTTTTTTGGCTGCAAGGGCACAAAATCTCACGGAAAGCCTTCCCAAAAGAGTGGATGCTACTGTAGATGCAAAGGGGGGGCCAACCCCATATTAATGACCATGGTTTTGGAATGTACAAAACCCCTATATTGTTCCCTTGGGAGTTTAAAGGCAATATACACAACTCCTCTTAAAAGGCAGTCATGCCAATGTTTATAGCGATACGTAATAAAAACACAATTGCAAAATTACATTTCAGCTGGTGTTTTTATGTAAAGTGCAAAATTAAAGGATTCCCCAGTTGTCCATGGTTGGTTACTGTTTTTCTGTAGTGCTCAACTATGTCTGCACCAGTGCCAAACCATGACGGACCCAACACGTTTTGGAAACCTCCTCCTTCCTCAGGGCTAAATTGGGTATACCGTATATTGCATGTTGTACAAAAAAAAACAAAACAAACAGCCATGTTATAAAACAAATTGGAGTTCAAGTCGCCATACTTCTACCTCTCCACTATGGACCAAGCCTGTCATGCATCCATGGAGGCCACCTAAACGTGACTTCCATGCAGACTCTTAACAGGTTCCATCCATCTTCCCATCGGCTGCAACCAGCTTCCCTGTCCTTGCTGAAGGACAGCATCCCCACACCATGATGATGCCACCACCATGTTTCACAGTGGGGATGGTGTGTTCAAGGTGATGTTCAGTGCTAGTTACACACACACACACACACACACACACACACACACAGCGTTTTGCTTGGTGGGCATCAAAAGTTGTCTCTAGTTGTTGTGACTGCCTGTAGCGAGTAGTCAGAGCAGAGAGCCGTGATTGACAGTCAGCAGCTCTCTGCTCAGGGAGCTGTGAGAATGGAGCGATCGGTGGTGTTATGATCGCTTGCTCGGTTTTCAGTGTCTCGGGGAGGGGGGGGGAGAACCGCTGCTGCATCCACCTAGGTAAGTATGAACAAAAAAAAAACCCATACATCTCTTTAAAAGTCTCAAGGGAAACCTATAGAGGTTTGGTATGCATCAAATAAGGGGATGCTGGCGATAGATTGAGCTCTCCACACTTCATCTGTTTGGTTTTGGAAGGAGGTGTCCATCAAAGCTCATAGGGGTGTGATAGTTGGGTGTAAGGAAGAGCTCCATAGCAATCTGCGAGATCCCATGCAACTGCTGTGAGAACCCCCGGGGGTGCCCGCCTTGTGTGCAGCCAAAACGATCCATAGAGAGTGAAGGGGGTGGCTCTGTGATGGTCAAGTATTCATTTTATTTATTAATTTTTTTGTTTAATCTCTTGCAGGTAAACGAACTTCCTTATCCGTTCAACAACCGAAAACATTTTGAGAGCAGCATTCGCTGTCCAGTGGGGAAAACGTGGAACACGGAGAAGGCTGTTCATAAAATGACCACTCCAAAGGTGATCACCAAGAAGGGACACATCATCGAGCCGATCACAGAAGACGTCTTCCAGAAGCACAGCAAGACCACCAAGACCAAAAAAGCAGATGTGGAACTGAAAAAACCCGACCAGAAACCAGAACCAAAAGGTTCCAGGAAGAGGAAATCTCGGCCACCGGTTAAACTGAAAAATGTCTGAAGTCCAAAGCTGTGCTCCACTTCCAGCACCCATCATCATCGCGAGGAGAAGGCCACGGATGGTGCTGTACGGAATGGCATGCCAAGTCACCAACACTGCCAAGGGAGTGCTGGCGGCTCTACAGACTGAGAAATATCTCCCTGACTGTCAATGGCCAACGGGGTTTTCTCGAACTCGATGGACTGGCAGTCCCGTTTGTCCTAAACCGTCTATCAGGCTCTTGTGTGGTGTTTATCCTTAAAGTCTGACGGCTTTTACAGATTTAGAACTGGGATTAGTATTTACAGCTGAACCCCAGGCAGATATAAAATACACAAATTGGTGCACCTTTTGTATTACTTCCTTTTTAAATGTGTTTTTATAAATATATGCAGTGTAAGTACCTGAATCTGAATTGGCAATGCTCTTGTGAAGTCCCTGTATGGCAGAGCTCAGTCTGGAGAGGGAGAAGCAGCAAAAGGAGCCATTCAGCTTTGCTGCAGTCCCAGGAGTGTGCTAATGGAGTGCAGAGAGAGATACTCATCAGTCTGCTGCTTCTCCTTTTTTTCTGCCCAGTCACAGGCTGGAGGAGGGACACGTCGCCAAGAGCAACAGGCATCTCCCTGTGCATGAGTGTAAGATGGCCCTGTAAGGTATAGAATGGTCCTTTGTGTCACAGGGGTAATCGCTTCAAGCCTTGCTGTTCCTAGGGCTGGGGTTGTCCTTGAAGCCTCTTGGGGCCGGGGTTGTCCTTGAAGCCTCTTGGGGCCGGGGTTGTCCTTGAAGCCTCTTGGCGCCGGGGTTGTCCTTGAAGCCTCTTGGCGCCGGGGTTGTCCTTGAAGCCTCTTGGCGCCGGGGTTGTCCTTGAAGCCTCTTGGGCCGGGGTTGTCCTTGAAGCCTCTTGGCGCCGGGGTTGTCCTTGAAGCCTCTTGGGGCCGGGGTTGTCCTTGAAGCCTCTTGGGGCCGGGGTTGTCCTTGAAGCCTCTTGGGGCCGGGGTTGTCCTTGAAGCCTCTTGGGGCCGGGGTTGTCCTTGAAGCCTCTTGGGGCCGGGGTTGTCCTTGAAGCCTCTTGGGGCCGGGGTTGTCCTTGAAGCCTCTTGGGGCCGGGGTTGTCCTTGAAGCCTCTTGGCGCCGGGGTTGTCCTTGAAGCCTCTTGGCGCCGGGGTTGTCCTTGAAGCCTCTTGGCGCCGGGGTTGTCCTTGAAGCCTCTTGGCGCCGGGGTTGTCCTTGAAGCCTCTTGGCGCCGGGGTTGTCCTTGAAGCCTCTTGGCGCCGGGGTTGTCCTTGAAGCCTCTTGGCGCCGGGGTTGTCCTTGAAGCCTCTTGGCGCCGGGGTTGTCCTTGAAGCCTCTTGGCGCCGGGGTTGTCCTTGAAGCCTCTTGGCGCCGGGGTTGTCCTTGAAGCCTCTTGGCGCCGGGGTTGTCCTTGAAGCCTCTTGGCGCCGGGGTTGTCCTTGACGCCTCTTGGCGCCGGGGTTGTCCTTGACGCCTCTTGGCGCCGGGGTTGTCCTTGACGCCTCTTGGCGCCGGGGTTGTCCTTGACGCCTCTTGGCGCCGGGGTTGTCCTTGACGCCTCTTGGCGCCGGGGTTGTCCTTGACGCCTCTTGGCGCCGGGGTTGTCCTTGACGCCTCTTGGCGCCGGGGTTGTCCTTGACGCCTCTATAATAAGAGAGATATCATCAGTCTGCTGCTTCTCCTTTTACTGTCCAGTCACAGACTAGGGGAGGGACAAGTCCCCAAGAGCAACTAGTATCTCCTGTGCATGAGTGTGAGATATCCGTGTAAGGTATAGAATGGTTCTTTGTGTCACATGGGGTAATCGCTTCAAGCCTTGCTGCCTCCTAGGACTGTGGTTTGTCCCACCGAGGCCTCCTAGGGCTGTGGTTTGTCCCACCGAGGCCTCCTAGGGCTGTGGTTTGTCCCACCGAGGCCTCCTAGGGCTGTGGTTTGTCCCACCGAGGCCTCCTAGGGCTGTGGTTTGTCCCACCGAGGCCTCCTAGGGCTGTGGTTTGTCCCACCGAGGCCTCCTAGGGCTGTGGTTTGTCCCACCGAGGCCTCCTAGGGCTGTGGGTTGTCCCACTGAGGCCTCCTAGGGCTGTGGGTTGTCCCCTGAGGCCTCCTAGGGCTGTGGGTTGTCCCCTGAGGCCTCCTAGGGCTGTGGGTTGTCCCCTGAGGCCTCCTAGGGCTGTGGGTTGTCCCCTGAGGCCTCCATAGAAAAAAAACCAAGAGGGCACACCCGCCTAATGTATTATAACCACAGCATTTATTAAAAATCATAATAAATCGCAAGCCCATGGCGCATTTCGAAGGCATCAGTACCTACAGGGCTCTGAAGAAGGTGATGCCTTTGAAACATGTTAACCAGTTGGGATCGTGGTGAAGTCCCCTCCCCCATACTTATGAAAGTGCTGAGTCCAGGACTATTGGGCTAAGGATTGAAAAGCTTTTTATTCATACGTTTGAGTATTGATTTTGATTTTATTAACCCCTTCCCGTCCGTGCTATAACCAAATGACGACTACAGCGCAGGCTTACTTTGCAGGGAGGGTGTCTATTGACGTCCGACCTTAATTGTGGGCGGTGCGCTCTGTGATCACTCCTTCAGGGTCAATCACAGCGGTCATTCACCACGTAATCAGCTGCATCCAAGAACAGCTGATCCTTGATGTTAACACAAGCCGGTTATCCGGCTTTTCTTTCCTCTTGTTGACAATCTGAGAGAAGAAGAAAAAAGCCGCTAACCAGCAAGTTTTAAAGGGACATCGATACTGATTATTAGTCCCTACCAGCGCCCATCGGTACTGCCTACCAGCGCCCATCGGTACTGCCTGCCAGCGCCCATCGGTACTGCCTGCCAGCGCCCATCGGTACTGCCTGCCAGCGCCCATCGGTACTGCCTGCCAGCGCCCATCGGCGCACAGCAGTTAAGGAGAAAAGTTATCTGCTTGCAGAATTTTATAACGAATTATGAAAAAAAAATTTTCAATTAGCAGAAAATAAAACTCCTAGTGGTGAGTAAATATCACCCCCAAAAAATCTTGTGTGGAAAAAGATTATAAAAATGTAATGAGTACAGTGTTAGATGACCACACAATTGTCACACAACGCTAAAAATGGGCGGGAGGGGAGTGCCCGGTAGGCAAGTGCTAATAAATGCTGTGGGATAGTGCACTAGGCTCGTGCGCCCGCTTTTTTTGTTTATTTTTTTTTATTTATTTTTTATGGGGGAGGAGCCAGACCTGTACATTTTTCAATGGGCTGCAGCAGAACAAAGTCGGGTCTCCCGTTCTGCCCGGACAGGGCTGTGGTGTATGGCAGAGCTGTGTAAATCTCAGGGCTGGTTGATGGACAATAAAAGAAAATCTCTCCAATCGGTGGAATTTGCAAGGTTGTTCGCTGATTGTGTTGCAGATACTTGCCTTCTCCGTGTACAGAAGTGGGGGGGGGGGGGGGGGTGGAGGGTCTGCCTACTTTAATCACATGATCAGCCTTAGTTTGGCATGGCATCTTTTGAGGCATGCATCACCGTGAAAGTGTCTTGCCAAAGATGACACTGGTAATGCAGACTATGGTGGGGGGATAGACCTCGCGTTCTGCGACTGCTTCTGAGGAAAACAATGAGCCAGTTGCAGAGCCGGGGTGGGGGGGTGAGAAATTACTGTTGTGTATCGAAGGAGCGATCAGAATTCTTTGACAGGTCCCCGCCCCGCCTATAACAAGAAGACGCCAGCGGGAATCTCTTGTAATAGGTGTCATATGACGTCCTCCTGGAATGCACCGCGCGTGCGGCCAGGGGGGATCCGTCACCGGCTGCATCCACAGGACACAGCCAAAGACTGATCACTGCATCGGCCCCTCTGCTCTGTACCATGTGACCACTGTAACCAATCGCAGCAGGTCAGATGACAGTTGTAAACAATGGATTGCTTCCATTTAACCACTTCACCCCCCCAGAGGATTTTACCCCCTTCGTGCCACTTAAGCCCCCATTCCTGACCAGAGGACTTTTTGCGATTCGGCGCTGTCGCTTTAACTGACAATTGCGCGGTCGTGCAACGTGGATCCCAAACAAAATTGAAGTCCTTTTTTCCCCCACAACTAGAGCTTTCTTTTAGCGGTATTTGATCACCCCTGCAGTTTTTTTTAATTTTTTGTGATATAAACAAAAAGAAAAATGGCGTCAATTTTTTAAAAAAATGCATTATTTTTTACTTTCTGCTATAATAAATATCCCCAAAAGTATATAAAAAGTGTTTTTTTTTTCTCCTCTCAATTTAGGCCGATACGTATTCTACATATTATTGTTAAACAAAAAATGGCGATATTGGTTTGTGCAAAGTTTATAGTGTCTACAAAATGGGGGATAATTTTTATGGCATTTTCATGTTTCATGTTTTTATATTTTTGATTAGTAATTGCACGATCTGAGGTTTTTTTTTTTTTGACTGCGACATTACGGTGGACACTTTTTTTTACACTATTTTGGGACCATTGTCATTTATACAGCGATCGATGCTATAAAAATGAAGGGGATAACCACTAGGGGGTGACCGAGGGGCTAACCACTTAAGCCCCGGGCCCATTTGGCTGGCCAAAGACCAGAGGCACTTTTTGCTATTCGGCGCTGCGTCGCTTTAACTGACAATTGCGCGGTCGTGCGACGTGGCTCCCAAACAAAATTGACGTCCTCCCCCCCCCCCTCCCCCCCCCCCCCACAAAGCTTTCATTTGGTGGTATTTGATCGCCTCTGCGGTTTTTATTTTTTGCGCTATAAACAAAAAATGCAACAATTTTGACAAAAAAAACTATTTTTTACTTTTTTGCTATAATATCCCCAAATGTATAAAAAAAAGTTGTATGTATTCTTCTACATATTTTTGGTAAAAACAAAATTTGCAATAAGCATATATTGATTGGTTTACGCAAAATTTAGAGCGTCTAGAAAATAGGGGATAGTTTTTATGGCATTTTCATTTTTTTTTTCTAGCGATCTGCAATTTTATTTAGAAATTATTTTTTTGGGGACTGCGACATTATGGCGGACACATCGTACATTTTTGACACTATTTTGGGACCATTGTCATTTATACAGCTATCAGTGCTATACAAATGCACTGATTACTGTGTAAATGACACCAGCAGCGAAAGGAGTTAACCACTAGGGGGCGACCAAAGGGGGTTAAGTGTGTCCTAGGGGCGTGATTCTAACTGTGGGGGGGGATGGGCTTCAACACACAGGACAGCGATCACAGCTCCCGATGACAGAGAGCAGTGATCTCTGTCCTGTCATTGGGCAGAAGAGGGGAAATGCCTTGTTTTACAAAAGCATCTCCCCGTTCTTCCTCTACATGACACGATCGCGGGCATCAAGAATGTGGGACCCGCGATCACGCTTCTTAAAGGGGACGTACCTGTCAGCGCTATTCTGGCGCCGTACATCGGCGTGCGCTGGTCAGCAAGCGGTTAAGCCATCCGTTGTGTATAATTGTATTGCTAGTGATCACATGGTACAGACTGGGCCAATCACAGCAAAACATCTAGATGAATCTTGTTCATTCAGTAAAATGCTTCCTTATAGAAATTAAATTTATTGCTATATGCAAAGAATGTGTTAAAAAAACCAAAAAAAAAAAACCCCCTGAGTAGTACAATGTTAGGATGGTAACAAATTGCTCTGGTCAAAGTATGTTAAAAAAAAGGAATTTTTTTTTTCTTCATTTTCCAAAAGCTTATGACAAAAAAAATGACCACTTCAAAAAAAAAACTCTCCGTGCCTCTTACTAAATACCTTGGACTGTCTACTTTCCAAAAATGGGTCATTTTGTACCGTCTCGACATTTTAAGACCTCAAGAAAGGAGATCGGCCGTCGGTACATCAGGATTGATCAATTGTCAAAATTTTGAAAAAAAATTAAAAACACAAAACAATAGTTTTTTTTTTTTTTTTTTGTTTTTTGTTGTTTTTTCTTCGTTTCGGTTATAACATTTTGCAAATTATCTTTCTTCATAGATTTAGGCCAAGTTGTATTCTGCTCGATTTCTTTGGTGAAAATAACCCAAATCATTGTCTATTATTTTAGTCTGTAGGAAAGTTCTACAATCCACAAACTATGGGAGATTATATATATATATATATATATATATATATATATATACAGTGGAACCTCGGAGTACGAGCATAATCCGCTCCAGGAGAATGCTCGTAATCCAAAGTACTCGTATATCAAAGCGAGTTTCCCCATAGACGTCAATGGAAAGGAAAATAATTTGTTCCGCATTGACTTCAATAGGATGCAATACCGCATGCGGCCAGAGGCGGGGTGCGCCGGAGAGCCTTCGGGAACGGCCAAAACGGCACACTTCGGCTGACCTCGGAAAGACTCCGTTTACGAGCCTTTCTGAGGTTTGCAGAGGTCAGTCGAACTGTCCTCGGGCCTTTTCATGTATTTCCGAACGCAGACTATCAGCGCTGTTCAGCTCTGGCGTGCCCCCCCCCCCCCCCACCTCAGGCCAAAAGCGGTACTGCACACCGCTTTAGCCTGAATCCTGCTTGTTTACGCGACAACACTTGCAAACCGAGTTAGGATTTTTTTGAAATACAGTGCTCGTTTTGGGAAACGCTTGTTAACCGCGTTATTCGCGGTTACTGTATGTATGTAGATCTATTGGAAGAGTTCCTTTTACCAACTGCTGTTCTGAGATCTCTGCTTAGGTCCTCCTATAAAATTTAGGTCTGGACCCATTGCTGGCCAGTTCAGTACTCTCCAGGGCTTTCTTATACCATTTCTGGTTGCTTATTGACATGTGCTTTGGGTCCCTGTCCTGTTGTAGGACCCGGGACCTCATCCTCTTGCTGTAGGACCCCGGGACCTCATCCTCTTGCTGTAGGACCCCGGGACCTCATCCTCTTGCTGTAGGACCCCGGGACCTCATCCTCTTGCCGTCGGACCCCGGGACCTCATCCTCTTGCCGTCGGACCCCGGGACCTCATCCTCTTGCCGTCGGACCCCGGGACCTCATCCTCTTGCCGTCGGACCCCCGGGACCTCATCCTCTTGCCGTCGGACCCCCGGGACCTCATCCTCTTGCCGTCGGACCCCCGGGACCTCATCCTCTTGCCGTCGGACCCCCGGGACCTCATCCTCTTGCCGTCGGACCCCCGGGCCCTCATCCTCTTGCCGTCGGACCCCCGGGACCTCATCCTCTTGCCGTCGGACCCCCGGGACCTCATCCTCTTGCCGTCGACCCCCGGGACCTCATCCTCTTGCCGTCGGACCCCCGGGACCTCATCCTCTTGCCGTCGGACCCCCGGGACCTCATCCTCTTGCCGTCGGACCCCGGGACCTCATCCTCTTGCCGTCGGACCCCCGGGACCTCATCCTCTTGCCGTCGGACCCCCGGGACCTCATCCTCTTGCCGTCGGACCCCCGGGACCTCATCCTCTTGCCGTCGGACCCCCGGGACCTCATCCTCTTGCCGTCGGACCCCGGGACCTCTCTGTCCTGCAGTAAGACCCATGACATCTGACGGAGACCCAACTTTTCTGGCACTAGGTCCTACATTGCCCCCCAGAATTCTTTGGTCGTCTTCAGATTTCATAAAGCCATGCACACGGTCAACACATCCAGTGCCGGAAGCAACAAAGCACCCCCAAAACATCAGTGAACCTCCACCATGTGTGACTGTAGGGAACTGTATTCTTTTCTTAAAGGTCTTAATTCTTTTTCTGAAAACAGTAGATTGATGGGCTTTACCAAAAAGCTTTCGTGTTTTGTTTTGTCTGTCCACGGCACATTTTCCCCAGAAGGGTTTTTAGCTTCTTCAGGTAAGTTTTGGCAAACTCCAATCTGGCTTTTTTTTTATGTTTGTGTCAGCAGTGGGGTCCTCCTGGGTCTCCTACCATAGCGTCCCTTTTGATTGAGATGGGGGACGTATAGTCGCGAGCGGACACCCTGTGTCCCCTATGCCTGAAGTTCAGCTTGAATTTGTCTGGAAGTTGATCGAGGTTTTTTTTTTTGTTTTTATCCACCATTCCAACAGTCCTTCATTGCAATCTTTGTTTCTTTTCCGTCCACATCCAGGAAGATTAGCTCCAGTGCCATGCTCCTGTAAACGTCTTGACAATGTTGGGCACAGGAACGTGAAGCTCTCTGAAGATGGACTTGTAACCTTGAGACTGTCCATGCTTTTCCCACAAGCCCTCAGACAATTCTTTGCTGCTCTGTCCCTTCTCCATGCGTCGCTCGGAGACACACAACGGAAAGGTTGAGTAAATTTTTCACCATTTTACCTGGTTGTCGGTGTGATTTCTATATTGCCAGCACCTGTTCATCGATACAGGTGAGTTTCATTAGAAATGACAGGAGCATCACACACTTGGAATACCATTATCTCTTACAATTTTCCTTGTTCGATATTTTTTTTTTTTTTTATTAATGCTTAGCAGAGAAAACAACAATAAGAGTGAACAATATCAGCCGTACAATGGAATCTAGTCAATGGTTACACAAAAATGTATGGATAATAGAGCAACATTAACCATCATTCGGGAGCAGTGTAAGCAATTCTAGACGTTGAATGTAAAGTACGACGTGTTGTCGAGAGAGCCCTCGGGCACCCCATCTGGGAGCAGACTGTGCCGCGGGGGGGGTGGAAGACAACACGACCAACCGTTAATTCAAAAACATTTGAAAGAGAGAAACAATAGGTTTCTGGTGAAATAGTTCAAGGAACAATGTAGATGTTAGAGGAATAAAGCAGATACATCATAACCATAAAACGCGTTAGGGAAGGATTGATTTGGGCTAAATGGCCAGTAAAGGAAAAACAATGAGTAGAGATAAACCGTTGGATGTTGTGTCAAAGTACGTTGAAATGCTTTGGGCATATAACCCACTACCAGCAAGGGTAGAGGGGCCAGGGGGCGGTGGGTTTAGATCCTCCATGACATGCCCAAATGGTAGCGGTGTTGGAGACTATTTAGCACTCTTATATACAGTGCCGTCTTTAATATTAATAAAACTCTGGGTGAAAATTTTCTTAGCTACCCCCCCCATGCAGTTTCACTCTCCACCTGCTCTGAGACATACAATAAATAGCAGCTAGACTCGAAATCTGTTTTTACTGAACCAGATCAGGCAGCGAATTGCGATTGGTTGCCAGAGGTTACAGCAGGGATACTCAAACTACGGCCCTCCAGGTGTTGCGGAACTACGCATCACGTGAGGGATTGTAAAACTCTGACATTCACAGAGATGACCAGGCATGATGGGAATTGTAGTTTCTGAACAACTGGAGGGCCGTAGTTTTGAAGACCCCCTGGGTTACAGTGTATCATTACCGCTCACTGACTGGTTTCTAGAGGTCACAGCACACATTTGGGCTCACTGATTAGTTGCTAGAGGTTACAGCACATGATTTCTCAGGGGGACCAGGACCAGGGAGTCAGAACATAACTTCTGGACCGGGAATCCAGAACCACATGACTTCAGCACCTTAAGTACCCTCTCCCCGAAAATACACAGCGAGACAACGCACCCACTGATTGGCTCCGAGAGAGAGATTGGTACCCAATGCGTCCAACCAGACTGCGTTCCAATGCCTGTCAAAGGTGCTAACTGCACCTATGACCAGGCAGAACATTAGTACAGCCCAGCCAAACTGATGCCAAAACCACAATCTAAAACAATTAACCCCAAAACTCAACTATAGTCTTAAGAAAAAACAAAATTTACATACATAGCGCATACTCTTTAGGAGTACCGGCGCTACACCATCCTGTTACCACTGATCATCCCTGAGATGTTTTTTTACAACGTGATTGGAGGTCACCTGTGGTAAATTCAGGTGATTGGACATGATTTGGAAAGGCACACACCTGTCTATAGAAGGTCCCACAGGTAACAGTGCATGTCAGAGCACAAACCAAGCCATGAAGTCCAAGGATTTGTCTGTAGACCTCCGAGACAGGATTGTATGGAGGCACAGATCGGGGGAAGGACACAAAAAAAAAAAATGTCTGCAGCATTGAAAGTTACAATGAGCATCATCTGTAAATGGAAAAAGTTTGGAAAAAACAGAACTCTTCCTGGAGCGGGCTGCCCAGCCAACTGGGTGATAGAGGGAGAAGGGCCTTAGTTGGGGAGTTGACCAAGAACTTGATGGTCACTCTTGACAGAGCTCCAGAGTTTCTCTGTGGAGAGAGGAGAACCTTCCGGAAGAACCATCTCTGCAGCACTCCACCAATCAGGCCTGTATGGTAGAGTGGCCAGACGGAAGCCACTGCCTCAGTAAAAGGCACATGACAGCCCTCCTGGAGTTTGCCAAAAGGCACCTGAAGGACTCTCAGACCATGAGAAACAAAATCCTCTGGTCTGATGAAAGAAAGATTGGACTCATTGGCCTGAATTCAGGCTGGAGTTCAGGCACTGCTCATCATCTGGCCAATACCATCCCTAGCATGGTGGTGACAGCATCATGCTGTGGGGATGTTTTTCAGCGGCAGGGACTGGGGGACTAGTCAGGATGGAGGGAAAGATGAATGCAGCCATGTACAGAGACATCCTTGATGAAAACCTGCTCAAGAGCACTCTGGACCTCAACATGGGGGGGGAAGGTTCAGCTTCCAACAGGACAACGACCCTAAGCTCACAGCCAAGATAACAAAGGAGTGGCTACGGGACAACTCTGTGAATGTCCTTGAGTGACCCAGCCAGAGCCCGGACCTGAATCCAGTTGAACATCACTGGAGAGATCAGAAAATGTCTGTGTACCGACCCTCCCCATCCAACCTGATGGAGCTTGAGAGGTCCTGCAAAGAAGAATGGGAGAAACTGCCCAAAAATAGGTGTGTCCAGCTTGTAGCATCATACATCATACTCATCATACATCATACTCATCATACATCATACTCATCATACTCATAATACATCATACATCATACTCATCATACATCATACTCATCATACATCATACTCATCATACTCATAATACATCATACATCATACTCATCATACATCATACTCATCATACATCATACTCATCATACTCATAATACATCATACTCATAATACATCATACTCATCATACATCATACTCATCATACTCATAATACATCATACTCATAATACATCATACTCATCATACATCATACTCATCATACATCATACATCATACTCATAATACATCATACTCCTCATACATCATACTCATAATACATCATACTCATCATACATCATACTCACCAAGACTGGAGGCTGTAATTGGTGCCAAAGGAGCTTCACCAAAGTATTGAGCAAAGGCTGTGATACCTCTGTACATGGGAGGAGCCTGGGATACTTATGTACATGGGAGGAGCCTGTGATACCTCTGTACATGGGAGGAGCCTGGGATACTTATGTACATGGGAGGAGCCTGTGATACTTATGTACATGGGAGGAGCCTGTGATACTTATACTTATGTACATGGGAGGAGCCTGTGATTCTTATGTACGTGGGAGGAGCCTGTGATACTTATGTATGTGGGAGGAGCCTGCGATAATTATGTACATGGGAGGAGTCTGTGATACATATGTTCATGGGAGGAGCCTGTGATACTTATGCACATGGGAGGAGCCTGTGATACTTATGCACATGGGAGGAGCCTGTGATACTTATGTACATGGAAGGAGCGTGCGATACTTATGTACATGGAAGGAGCGTGCGATACTTATGTACATGGGAGGAGTCTGTAAAACTTGTGCACGTGGGAGGAGCCTGTGATACTTGTGCCCATGGGAGGAGTCTGTGATACTTGTTCACATGGGAGGAGTCTGTGATACTTGTTCACATGGGAGGAGTCTGTGATACTTGTGCACATGGGAGGAGTCTGTGATACTTATGCACATGGGAGGAGTCTGTGATACTTATGCAAATGGGAGGAGCCTGTGATACTTATGCACATGGGAGGAGCCTGTGATACTTATGTACATGGAAGGAGCGTGCGATACTTATGTACATGGAAGGAGCGTGCGATACTTATGTACATGGGAGGAGTCTGTAAAACTTGTGCATGTGGGAGGAGCCTGTGATACTTGTGCCCATGGGAGGAGTCTGTGATACTTGTTCACATGGGAGGAGTCTGTGATACTTGTTCACATGGGAGGAGTCTGTGATACTTGTGCACATGGGAGGAGTCTGTGATACTTATGCACATGGGAGGAGTCTGTGATACTTATGCAAATGGGAGGAGCCTGTGATACTTATGCACATGGGAGGAGCCTGTGATACTTATGCACATGGGAGGAGCCTGTGATACTTATGCACATGGGAGGAGCCTGTGATACTTATGCACATGGGAGGAGCCTGTGATACTTATGCACATGGGAGGAGCCTGTGATACTTATGCTCATGGGAGGAGCCTGTGATACTTGTGCACATGGGAGGAGCCTGTGATACTTATGCACATGGGAGGAGCCTGTGATACTTATGCACATGGGAGGAGTCTGTGATACGTATGCACATGGGAGGAGCCTGTGATACTTATGTACATGGGAGGAGCCTGTAAAACTTATGTACATGGGAGGAGCCTGTGATACTTATGTACATGGGAGGAGCCTGTGATACTTATGTACATGGGAGGAGTCTGTGATACTTATGTACATGGGAGGAGCCTGTGATACTTATGCTCATGGGAGGAGCCTGTGATACTTATGCACATGGGAGGAGCCTGTGATACTTATGCACATGGGAGGAGCCTGTGATACTTATGCACATGGGAGGAGCCTGCGATACTTATGCACATGGGAGGAGCCTGCGATACATATGCTCATGGGAGGAGCCTGCGATACTTATGTACATGGGAGGAGTCTGTGATAATTATGCATATGGGAGGAGCCTGTGATACTTTTGTACATGGGAGGAGCCTGTGATACTTTTGTACATGGGAGTTTTTTCCTTTTTTTATTTTTAAAAAATTTGCAAAGATATCAAACAAACTTCTTTCACGTTGTCATTATGGGGGATTCTTTGTCAAATTTTGAGGAAAATAATGAATATAATCCATCTTGGAATAAGGCCGCAACATAACAAAATCTGGAAAAAGTGAAGCGCTGTGAATACCTTTGAGATGCACTGTTCCGGACTATAACCCAGGGTCTATGAATATGTAAGCCTGTGTCCTGTACTGTCCTCCAAGATGGGGGGATTTACAGGCAAGTCCTTTTATTTCTGACTTTTGTCTTCTTCCCTTCCTCTGTCAGAACAAAGACACTGTGTACTCGTTTCTCTCTATGAATCAGATGTTCTTTAATAAAACAAAAGAAACATGTGGGCTGTGCGAAAGAAAATGGTCTCCTTGGAGGAGAAAATGAAAACCTCAATTTATCCTCTCAAATCATCCCATCTGATGAGATTTTTCATTTAGCTCTATGAAGGTGAGTGCGTCTCTATTGAGTGCTTTCATCCAATTCTCTGTAGAATAAAAGGCCCAAAAATTCTCCACTTGTTGTTAAGTGTATGAAAGCGGACCTTCAAGTACAAGACACGTCGCTCTGCCTCCTCCCCCTCCCTCTGTCACAGTTGGCTATATGTAGATATAGCTATAGATCTATCTATCTATATATATATATATATATATATATATATATATATATATATATATTCATACGAAAAAGTTTTTTAGGCATGTATGAAGAATGCTTTCAGAAATAGAAATGTTATAATTCATTTTGATCAATTGGTGAAGTGGAACAGGGCCGCTGATAAGGCAGTACAGCCAGCCCTCCTGTAGTGGGCCCAGGCACCTGCTGAGCAGGAGGGCTGTCTATACTGTCTTATTGCAGATGTCGATCCTCTTCTGCCTCCCCCTGCGTTGCTGTCAGTCTCTCTTTTTCCCTCCGGCTCCACTGCAGGGGGATTGGCCCTAGCACATCTGTCCCTTCCATCTGCTGTCCGGGCCCTCCCCCAGTTTGCCCTTTTTCCTCCCACAGCACTTCCAACTTCCCTCCTCTCCCACCAAAAGCTACTCCGAGCACAAAAGGTAGATGTTTCAGGATAGAGTGGGGGAAGGGGCCAGTAAATATGTAATTTACTGGCCCCTTCCTTTCCTGAACAAACACAGCGAGTGATCGGGAACCAATCACTCCTGTGTCCATTCATCAAACTGTTTACTATGCTTCGGGTTGTGAATGAGCAGGAAGCCTCAGAGCGTTTCCAATTTATTAATCTGTGCTGCTGAGGCTGCAAAGAAAAGGACTGATGTCACTTTTAGCCAGGAAAGGGGGGGGGGGGCCCTGTCAGGTAGGCTGTATGGGGCCCCATGATTTCTAACAGCAGCCCTGAAGTGGAAAGTAAATGAAGAGGCGAGAAATACAAATCCTATCAATATTTGGGATGACCCCCCCCCCCCCCAGCTCCCCCCTGTTCCTTCTTCTAGGTAGACGTACACGGTTTTTGAAGGAACCCGGCAGGTAAGTTGTTCCAAACATCTTTGAGAACCAATCACAGATCTTCTGTGGTTGTCGGCTGCCTCCACTCCTTCTGTCTCCTCATGTCATCCCAGACAGAATCCATCGTGGTCAGATCAGGGCTCTGTGGGGGATCAAACCATCACTTCCAGGACTCCTTCTTTACATGCAAGATAGTTCTTAATGGCCTTGGCTGTATGCTTGGGGTGGTTGTGCTGCTGAAGAACAAATTTGGGGGTCCAAACACACGCCTCACTTGATGGTATGACATGATGGATAAGTATCTGCCTGTATTTCTCAGGATTGAGGATACTATTGATCAGAAAACGTTGATGACTGGAGATGCAGTGGTTGGCCAAGGAACGTTAATGCAGTAGATGAGACACATCGTGTTTACTTGCCTTCCACATCCGGAGATGTCCAGCAGTGCCATCGGCACAAAACTGGTGGGACCCAGGTACACCACTCTACTGTCCGGAGAAGCCTGGTCAGAAGTGGTCTTCATGAAAGAATTGCTAGCAAAATGGATGCCAATCAGTGCCCATAATGGATGCCAAGCAGTGCCCACAATGGGCATCACTGATTGGCATGCATTATTGTTTGGCACTGATTGGCATCCATTAGTACAGTATATTATAATACAATGCCCCCTATCAATTCCCATCTGTGCTGCCTATCAGTGCCCATCCGTGCCTAGAGGCGATTCAGTTCGCATTGTGCGCTATACAAGTATTTCATTCATTAATTCATTCACCTATCAGTGCCCATCTGTGCTGCATATCCATGGCCACCTGTACCGCCTATCCATACCCATCCATGCTGCCCATCTATGCCAATCCGTGCCAGCTATCAGTGCCAATTTGTGCCACCTATCAGTGCCCATCCGTGTCGCCCATCAGTGCCACATATCAGTGTCCATCAATGCCACCTCATCAGTGCCACTTCATTGGTGCCACCTCGTCATTGCCCATCAGTGTAACCCCATCAGTGCCCATCAGTGAAGGAGAAAACGTACTTATTTACAAAGTTTTGAAACTGAAACAAAAAAAAAAACATATTTTTCTTCAAAATTTTCGGTATTTTTTTTATTTGTTTAGCAAAAAATAAAAACCATAGAGGTGATCAAATACCACCAAAAGAAAGCTCTATTTGTGGGAAAAAAAATGATAAAGATTTCATTTGGGTACAGTGTAGCATGACCGTGCAATTGTCATTCAAAGTGCGACAGCGCTGAAAGCTCAAAATTGGTCTGGGCAGGAAGGTGTTTAAGTGCCCCCCTCCCCCCCCCCCGGTATTGAAGTGGTTAAAATGCAAATCAATTTATAACTTTTTTTGAAATGCCTTTTTTCTGGATATTTTTGTTATTCTGTCTCTCACTGGTAAAAAAAAAAAAAAAAAAAAAAGACCATTAAAATTATAGACTGACTATTTCTTTGTTGGTGGGCAAACGTAACAAAAAGTCAGCAGGGGGTCAAATACATTTCTCCATCACTGTATACACAAAATAATAATCACAAAAAAAAAAAAAAAATGAAATAAAGATTCCTCAAGCATGAGTTACAGCCATCACAACAAATAATTTTCCTGTAAGCGCTTTGTATTGCCGTTGCATGGAAACTTCCTACAATCCAGTTTTATGTTTTGGCGGTACGATAAACGCACGCCGGCCGTTTTTTTTTTTTTTTTTTCAGATCATCCTTCCATTATCATCAATATTATAAATTCCCTGATTTATTCCCCCCCCCCCTTCATCCAATTGAAGAGTTGTCATGCAAAGTTCCGTAGGCTCATCATTCACCTCCCACGGCTCGCCGTCTCCCGGGAATAAAGCGCTCGCGATGGAGGAGTGTGTTTATGTAAATCCGATAAAGGGTCATAACGGTAAGCGATGGGGGTAGTTTATTGCAGGCATTTATTATGGCGGATCTGCGTTTTTTTTTTTTTTTCCTCCTCTGATAAAATGCGGCGTGTATTACAAAGCTCCGGATGTCAGCGCAATGCCGACTCCTAACCCGGAGCGAGATGCTATCCTATCGCTGGGGCGTTCGCTACGCTCGGCTTAGGCAGCTGCCGTGGGACGTAAACCGATAAAAAAAAAAAAAAAAAAAAAGCCGTGGGGAAATCATTCTTCAGGCTAATGGTTGGTGCTCCAGTCAGTATGGCGTGATAAATACATAATACGCGCCATTTATTATGCCAGATCATATTCGATACGCGGGTTCTACCGCGTGGCAATGGCTTGCATACTTTTTATTGCACAATTCTAACACAGTTGCATTACGTGGGGCTGTGTTTGATTGCCTTCCATTGTATCATTATTTAGGCTGTTCTGCATTATTATACAATTCCGGGGGCATGAGATGAATGCCTGTGTATTGCATGCGATAAAAGGCAGACTCATAAACCTAAAAGGGGAGGGTAAAGCGCTGGCACATGCTTTATGTCTTTATTATGTTCATAGCTAAAGTTTAAAAATTCATTTATTTCCATTTTTTATTTTATTTTTATTTTTTATTTTATTTTTAGCTGTCTTAATGAGAAACCATAAATATGAATATTTCAGATTTGGTTATAGGTGGCGCTCTGGAGACTGATGATTACAATATAATGGACCCTAACAAACTAAATATAAAAGGTACCCACATTTTGTAAAAAGTATTAAAAATTTAATTTATAACATGAAAAAAATTGCACCCAAATTTTGTAAAAAGTATTAAAAAAATATTTATTACATGATAAAAATTGCACATGTATACATATAAAAAAAAAAACATACAAAACTACACATAAAACATAACTAAGACCATCTAGTACTCCTTGAATACAGGTTCTTGGTGGCTCCCCTATTTATTTATTTTTTTTAAAGCCCGTGGTGCTCCAAAAACTCCACCCGGTGCACAAAAAAAAAAAAAGTGCACACATGAATGTGAGACACAAAACGTGCACACAGTCTTCCAAAGGAGAAGGACCGTGACCCTGATTCCCTAGGGGCGTTAGGCTGCAGACGGGGACTGGGGTACTTCACTTGGTGCCATCTGGCCAAAAAACAGACGGACCCTGTTCTCTGGAAGGTCTACCGAGACAGACCCACCCAAGTAGGTCTGCCGAGACAGACCTACCCATGAAAGAGGGCAAACCAAGCCAGAAGGCCATGTCCACTCCCTCCCAAGATGACCCAAGTACTAGGTGGGGCTCCCCCCGGAAGGGAGACCCCATGAGAGAGGGTGAACCAAGCCAAAAGGCCATGTCCACCCCCTCCCAAGATGACCCAAGTACTAGGTGGGGCTCCCCTTGAAAGGAGACCACATGAGAGAGAGGAAACCAAGCCAGAAGGCCATGTCTACCCCCTCTCAAGATGACCCAAGTACTAGGTGGGGCTCCCCCCCGCAGGGAGACCCCCATTAGAGAGAGCGAACCAAGCCAGAAGGCCAAGACCACCCCCTCCCAAGATTACCCAAGTACTAGGTGGGGCTCCCCCCCGCAGGGAGACCCCATTAGAGAGAGTGAACCAAGCCAGAAGGCCATGACCACCCCCTCCCAAGATGACCCAAGTACTAGGTGGGGCTCCCCCCGAAGGGAGACCCCATGAGAGGATGAACCAAGCCAGAAGGCCATGTCTACCCCCTCCCAAGATGACCCAAGTACTAGGTGGGGCTCCCCCCGCAGGGAGACCCCATTAGAGAGAGCGAACCAAGCCAGAAGGCCATGACCACCCCCTCCCAAGATGACCCAAGTACTAGGTGGGGCTCCCCCCGAAGGGAGACCCCATGAGAGGATGAACCAAGCCAGAAGGCCATGTCCACCCCCTCCCAAGATGACCCAAGTACTAGGTGGGGCTCCCCCTGAAAGGAGACCCCATGAGAGAGCAAACCAAGCCAGAAGGCCATGTCCACCCCCTCCTAAGATGACCCAAGTACTAGGTGGGGCACCCCCTGAAGGGAGACCCCATGAGAGAGGGCGAACCAAGCCAGAAGTCCATGTCCACCCCCTCCCAAGATGTTCAGGGCAGGCCAGAGGACCTACACCCTACCAGTGAAAACGTGAAAAAGTGTACATCAACAAAAAAGAAAGTGACACAACTAACACACAAAAATAAATAAATAAAGCGGGGAAGGAAGTGGAGAGGGGAAGTGAAAAGTGCCATTGTGTGAAACAATGGCCGGCCCTTCGGCCAGGAATAAAAAAAAATCCTCTGGTCCTAGCCAAAAGAAGTGGGGGGAAGGAAGTGGAGCGATGAAGTGAAAGTGACCATTGTGCAATACAATGGCTGACCCTTCAGAAGCCCGTGGTGCACATACACCACGGCTTCTTTCGAACCCGGCCATTCACCCCCCCCCCCAGGAAGGCGGCAGAACTTAGAGAGATTAGGGAGTACCTTACCTACAATTGGGGACAAGCCGAAGCCAGATTCAACCCAGGAGGAATAGGCTCCCCCCTCGCCCTCACCATTCCCGACTAATTACATTCAGGAAGTACTAACCACCCCCCTTCCAGGAAAAAGGGGGTCATAGCTCCCCTATGTTGGAGCACAGTGAGTTGCTGTAATTTTGACACAGTTTGCGCTTCGCAGGAGATAACCCGGTTTTCAGGAAAAGTTTCAGCAAGCACACTCACGGTTAATAGTCAAAAACATCACAATAGAAGCACGTTGAATGGTCCTCCTAGAAATGGTCATTGTGTACCTCAAGCTTGAAAAAGGGGGTGTGGTCTTTGAAACGTGTTGCTGCCTCCCCACTGCCCATGACTGAACAGTGTACCGGCTTGCTGCTGGGTACCATGTGATCCCTGTGACCAATCACAGCAGCTCACGTGACAATGAAGGGCTTCCTTTCATGCCATCCAAGGTGTACAATTGTATTTCTAGCTGTGACTGGTCAATGTGATCATATGGTACAGACAGGGTCAATCACAACACAATCCTACAGACAATTAGATCGTGTGTGGGCTCCGGCAGACTTTTTCTTCCCAAAAGTCCGGCGGACCAAGAAATAAAACTTGCTTCAAATCTTTCCGACGGACTCGAGTCCAGTCGAGTACGGTCGTCTGTGTGCTGGTCCGACAGACTAAAACCGAGGCTAGGGCAGCTATTGGCTACGAACTTCCTTATTCTACGTCATCACGTTCGAATCCGCCGGACTTTTGGAGTGAGCGCGTGTGGCCAAGTCCGTTCGTTTGAAAGTCCGCGGGACCTCAGCTGCAAAGTTCGTTGGATTGTCCACCGGACCAAGTCCGTGGAAAAAAGTCCAGTTGTGTGTACGCGGCATAAGACTGCTTAACGTGAAACAAAAAAAAAATGAAATAATAGGATTTTTAAATATAGCTTACCTGTAAAATCCTTTTCCTGGGAATACATCACGGGACACAGAGGCTTGGTAATTACTTAGTGGGTTAGATAGTACCTTCAGGTGATTGGATACTGGTAACCCTAATTACAAAGTGAGTTCCTCCCCTATATAACCCCCTCCCATACGGAGAGTACCTCCGTTTTTTTTTAGCAAAGCAATAAGTACCTCAACGTATAATCCCGAAGAGGGGCGGGAGCTCTGTGTCCCTAGATGTATTCCCAAGAAAAGGATTTACAGGTAAGCTGTATTTAAAAATCCTATTTTCTTGTTCATACATCACGGGACACAGAGGCTTGGTAATTACTTAGTGGGATGTCCAAAAGCAATGCCCAAATTGAGGGGAGGGAGACACAGATCAGAAAATACATAGACCGCCAACAGACAAGAGGATCTATACTGCTGCCTGCAGCACACTGCGCCCGAAGGCGGCATCCTCATGCCCTCTTACAGCCACCTGATAGAATCTAGTGAATGTATGGACTGAAGACCAAGTTGCAGCCTTGCAGATCTGAGCCATGGAGGCCTGGTGATGCACTGCCCATGAAGCACTAACCGCTCTAGTTGAGTGCGCTTTAACCTGAAAAGGAGGAATCTTCTTCTTTATACCATAGGCCTGAATAATAACTAGCCAAATCCATCTAGAAATAGTAGATTTCGATGCTGCCTGGCCCTTTCTGGGGCCTTCTGGCAGAATAAACAGACAATCGGTCTTTCGTATCTGAGCGGTTGCCTGCAGATAGTTACTGACTGCAGTGGCGTAACTAGAACCTTCAGGGCCCCGATGCAAGAAACAATGAAGGGCCCCCCTGAACCCCAGCCAGGGCCCTTCCCTCCGAGTCCGGCGGTGGAACTCCAGGCCGTGGTCACATGTATGACCTTTGTGAGCCCTGTAGTTCCACCACTGGTATCAGTGTTTTTTTTTAATTTATTTTTTTAATTCTTAAGTGCCCCATTGGGGGACTGTCCCTAGGCAGGATGGGGTCCCCGTCCCCAGAAGAGATGAGGTCCTTTTCTCCAGGGCAGATAAAGTTTCTGCCCCCAGGTGAGAAGGGGTCCCTGTTCCCAGGGGAGGTGGGGGTCCCTGTCCCCACGTGAGAAGGGGTCCCTGTCCCCAGGGGGGAGATGAAGGGGGTATGTAATGGTGTGTGGGGGATGGGGTCCTCTCACTCACCATGACTAAGCTGTAGGCCGCGCACTCATCCATGTTGGCCTGGGCTCCATCCAGTGTGCTGGACGGGCGATCAGCATATCTCCCAGAAAGACCTTTCATCATCTGTGTATTATGGGGGAGGAGGGGGGCTGGCAGACAAGCCTGCAGTGTCCTCCGGGGGTCTCTCATAGGGCTGCACTGCATCTGTGTGCTTAAAGTTTGTTTACCCGGGAGAAGTATGCAGTGCAGTGTGGGCCGGACTCGGGGGGCGGGACTCTGGCTGGGGAGAACAGACATTGGACTGAGCGGCAATGCATGGAGAAGGAGAGGGGTACTCTGAGGAGCCGGCCGAGGATACAGGTCATGCGGGGAATGCACAACTAAAGAGCAGCCAGTGCGATAGTCGAACTGTGGATAGTGGAGCTCTGCTAGTCACCCTCCACCTCCAGCCACCCGTGTGCATGGTGCACTGGTACCCCTAGCTGCCTATGCTGCTGCCGGCCATATGTAGAGGGGGCTGCATGGGCCCCCTGCATCACAGGGCCCAGTTGCGGTCGCGACTGCTGCACCCCCTATAGTTACGCCCCTGACTGACTCCTCTTACAACATCTAGAGAGTGTAACAACTCCTCTTCTGCAGACTGCAGATCTGGAAGAAAGGACGGTAAGGACCACATCTTGATTCAGATGGAATCCTGAAACCACCTTAGGTAAAAAGACGGGTGAGGACGCAACACCACCCTGTCTTTGTGAATAATCAAATATGGCTCTTTACAAGAAAGAGCTGCTAATTCGGATAACCTTCTAGCTGAGGAAATGGCTACCAAAAAGACCAGGTTCTTTGCCAGAGGAACTAAAGGAGCATGGTGCAATGGTTCAAAGGGTTGTTCCTATAAAGCGGACAAAACCAAATTCAGATCCCATGGAGGTTTGACTGGCAGATCCAAGCACAGTGCCTCTGAACAAAGGCCCAGACCATGTGTCAGGCAAGTAGCTTTTGAACGAATGCTGATAAGGCCAAGATCTGGACCTTGATAATGCTCAAAGCCAGCCTAATTTCAATGCCTAATTGAAAAAAGAAAAACAAGAATCTTGCTAATGGCATACTTTCTAGGATGCCACCCCCTGAGTTCACACCAGGAATCATATGCCTTCCAGATTCTGTAGTAGATGAGCCCGGAGGCCGGCTTCCTAGCATTAATCAGAGTGAAAAGGACTGATTCCGAGAGCCCACGGCTTTTCAGAATGTGGGTCTCAGCAGCCAAACCATTAAATTCAGACTTTGTAAGGCAGGATGGAATATTGGACCTTGTGAGAGTAGATCTAGACGCAGCGGAAGGACCTAAGGTCTTCCCACTGACATCTTTACAATCTCTGCATACCAAGGTCGTCTGGGCCAAGTCGGGTCCATCAGAATGACCGCCTTTGCTTCCCTTTTGACCCTCCGAAGGAACCACGGAAGAAGCGGAATTGGAGGAAAGGCATAGATCAGAGAGTTCCGATCCCATGGAATCGTTACAGCATCCGACCCTTGTGCTAGCAGATCCTTTCTTCTTGACACAAAACTGTGTCCATTTTTTTTGTTGAACCTGGACGCAAACAGATCTACATCCGGGGTACCCCAATTTTGATATATGGTCTTAAATATGTCGGGGTGTAGAGACCATTCTGCTGGACACAGCTGCTGGTAGCTTAGAAAATCCGCCTGCCAATTTCCTACCCCTGGAATAAAGACCGCAGACAGGCAAGGAATATGCCTTTCTGCCCAGAAAAAAATTTAATTCACCTCCTTTTGGGCAGGATGACCCTGTAGTCTGAAAGTCCAGACCTTGAGGGCCAGATGAATTGCCAGAATTTCCAGAATGTTGATGGGCAAGAACCTTTTCGGCTCTGGACCATCTTCCCTGGGTGTAAGCTTCTTCCAGAACTGCTCTCCAGCCTATTGGGCTGGCATCTGTGGTGACGAGTTTCCAAGTAACTGGGATAAAGGACTTTCCTTTTAGAAGATTCTTGGTCAGTAACCACCAATTGAGGCTCTGGCGCACCTCTGGGGATAGGCACATTGGAAGATTCAAGGTGTTAACCCTCTTGTTCCAGGCAGAGAGGAGGTTGCTTTGTAAAGGCCTCGAGTGAAACTGGGCACAAGGGACAGCCCCGAAAGAGGCGACCATTTTTCCCAATAGTCTCATACAGTGGTGTGAAAAAGTGTTTGCCCCCTTCCTCATTTCCTGTTCCTTTGCATGTTTGTCACAATTAAGTGTTTCGGAACATCAAACCAATTTAAACAATAGTCAAGGACAACACAAGTAAACACAAAATGCAATTTGTAAATGAAGGTGTTTATTATTAAAGGTGAAAAAAAATCCAAACCATCATGGCCCTGTGTGAAAAAGTGATTGCCCCCTAAACCTAATAACTGGTTGGGCCACCCTTAGCAGCAACAACTGCAACCAAGCGTTTGCGATAACGTGCAATGAGGCTTTTACAGCGTCCTGGAGGAATTTTGGCCCACTCATCTTTGCAGAATTGTCCTAATTCAGTTACATTAGAGGGTTTTCGAGCATGAACGGCCTTTTTAAGGTCATACCACAACATCTCAATAGGATTCAGGTCAGGACTTTGGCTAGGCCACTCCAAAGTCTTCATTTTGTTTTTCTTCAGCCATTCGGTGGTGGACTTGCTGGTGTGTTTAGGATCATTGTCCTGCTGCAGAACCCAAGTTGGTTTCAGCTTGAGTACACGAACAGATGGTCGGACATTCTCCTTCAGGATCTCTTGGTAGACAGCAGAATTCATAGTTCCTTTTATCACGGCAAGTCTTCCAGGTCCTGAAGCAGCAAAACAGCCCCAGACCATCACACTACCACCACCATATTTTACTGTTGGTATAATGTTCTTTTTATGAAATGCAGTGTTCCTTCTACGCCAGATATACTTGGACACACACCTTCCAAAGAGTTCCACTTTTGTCTCATCGGTCCACAGAATGTTGTCCCAAAAGTCTTGGGGATCATCAAGATGTGTTGTGGAGAAATTGAGACGAGCTTTGATGTTCTTTTTGCTCAGCAGTGGTTTTCTCCTTGGAACTCTGCCATGCAGGCCATTTTTGCCCAGTCTTTTCCTGATGGTGGAGGCATGAACGCTGACCTTAACTGAGGCAAGTGAGGCCTGCAGTTCCTTGGACGTTGTTGTGGGGTCTTTTGTGACCTCTTGGATGAGTCGTCGCTGCGCTCTTGGGGTAATTTTGGGCGGCCGGCCACTCCTGGGAAGGTTCACCACTGTTCCATGTCTTCGCCATTTGTGGATAATGGCTCTCACTGTGGTTCGCTGGATTCCCAAAGCTTTGGAAATGGCTTTATAACCCTTTCCAGACTGATAGATCTCAATTACTTTCTTTCTCAATTGTTCCTGAATTTCTTTGGGTCTCGGCATGATGTGTAGCTTTTAAGGATCTTCTGGTGGACCTTACTGTGTCAAGCAGCTCCTATTTAAGTGATGCCTTGATTGTGAACAGGTGTGGCAATAATCAGGCCTGGGTGTGGCTAGAGAAATTGAACTCAGGTGTGGACAACCACAGTTATAGTATGTTTTAACAGGGGGGGCAATCACTTTTTCACACAGGGCCATGATGGTTTGGATTTTTTTTCACCTTTAATAATAAACACCTTCATTTACAAATTGCATTTTGTGTTTACTTGTGTTGTCCTTGACTATTGTTTAAATTGGTTTGATGTTCCGAAACACTTAAGTGTGACAAACATGCAAAGGAACAGGAAATGAGGAAGGGGGCAAACACTTTTTCACACCACTGTACATAGTCGGATGGAGAGATTTCTCCTTGCTGAGACTACCCGGACTAAATTTTTTATGGCCCTGGCTTTTGATCTGGGTAAGAACACTCTGCTTTGGACTGTGTCTATGACCATGCTCAAATACTCCAGCCTTTTTAGGGGCTGCAAGGAGGATTTCTCTAGATTGGGGACCCAGCCTAGGTACTCTAAATACTTTACCGTGCATTGTGGTTTAGGAGTGTTACAGACTGTTCTATGAGTAGCAAATCATCCAGATAAGCCATCACAGTTATGCCCTGAGCCCTTAGATTTTCCAGGGGTGGGGCCAGAACTTTTGTGAATACTTGAGGAGCGGTAGCAAGACCAAAAGGAAGGGCCACAAATTGAAGGTGGCGCCGATCCACCGCAAACCTTAGGAATCTTTGGTGAGCGGGAAATGTTGCCACATGCAAATATGCATCTTTGAAGTCTGTTGATGCCAGGAAGACTCCATGCGGAAAGGACGAATGTCTAGAAACTGATTCAGGTCTTTTAGATCCAAGATAAGTCTAACATCTCCGTTTGGTTTTCGAACTGTAAAGAGGTTTGAGTAGAACCCTGAGTCCTGCACTTCTGGTGCCACCTCTATAATTACCCCTTGGGATAATAGATGTTCTAAGGCCAGAAGTAAGGGCCTTCTCTTTTCTGGATCCCTGGAGACTCTTGACCTTAGGAAACGGGATGGCAGAAGCTCCTGGAACTCTAGCTTGTAGCCCAGAGACACCGTGGAGGCTACCCATCTGTCCTGAATCTCTTCCCGCCAGGCACCTGGAAACTGAAGCAGCCTTCCCCCCACTCAGCTGAGCGGGGGGGGGGGGGGGGCCCTTCACAGGGAGGGTTTGGGGTTCTGTTTACCAGATTTTGGACCCCAGGGTCGAGGACCACTTGAGGACTGCGTGGGACCCCCCTTCAGTTTATGTGGCAGAGCATTGTGCCAACCTTCAGGGTTCTGGGTTCCTACTCACAGGAACCTCTTCCCTGGACCTGTAGAAGACTTTCTGTGCCATTGTTTTATTAGTACACCAAAGCCTGGATCCCAGAGCCCAGACCTTCAAGGAGAGACATTACAGGCAAAACCTCGTTTCTTCTTATCACGAGGCCCGGGTACCATCCATCTTAGGCGTTTTTAGTATTGGCCTGAGGTATGGATCCGGTTGTATAGCTCCTAGGTCCTCACAGAGACCATCAAACAGAGCTTTCTTCTTAGCACATCTTCAATGTGACCAACCACCTTAGACACTGGCGAATAAACTTAGGTACTCTCCATATGGGAGGGGTTATATAGGGGAGGACCTCACCTTGTAATTAGGGTTACCAGTGTCCAATCACCTGAAGGTACTATGTAACCCACTAAGTAATTACCAAGCATCTGTGTCCCGAGAGGTATGAACAAGAAATAATTTTAAAATATTGTTCCAGGGGGGGTGTGTATAGTATGCCTGTAAAGTCGTGCAGTTTTCCCATGTTTCGAACAATACCACAGCAAAATTACATTTCTAAAGGAAAAAAGGTAATTTAAAACTGCTTGCAGTTGTAATGTATTGTTGGATCCCGGCAATACGGATGAAAATCATTCAGAAAAACGGCATGGGTCCCCCCCAGCCCATTACAAGGCAAATTGGGCCATTGGTGGTGGTGGTGCCACAACACTGCAACCCCTCACAGATTCTCTTGTTGGGCACAGGAACAGGCCCTGCTATGAAATATTTCATATGTTAAACAGGGGCAGAAAAATTGGGCCTTAGGCAGCGGTGCCCTAAACCAAAAATATTGTTGGAAGCTAGCATCATCAAGATTGAGGAGGAATAGGATAGTCACTCAGCATAGGCAGTCTTCAAGGGATCCCACATCCATAGAAAAATCAATCAGTTAGATCAGCATCAGGTGCTTGATAGCTGCTGCTGATCCAAGACTGATTCATTTTCATGAATGTGAGCCTATCAACGGAGTCTGTGGACAGGAGCACTCTATAAACCGTTACAAACCCTCCAGCAGCACTGAATGTGCATTCAGAAAGAAGGTTGGATGCAGGACAGGCCAGTAGCTTAATTGAATATTGAGCAAGTTCTGGCCAGTGGTCCATCCTTAAGACCCAGTAACCCAGTGGATGGTCTGTTGGAAAGGTCCAAGTCTGCTCTTGCTCCAAGATATTCCTGCACCATGTAATGCAGACACTGGCAATGGTCGCTTGAACTTTCTTCATGGCCTCTTGAAGATGTTTCATCCTCTGCTCCCTCTGCAAAGGCAGGAGGAGCTCTGCAACCTTACCCTTGTAATGTGGATCAAGAAGGGTTGCCTGCCAGTATGATCCCTCTCCTTGATACCACGAATCCTAGGGTCCTTTTGCAGGCTTTGCAGAATCAGGGAGGCCATGCAGTGTAAGTTTGCAGACGCATTTGATTGTGAGTCCTCTGGGTCACTGAGGATGACGTTGTCAGGAACTACCTACAACCACGTACAACTCCTTGGGTTTCTGGGGACTGAAAACCATCCCTTGAAGACTGCTGCTGAGTGTTATCCTCTACATCCATGCTGACACAATTCTCCTACTCCTACTCTTCCTGTGTGTTTAGCAGGCCCACAGGAATGTTTTCTGGATAAAGGGGGCCTTGACAGGTCCTCCTTTTCCTCCCGCTGTTCTGCCTCAAGTGCCCTGTCCATTATCCCACGAAACTTGTGCTCCAACAGGAAGACAAGAGAGTATCACTGATGCATGCACTGTCACTGCTCACCATCCTCATGGCCTCCTCAAATGGTGACATGACAGTGCATGCATCCTTGATCAGCAGTCACTGGTGTGGGGCGAAAAAAAGCCAAGCCCCCCTGACCCTATCCTGGTGCCATACTCACACAGGTACTCATTGATGGCCCTCTGCTGCGAGTGCAGCCACTGCAGCATTGCCAACGTTGAGTTCCACCTGGTGGGCATGTCACAAATGAATGTAAGCCAGCTGAGCACTGGCATTGTATGACCGGCAGAAATGACCACAGACTTTTCTTGCCTGCCTCAGGAGATCCTGTTAGCCCGAGTACCTGCTCAAGAATAGGGATGGCCGAACAGTTCGCCCGGCGGTCGTTTCGCGGCGAATTTCGGCTGTTCGCAGGCCGCCCATTCGGTGGACTATTGGCGCCGTTCGCCCGGCGGACTTCCGTGTTTTTACTGTGTAAAATAACTTTGACCTGATGACACATCCATCATGGGGTACAGGACAGCCAATTGAGACATTACAGCACATGGACACTTGGACATTCCCCCTAACCTATAAATACACCCGATCCGGCGGCCATTTTACATTCTTTCTTCTGTCACTATAGGGAAAGGTTGCTGTGTGGAGTAGGGAGAGATAAATCACTAGCTATTTGGTACACAAAAGTTCTTTTCAGGACTGGTATAGGTGTTAGGTGTATATAGGTTTGCTGTGCTACTGATTGTTGCAGCAGCCTGAGTGTCTTTTGTCAGTTTAGAGAAAGGGAAAGGACGGTGTGTGCTGTTGTAGGGACAGCCAGATTAGTCATCATCATCATCATCATTAGCTGTTACTATCAGGTCCACAAAAGTGCTATTCCAGTAACCAGTTATTGTTCCAGCAGCCTCTGTTTTGCCAGTTTGTATAGGGACAGGCAGGAAGCAGTGTGTGAGGCAGTGAGGGTCAGTTTAATCAGTTGCTGTTACTATTAGTTCCACAAAGGTTCTTTTCAGGACTGGTATCAGTGGTATGGTAATAGGCTTGTACACGTATAATATTCTTTCTTTCAAATATAGAAAGAATATTATACTTGACTGCTGCCCTTCTGCTGCAGTCTGCTAATCATTCACAACTCACTTGTTCCACAAAGCTCTTTATCAGGACTGGTAACTTGGACTATCTAGGGTGCTACAGTACATAGGGTTGAGTGAGGTACAGTCTGCTATTCTATAAGGACTGGTATCGGTCCACAATAGATAGGGTTGAGGTGCACTACTGCTGACCGCTGCCCTATACTGCAGCAGTCCTTCATCGGTATAGGGACTGAGAGTTTTGTCACAGGGTAATTTAAAAAATGACAGGCAGAGGAAGAGGCAGGCCCTTCCACAGGGGTGGTATACAGGGGTGGGTCATATTTCTACTGGGGCTACTTATTATGAGAGGCTCACACCATCCCTGTGCTATGCTGACATCCTCCTGGGGCTGCTTATTATGAGGGGCTCACACCATCCCTGTGCTATGCTGACATCCTCCTGGGGCTGCTTATTATGAGGGGCTCACACCATCCCTGTGCTATGCTGACTTCCTCCTGGGGCTGCTTACGGTGCAGGTGTCAGTGATGTATATCACGGTGCTGATGTCATTGCTCTGTATCACGGTGCAGGTGTCATTGCTGTATGTCACGCTGCTGGTGATCATCTCCTGCACCCTCTTCTTTGCCTACCCTGGTCCCTGACCTTCCCTCTCCTCCATTGCCTTCATGGTCCTGAATTGTCACAACAATTTCCCATATAAAAAAAGAATGCTTGTTGTTGTCGATCCCAGATTCACCTCATACATGTGTTATGTCATTGGCCATGTGGTGGGACTATGTTTGCACAGCTAATAATTATTTTGTGGCTGCAAATTTGACCTATAGGTTTGCAAAGTTCGCCTCCCTTTGAAGTCAATGGGGCCCGCCGCGAACGTTCCGGTTCGCGAACTATCGGCCGCGTTCACGGTCCGTGTTCGCGAAACGTCCCGTCGGAAGTTCGTCCATCACTACTCAAGAACCGCTGCACCACCAAATTCAGGATGTGTGCCAAACAGAGGACATGGGTCAAGTGTCCCTGTCAGAGGGCGGAGAGAAGGTTGGTGCCATTGTCGCATACAACCATTCCTGGGTGAAGCTGGCATGGCATCAACCACCTCTGAGCCTGCCCCTGCGAATCTCTGCCCCAGTGTGGCTGCTGTCCCCTAAGCAGACCAACTCAAGCACCGCATGCCATCTTTTTGCCTGACTGCTTGCGTAGGACCTTGACCGTTTACTGAGCACCGCTGGTTCAGAGGAAAAATCTGCAGGAGAGGCCATAGAGGAAGAAGAAGAGGAGGGGGGAGGAGAGAGCTGTGACAGAACGACCACTAGCATTGTGGAGGCATGATGGCAGAACAAGCTCCAACAATACTAAACCCTGTCCTGCATTCTTCCCAGCTGCCAGCAGAGTTACCAGCAGTTACCCGTTGTGCCGTGAAGGAAAGGTAACGTCGCTGCCCATGCCTGCTGGACCATGAGTTAGCGCTAATATGCATCTTACTGCTGACCGCACTGTCTAACGTGGCCAAAACATTGCCTTCCACATGCCGATGGAATAGCCTTCCTTGAAAATAAATGGCGTTTTGGA
This sequence comes from Lithobates pipiens, assembly GCF_037356315.1. Lineage (NCBI taxonomy): Eukaryota > Metazoa > Chordata > Amphibia > Anura > Ranidae > Lithobates > Lithobates pipiens. The sequence continues at coordinate 262,292,184 of NW_027507685.1, read as the reverse complement.
ACCTGCCACTGAGATACAGCACATTCCACAAATTCACGAAAGGGGGCAGAGTCTACCAGCTGAAAAGGCAGCAGTTGCAGTGTTAGCAATTTGGCCAAGCTAGCATTCAGACGCTGAGCATGTGGATGGCTGGGACTGAATTTCTTTTTACGGTTTAGCAACTGGGGTAGGGAAATTTGCCTGCTAAAATCAGATGGAGGTGCAGATTGGCTGCAAGTATTTGGGACACCTATTGCTACACCTTCATTCCTCTCAGTGCAGGTTTTTGAGAGGACTGGAGGTATAGTGGGGTTGGAGATCCCAGATGAGGAGCAAAGAGAAGTCTGCCTTTTTCTTTGATGTGGGTCTTTCAAGTGCTGTTGCCAACAGACTGCATGGAAGGTTGTCATATGTCTGGTCAAGCTTGTGGTGCCCAAGTGGCTGCCGTTCTGGCCATGCTTGATCTGCTTCAGACAAACAGCAATGGTGCGATCTGCTGCACATGTTTCAAAAATGGGCCACACCAAAGAACTTTTCAAAATCAGCAGGGAGTCAGCAGCGCCCTGCACCTGCGGAGCTTTGCAGTGTGATGCAGAAGGGTGGCTGCCCTTAAGCTGCCCCCTAGAGGACATCCTGCCTTGTTGGAGTTGTGCCTCCTCCTCCTCTCTTCTATCAGGCACCCAAGTAGAGTCAGTGACCTCATCATCCCCTCCCTTCCTTCCTCCTCGTCACTGGAGCTAACTTGGCAGTATGCTGGGGCTGGGGGAACAATGATGGCTTCTCTCTGATGGATCCGACCTCCAGTCTTGCCCACTTGGCTCCTCTCCTGGACTGATAGACACACTATATTACCAAAAGTATTGGGGCGCCTGCCTTTACACGCACATGAACTTTAATGGCATCCCATTAATGCTTTTCGTCATTCGCCTGACAGGGTTTAGGGCTCTTGGAAGGAGCGCCGAGGAAAGGGGTTGTGCAGCCCCTCCCACCAGCTATGATCTGCCTGCATTGCATAGAGAAGCACAGAGATCCGGTGGTGGTGTCTCTGCATCTAAAATAAGGTGCGCCATAAAAAAGGAAAGATTTTATTTTAACCACCGACCGGCCCACAGTAAAAATGCGCCATTATTTTGCCGTTTATTACCCCTGTTATAGCAGCAGCTAGCTGTATAATTTTTCTACTATTGGCCATCCTGCGTTAGATAAAAGTGGTCTCATGGGCGGGTTCCCGTCCCGCCCCCCTCCGCGCCGCTCCCTGGTCTTTCACAGGCTTACTGCACCCATTGGAAGTTAATAACAAGAGTTCCCCTTTACATCAGAGTCCACAGAGTTCCCCTTTACATCAGAGTCCACAGAGTCCCCCTTTTACATCTGAACTTGCAGATTTCCCTTTACCTTTAATGGAGGACTCTGCAGACTCTGATGTAAGGGAGAACTCTGGTGACTCTGACATAAGGGATGCTCTGGGGGACCCTGATCTAAGGAGGGACACTGAGAACTCTGATGTATGGAGAAGACTCTCATGTCACCTCTGGTGTAAAGGGGAACTCTGATGTAAGGGGTGCTCTGAGAACCCTGATTTACCTTAGTGTACTCACTCGGAGGCAGGAGAGAGAAGAGGGGAGACTTAAGCCACAGACAGGGATGGATGGTGAGCTCACTCACCCCTTGGCAGTCAGCGCCTCTCATCCAGATGTATCTGAGGCTGCTGGACTTCAAATTTCCAGCCCCCTCCACTTTCCTTTTTCTGCGGGATTGGAGTGTGGTCAGACACAGAGGGGTTAGAGGGGAGGAAGAGGTGCAGATCGAGCCCTCTCTCCTCTCCTGTCAGTGTGTGTGTGGGGGGGGGGGGGGAATTGTTAGTGGTGGCTTTAGGCAGCATAAAAGATTGTGTAACAGACACTCTCAGCTTAGACAACTGCAGCCAGCAACCCTGCAGGGAAGTCATAGTCTAGTCTGAATCATGTTTCCGGGTCTGAAACCCGGACACATGATTTCAAACCCGAACTGTCCAGGTGAATCCCGGACATGTGGCAACTCTACCCTCTTTCTGCTGTTTTCGTTCCTACAGAGGGGGGGGGGGGGTGGGGGGGGTTCCTTCATTTTCTAGCAAAATGCTAATTTAAACATGCAAACAAAAAGTTCCAGAAAAGGCCCGGGTCAGCGAGTGGAACGTCATTAGGATGTTGATGAAGGGGGGGAGGGAAGGAACCAGGAAAGACAAAATATAAGCAGATAAAACTTTAATGGAATGTATAGAAAATAGCGTGAAGGGTGAGTCTGGTTGTGACCTGCAGCAAACAATGGAATCCAATTGTCATCTCTCTGGTAGAGGTTGCCCCCATGACTAAGCTCCGGGGGAGCGTTGCGAAACGCGTTGGGGAGGCGTGGCCTGGCAGGAGCCCAGGCTGAAGCTGGGCGAGTCTTCCCTCTTTTACCATAGGTTAGTCATGCATGGCCCATCCCAGCTGTTGTAGAACTACAAGTCCCGCCATGCCTATGCCTTTGAGAGTCGTGCTTTTAACGGCCAGCCAGCTTGCAGTGCCTCATGGGACTTGTAGTTCCACAACAGCTGCGGAAGGGGGGGGGGGCGCAGGTTTGCGCGCCCATGGGTTTAGGTTGTATAGAACCTTGCTTTCATTCAGATAAGAAGAGGCAGAACGTATTGGCTGCCAAATAACCTTTAAAAGAACCTTATTATGGGCTGCGCAGGCGCGCCCACCTCCGCCGTCATCTCAACAGTGATTGGCCAGGAAGATCCAGCTTGACTTATCCACTCTTCCCCTGTCCCCAACGACCTGCTGTCCCCTGGAACCCCCCGCAACTGGGGATCTCCAACCGCTCTGTCTGTTATCATTCGTTTTATGTGCAACGACAGCGTTCTTAGCGCACAAGCAACCCAAAAAAATAATAAATCTCACACATTTTTTTTTTTTTTTAAACCGTTGCTGCGTTTCGGTTGGGTTGCCCCATCGCAAGCTATTATTTCCCTTTATTATAAATAATCCCCTCCTTGATACCGAGTAAGAATTTCCGAAATCAACCCTCTGCTGCAAGCTGCAGTTGCCTTTCTCCGGCACTAGCAGACAGCGGCCTGCAGATGGCAGTGTTGCTCTTCCCTTCGGCAGGTTGGCGAGTCGCCGGTGCCCAACATCTGATTCTTAGCGATGCTCCAGCAGAGGAGGTGACCGGAATAATGAAAGAAAACTGTGGTCATAAAAAAAATGCCCATAATTCTGCATCCTGTCTGAAAAAGCCGCTCTTAATTGTCCCGACCAGAAGAAAGGAGCGATTGTTTCTACCGAGGCTTCAGAGGGACCTTTTAGCTGTTCGAACAGGCAGCCCCCCCCCCCCCCCAAATCGCCTTTCTGCGGCTTTCTCAGCCTCGCAGATCAGCGCCGAGGACATTAGTGATGCTGTTTTGCCCATGTACAGAGGAATGCTAAATAATGTCCTCGTCCCCCGCCCCGCCCCGCCCCGCCGCGACCGTACAAAAAAAAAAATCGCTGCGCCAGTCACGCATAGGGTTCTGAGGAACCGTGCAACAAAGGACGCACACGTCGACACACACGCATAGACTGCGACTTTGTGCAAGAGACGACGCGCCACGTCCAGGCTACGCACGCACGCAAAAATGCGTTTTTAGAAAGCGCGTATAAGCGCTTAAATGTGCGCGCGCCATGTGAAAAGTGCGTTTTTTTTGTTGTTGTTGTTGGCGAGCGTGCGATTTTATTTACCATGAGGGAATTTTACGTGAATTAGAAATGCTCTTAGCCCCCCCCCCCCCCCCAAGCCAGTTAACACTTCTGCGACTTATCGTGCGATTTGCGACGCGTTAACGTGATTCTAAAGGCACGAGCCGCATTCTGTGCGTTAAAATACGATTTTTTTGACCTCTGACGCTCTGTTGGATATGTGAGTATATGAGCAACACGTATGTATCCTTGTCTTTGCCCCGATACATCGGCTGCCATCGGATGGACATAAATACTGATCTGTGTCTGTTGTTGTTGTTGAAAATATGTATCTTTTTTTTTTATATACTTTTTTTTTATACTTTAGATTGCTACATTTATGTTACAAAGGAAAAGTCTGCCCTATCAAATTAGGCTTGGTTTAAACCAATATCACTGGGTTTTCTTTCATTTCAGATTGCTACATTTAGAATAAATTGTATATTGGATGGTCCCTGAAGAAGGAGTGTGTGATACTCCGTAACGCGTAGGAAACATCGAGCGCATATGGCTAGTTTGTTACGTGTTCGTTTTTTTTGGTCATATGTTTCTGTGTTTTTTCGGGAATATTATGCACTCGAAAGCGATTTGCACAGATATTTCTACATACGTGTTTGTATGAGTATTACGTTACTGTGTTTGATAATTGTTAAATAAAATTACTTTATACTTTTTTTTTTTTTTTTACTAAATTGTATGTCTCACAGTCTATAAAGTCCCGCCCCTGAGGGGAAACTTTGTACTATATGCAAAACATTCTGTGTGCAACACCCTCCCCCCAATACTTACCAGAGCCCCATCTAGATCCAGCGATAGGCATAAGAACATCAGCTGCCCAGGACTCCCTCCTGATTGGCTGAGACACAGCAGAGAGGGGCCATTGGCTGATCCCCCCCCCAATACTTACCCAAACCCCATCTAGATCCAGCGATAGGCATGAGAACCTCAGCTGCCCAGGACTCTCCCTCCTGATTGGCTAAAACAGAGCAGAGAGGGGCCATTGGCTGACCCCCCCCCCCCAATACTTACCAGAGCCCCATCTAGATCCAGTGATAGGCATAAGAACATCAGCTGCCCAGGACTCCCTCCTGATTGGCTGAGACACAGCAGAGAGGGGCCATTGGCTGATCCACCCCCAATACTTACCCAAACCCCATCTAGATCCAGCGATAGGCATAAAAACCTCAGCTGCCCAATACACTGTCTCCTGATTGGCTGAAACACAGCAGAGAGGGGCCATTGGCTGACCCCCCCATTACTTACCTGAGCCCCATCTAGATCCAGCGATAGGCATGAGAACCTCAGCTGCCCAGGACTCTCCCTCCTGATTGGCTGAGACACAGCAGAGAGGGGCCATTGGCTCCCGCGGCTGTCAATCAAAGTCAGTAAGCCAATGAGGAGAGGGGGCGGGGACCGGGCAGAGCCACGGCTGAGTGTCTGAATGGACACATAGAGCAGCGGCTTGGCTCGGGTGACCCCCATAGCAAGTTGCTTTCTGTGGGGAGGGGCTTGGTGGGAGGGAGAAGCAAGGAGCGTCGGTGGGGGACCCGAGAAGAGGAGGATCAGGGCTGCTCTGTGTAAAGCCATTACACAGAGCGGGTAAGTAGAACATGTTTGTTATTTCTTAACCACTTGCTGACCGCCTAACACACTTGTATATTATACTTGCACGAAACAAAGTATCTGTATTTCATGCAATAGACACTGAGGGGCCGCGCACACGCCACCAGTGGTGCGATCGCGCGCTGATTGGACAGAGGGGGAGCCAATCAGCGGGTCCGGCACACCCGATGTCCGCCGGCCACCCGCAATCATTCCCCAGAGAGGCAGAACGGCGGTCTGACAGAGGAGAAGATAGAGATTTTGTGTTCCTGCCAAGCTCTTATCAGGTTTTAGGTCTACTTTAATGTCTTAAAAACCTCTCTATGTATAGATTGTGCAAGCCAATGAAAACAATGCACCCACCATGTGGCTGATACCGTGTCTCTAAACGACAACACATAAATTCATAGGGGGAGGGGTCATAGGGGGAGGGGTCATTTCTATATGAGGGGTCAGCAACCGATTGCACAATAAATGTCAATGTACAAGTATTAGACAACTGGCGAGCCCATCATCAACAGTGCACCAAAGTCCCCAGATCAAACCCATACCTTCACATCAAAGATCACCCCGATACCTTCACATCAAAGACCACCCCGATACCTTCACATCAAAGATCACCCGATACCTTCACATCAAAGATCACCCCGAAACCTTCACATCAAAGACCACCCCGATACCTTCACATCAAAGACCACCCCGATACCTTCACATCAAAGACCACCCCGATACCTTCACATCAAAGACCACCCCGATACCTTCACATCAAAGATCACCCCGATACCTTCACATCAAAGACCACCCCGATACCTTCACATCAAAGATCACCCCGATACCTTCACATCAAAGACCACCCCGATACCTTCACATCAAAGACCACCCCGATACCTTCACATCAAAGATCACCCCGATACCTTCACATCAAAGACCACCCCGATACCTTCACATCAAAGACCACCCCGATACCTTCACATCAAAGACCACCCCGATACCTTCACATCAAAGATCACCCCGATACCTTCACATCAAAGACCACCCCGATACCTTCACATCAAAGACCACCCCGATACCTTCACATCAAAGACCACCCCACATCAAAGATCACCCCGAAACCTTCACATCAAAGATCACCCCGATACCTTCACATCAAAGATCACCCCGATACCTTCACATCAAGGATCACCCCGATACCTTCACATCAAGGATCACCCCGATACCTTCACATCAATGATCACCCCGATACCTTCACATCAAAGATCACCCCGATAGCTTCATATCAAAGATCACCCCGATACCTTCACATCAAAGACCACCCCGATACCTTCACATCAAAGACCACCCCGATACCTTCATATCAAAGATCACCCCGATACCTTCACATCAAAGACCACCCCGATACCCTCACCTCAAGGATCCCCCCGATACCTTCACATCAAAGATCACCCCGATACCTTCACATCAAAGATCACCCCGATACCTTCAACCCTCAGATCACTCCAATTCCTCCACACCTCACATCACCCCAATATCTTCAACCCTTAGATTACCCCAATTCCTTCACACCCCAGATCACCCCAATACCTTCACACCTCAGATCACCCAATTCCTTCACACCTCAGGTCACCCCAATTCCTTCACACCTCAGATCACCCAATTCCTCCACACCTCAGATCACCCCAATACCTTCAACCCTTAGTACACTCTGATTTCTTCACACCTCAGATCACCCCAATTCCTTCACATCGCAGATCACCCCAATACTTTCACATCAAAGATCACCCCAATTCCTTCACACCTCAGATCATCCCGATACCTTCACCTTCACCCCTCAGATTTCCCCAATACCTTCATCCTTCAGATCACCCCAATTCCTTCAAACATCAGATCACCCCAATACCTTCGCACCTCAGATCACCTCAATACCTTCACACCTCCGATCACCACAATTTCTTCAACCCTCAGATCACCCCAATACCTTCACAGCTCAGATCTCCCCAATTCCTTCACACCTCAGATCAGAGCCCAATTCCTCCACCTTCACACCTCAGATTACCCCAATACCTTCATCCCTCAGATCACCCCAATTCCTTCAAACATCAGATCACCCCAATATCTTCACACCTAAGATCACCCCAATACCTTCACACCTCAGATCACCTCAATACCTTCACACCTCAGATCACCTCAATACCTTCACACCTCAGATCTCCCCAATACCTTCATACCTCGGATCCCCCCAATTCCTCCACCTTTACCCCTCAGATCACCCCAAGTTCTGAACCTTTACACCTCAGATCAGCCCAGTTCCTGCATTTTCACACTTCAGATCACCCCAATTGTTGCCCCTTCACACCTCAGATCACCCCGATTCCTCCACCTTCACACTTTAGATCAGCCCAATCTCTGCACCTTCACACCTCAGATCACCCCAATTCCTGCACATTCACACCTCAGATTACCCCAATACCTTCACACCTCAGATCAGTCCAATTCCTGTACCTTCACATTGTAGATCACCCCAATTCCTGGGGACAGAATTTGGGGAGTGCTTGAGGAGAGGAGAGTCAGAGGATGGAGAAGAGTCCTCCAGCAAATCAGAGTATGTATGGAGAGGAATGGGTTGATCTTGTATTTGGCAGTGACTTGTTGCATAGTAGGTGAGGTTGAAAAAAGACACAAGTCCATCAAGTCCAACCTATGTGTGTGATTATATGTCAGTATTACATTGTATATCCCTGTATGTTGTGGTCGTTCAGGTGCTTATCTAATCGTTTTTTGAAACTATCGATGCTCCCCCGCTGAGACCACCACCTGTGGAAGGGAATTCCACATCCTTGCCGCTCTTAAGCCCCATACGCACTATCAGTTTTTCTGCTGAGTTTTTCCTTCAGATTTATCAAAACCATATAATATGAGGTCAAACCTTAGGAGTTTCAATGTGTATGTAATCATGCAGGCCCTTCACTACATGGTTTTGGTAAACCTGAAGGAAAAACTCAGCAGAAAAAACTGATAGTGTGTATGGGGCTTTACAATAAACAACCCTCTACGTAGTTTAAGGTTAAACCTCTTTTCTTCTAATTTTAATGAGTGGCCACTTGTTAAACTCCCTTCCGTAAAAAAAGTTTTCTCCCTATTGTAGGGTCACCAGTCCGGTATTTATATATTGTGGGGTCACCATTATATATTGCGGGGTTACCAGTCCGGTATTTATATATTGTGGGGTCACCAGTCCGGTATTTATATATTGTGGGGTCACCAGTCCGGTATTTATATATTGGGGGGGTCACCAGTCCGGTATTTATATAATGAAATCATATCCCCTCTCAGGCGTCTCTTCTCCAGGGAGAATAAGTTCAGAGCTCACAACCTTTCCTCATAACTAATATCCTCCAGACCCTTTATTAGCTTTGTTGCCCTTCTTTGTAGTCGCTCCATTTCCAGTACATCCTTCCTGAGGACTGGAGCCCAGAACTGGACAGTATACTCCAGGTGCGGCCGGACCAGAGTCTTGTAGAGGGGAGAATTATCCTTTTATCTCTGGAGTTGATCCCCTTTTTAATGTCAATATTCTGTTTGCTTTGCATGCCATTGCTGAGCCCATCATCTACTAGGACCCCCAGGTCCTTCTCCATCCTACATACCTCCCAGAGGTTCTCCCCCCAGGTCCTTCTCCATCCTACATCCCTCCCAGAGGTTCTCCCCCCAGTCTATAGATTGCATTCATATTTTTGCCAACCAAATGAATTATTTTACATTTTTCTACATTGAACCTCATTTGCCATGTAGTTGCCCCTCCCCCCCATTCATTTTTTCAGATCTTCTTGCAAGGTTTCCACATCCTGCGGAGAAGTTATTGCCCTGCTTAGCTTAGTATTGTCCGCAAATACAGAGATTGAGCTGTTTACCCATCCCCCTCCTCCAGGTCGTTTATGAACAAATTAAATAGGATTGGCCCCAGCAGGAGGACCAGGAGGACCCCACTACCCACCCCTGACCATTCCGAGTACTCCCCATTTATCACCACTCTCTGAGCTTGTCCCTTGTAGCCAGTTTTCAATTCATGTACTCACCCTATGGTCCTTGCCAACGCACCTTACATTGTACAGTAAAGGTTTATGTGGAACTGTGTCAAATGCTTTTGCAAAATCCAGATACACCACATCTACGGGCCTTCCTTTATCTAGATACACCACATCTACGGGCCTTCCTTTATCCAGATACACCACGTCTACAGGCCTTCCTTTATCTAGATACACCACGTCTACGGGCCTTCCTTTATCTAGATACACCACATCTACAGGCCTTCCTTTATCCAGATACACCACATCTACGGGCCTTCCTTTATCTAGATACACCACATCTACAGGCCTTCCTTTATCTAGATACACCACTTCTACGGGCCTTCCTTTATCTAGATACACCACGTCTACGGGCCTTCCTTTATCTAGATACACCACGTCTACGGGCCTTCCTTTATCTAGATACACCACATCTACAGGCCTTCCTTTATCTAGATACACCACATCTACGGGCCTTCCTTTATCTAGATACACCACGTCTACGGGCCTTCCTTTATCTAGATACACCACGTCTACGAGCCTTCCTTTATCTAGATACACCACATCTACGGGCCTTCCTTTATCTAGATACACCACATCTACGGGCCTTCCTTTATCTAGATACACCACGTCTACGGGCCTTCCTTTATCTAGATACACCACGTCTACGGGCCTTCCTTTATCCAGATACACCACGTCTACGGGCCTTCCTTTATCTAGATACACCACGTCTACGGGCCTTCCTTTATCCAGATACACCACGTCTACGGGCCTTCCTTTATCTAGATACACCACGTCTACGGGCCTTCCTTTATCTAGATACACCACGTCTACGGGCCTTCCTTTATCTAGATACACCACGTCTACAGGCCTTCCTTTATCTAGATACACCACGTCTACGAGCCTTCCTTTATCTAGATACACCACGTCTACGAGCCTTCCTTTATCTAGATACACCACATCTACAGGCCTTCCTTTATCTAGATACACCACATCTACGGGCCTTCCTTTATCTAGATACACCACGTCTACGGGCCTTCCTTTATCTAGATACACCACGTCTACGGGCCTTCCTTTATCTAGATACACCACGTCTACGAGCCTTCCTTTATCTAGATACACCACATCTACAGGCCTTCCTTTATCTAGATACACCACATCTACGGGCCTTCCTTTATCTAGATACACCACGTCTACGGCCTTCCTTTATCCAGATACACCACATCTACGGGCCTTCCTTTATCTAGATACACCACGTCTACGGGCCTTCCTTTATCTAGATACACCACGTCTACGGGCCTTCCTTTATCTAGATACACCACGTCTACGGGCCTTCCTTTATCTAGATACACCACGTCTACGGACCTTCCTTTATCTAGATACACCACGTCTACGGGCCTTCCTTTATCCAGATACACCACGTCTACGGGCCTTCCTTTATCTAGATACACCACGTCTACGGGCCTTCCTTTATCCAGATACACCACGTCTACGGGCCTTCCTTTATCTAGATACACCACGTCTACGGGCCTTCCTTTATCTAGATACACCACGTCTACGGACCTTCCTTTATCTAGATACACCACGTCTACGGGCCTTCCTTTATCTAGATACACCACGTCTACAGGCCTTCCTTTATCTAGATACACCACATCTACGGCCTTCCTTTATCCAGATACACCACATCTACGGGCCTTCCTTTATCTAGATACACCACTACTACGGGCCTTCCTTTATCTAGATACACCACGTCTACGGGCCTTCCTTTATCTAGATACACCACGTCTACGGGCCTTCCTTTATCTAGATACACCACGTCTACGGGCCTTCCTTTATCTAGATACACCACGTCTACGGGCCTTCCTTTATCTAGATACACCACATCTACGGGCCTTCCTTTATCTAGATACACCACATCTACAGGCCTTCCTTTATCTAGATACACCACGTCTACGGGCCTTCTTTTATCTAGATACACCACATCTACGGGCCTTCCTTTATGTAGATACACCACATCTACAGGCCTTCCTTTATCTAGCTGGCAACTCACCTCCCCATAGAAAGTTAGTAGATTGGTTTGGAAAGAACGATTCTTCATGAATCCATGCTGATTACTGCTAATGATACCGCTCTCATTACTAAAATGTTGTATATTGTTATCATCCCCTTCAAGAGCTTGCATACTATTGATGTTAGGCTAACCTGTCTGTAATTCCCAGGGACGTGTCTTGGTCCTTTTTTAAATATTGGTGCTACATTGGCTTTTCTCCAATCACCTGGTGCCATTCCAGTCAGTAGACTGTCAGTAAAAATTAGGAACAATGGTCTGTTATGTTTTAGACTTGGTGTAATAATGGTGATGTCATTAAGCCTAGGTTCACACTAATGCAGTGACCCCATGATCCCTTACCGCATGCAAATCGCATTGCCCTTGCGACCTGCAAGGGGGAGGGGTCCATGCATTCTTAATGACACCCCAAACGCAGTTCATTTGCCCACATCGGATCGCATTGTACAAAACGACCATGTGAGTGCGGTGCCAAAATTGCCGCATGCACGACTTTGGTGCAATTCGGTGTGATTTTCACCGCACTGAATCACACGTGAATGTGGTGGGGTTCCTGTGTGATTCCCATGCAGTTCACAGTGTGAACTAAGGCTAAGTGCGGAATAGGGTGGAGGTGAGCACCGTCCAGGCACAGTGCAGAGTAATGCAGCAGAAAGCCTATTACATTGTTTCTTATAAGGTAATGCAGTAATTGTATTTACAATAATTCTCTTTCCCAGGTTGATTGAGGAAGGGAAGTTTGTGAACCTAAACAGAACCCTTTCCAGCTTTCTCAGAATATATTGGAGTCTTTAGCTTGGAGACCTCTCGAGCATTCTTCATATTCCATTAAGCAACTCAAGGACATTGCTGCAGCTTTGCTCTCTTTCTAACACTGGTGAGCCATAATTGCATGAGAGTCCTCCTGGAGGATGCCGTGTTTCTGTGCTGATGATTCACTCAGGAAATATGCTTTAAATAAAGTAAAAAAAAAAATAAAGAAAAAAAAAAATACTGTAATTGTATTGCACTGACATTTGCTTCATTGGACTTTTCTTGAAGTTAATTGGTGTCAGGCTTTGTTCTTGAAGAGCCATAAGTACTTCCAAGGGAGTGGAAGTAGGCTTTTGTGTACTTGTTGAGCTTTCAATCTACGACATGCTACACTTCAGAGGATACAAGGCAAAACAAGGTCAGAGGCACTAGAACATAACAGATGAGATTCGGGTTGTGCTGGTCCTCCAAAGGTTTGAGGGGTCAGACCGGAAAAAATGTTTTGAGACCCATAGAGAGGCCAAAGTACTCAAGTAAAAAAGAGAGGAGAGGGCGAGAGAGCCTTTATAGCATATTATGTCTCTAAAGTAAAGTTATTACCTCAAATATTCTTTATGGTGAAAAGAAAAAATGAGGTTGGGGTGACCCAGGCAGTTTGAAACAGACAACCTTCTGTAAATGCATGTGGAGAAAAGGTCCTACCTAACGAGGGGTGGGATGAGTTACTCTCAAAGCCACAATCCCAATCTCAATCCCAAATTTTCTTATGGGTTCTTAGGTGGCTATTGCGTGGGATTAGAGGAGGTCAAAAAAGCTGTCAGGGAACCAGGCATGTACTGGCCATTGGGACTACCGGGAGTTTCCCGGTGGGCCGATGGCTCAGTGGGCCACTCTGATGTAAGGGGGCTGCTGATGGGCCACTCTGATGTAAGGGGGCTGCTGATTGGACACTCTGATGTAAGGGGGCTGCTGATGGGACACTCTGGTGTAAGGGGGCTGCTGATGGGACACTCTGATGTAAGGGGGCTGCTGATGGGACACTCTGGTGTAAGGGGGCTGCTGATGGGACACTCTGATGTAAGGGGGCTGCTGATGGGACACTCTGGTGTAAGGGGGCTGCTGATGGGACACTCTGATGTAAGGGGGCTGCTGATGGGCCACTCTGATGTAAGGGGGCTGCTGATTGGACACTCTGATGTAAGGGGGCTGCTGATGGGACACTCTGGTGTAAGGGGGCTGCTGATGGGACACTCTGATGTAAGGGGGCTGCTGATGGGACACTCTGGTGTAAGGGGGCTGCTGATGGGACACTCTGATGTAAGGGGGCTGCTGATGGGACACTCTGGTGTAAGGGGGCTGCTGATGGGACACTCTGGTGTAAGGGGGCTGGTGATGGGACACTCTGATGTAAGGGGGCTGCTGAGGGGACACTCTGATGTAAGGAGGCTGGTGACAGGACACTCTGATGTAAGGGGGCTGGTGATGGGACACTCTGATGTAAGGGGGCTGGTGATGGGACACTCTGATGTAAGGGGTGGTGATGGGACACTCTGATGTAAGGAGGCTGGTGATGGGACACTCTGATGTAAGGGGGCTGGTGACAGGACACTCTGATGTAAGGGGGCTGGTGACAGGACACTCTGATGTAAGGGGGCTGGTGATGGGACACTCTGATGTAAGGGGGCTGGTGACAGGACACTCTGATGTAAGGGGGCTGGTGACAGGACACTCTGATGTAAGGGGGTGGTGATGGGACACTCTGATGTAAGGAGGCTGGTGATGGGACACTCTGATGTAAGGGGGCTGGTGACAGGACACTCTGATGTAAGGGGGCTGGTGATGGGACACTCTGATGTAAGGGGGCTGGTGACAGGACACTCTGATGTAAGGGGGCTGGTGACAGGACACTCTGATGTAAGGGGGCTGGTGATGGGACACTCTGATGTAAGGGGGCTGGTGATGGGACACTCTGATGTAAGGGGTGGTGATGGGACACTCTGATGTAAGGAGGCTGGTGATGGGACACTCTGATGTAAGGGGGCTGGTGACAGGACACTCTGATGTAAGGGGGCTGGTGATGGGACACTCTGATGTAAGGGGGTGCTGATGGGACACTCTGATGTAAGGGGGTGCTGATGGGACACTCTGATGTAAGGGGGCTGGTAATGGGACACTCAAAATGTAAGTGGGCCGGTCTGGATGAAGTCCAAGGCAAAATTTCTGTCCCAGTCCAGCCCTGCAGGGAACCGAATGGTAGAGGCATCCAGACAGTGTGGTTTGTTTAAGGATGGGTTGGAGTCATCAAGTCTGAAGAACATCAAAAAGCTTAATTTCACCAAAAGGCGCATTTCATCGCTATAACTCGCCACGTCCTCAGTTTACGGTGACACACAAATGTCTGACAGTTCTCAGTTTCCTGTTCCACCTGAGTGTGTCCAGATAAGAAACACATAGTTTAGTGAATATTTGATCTTCGCTAAACTTGATGGCCCATCCTTAAACGCCCCACACTGGGCGCCTCTGCCATTCGGTTCACCGATGGGTTTTTGACCTTCTCTCATCCTACTAGAACGTAAAAGAGTAAGAGTTACTCCTGACTGCCCAGATCAGTCCTGGTATGCCTCACCAGCCTGTTTGGCAATGTTCCAAAGAACCAGTTAGCCTAGATTAGGCAAAAGCTCCAGACTCCATTCTACGGAGCAAGAATGCCCAAAGATCACAGTTAGGGTCAGTGTTGATGGGCTTTTTGTTCAGCTTATAGGCAGGTGCAGTTTGCATCCCCCATTGTAGAAGTTGCTGGACTGAAGCGGGAACGCAGAAGGGGAAGGAAGCTGTGAGGAACTCGGTTCCTCTATGACTTTCTGTGTTCACTGTGAGGCCACTGTCTGATTGGACGCTGACACCCCACGTAACATAGGTGGCCATCTGAGGTCAGACAAAGCCTATTTAAGAACCCGCCTCCCGAGTTTGGCACTCTTTAATGCAGGTCAAATGCATCTGCAATTAATTCTTTGTGAGCTCAGTAGCGTCTCAGAAGAGTGTGCTGCCTTTGCCCATTAAAGCCCAATCAATGCTCAGCCCTTTGTGGTCAGTCACTTGCAAATCCCCAGGACAAGAGCCACATAAATTCCCCAGCTAAGCTCCCCTTTTCATGTGGTACATTGGGAGCACAACAGAGAATGTCTACAAGAAGAATTCATAATGACCAAGTCTCAAGGAGGAGATATATACATCTGGAGTGTTCTTTGCAGTCCTCTAAGCAACTCTTTGACCATGAATTAGGGTGGCACAGTGGTGTAGTGGTTAGCACTCTCACCTAGCAGTAAAAAGGGTTTCTGGTTCAAATCCCAACCATCACACTACCTGCCTGGAGTTTGCATGGTCTCCCTGTGCCTGCGTGGGTTTCCTCCCACACGCCAAAGACATGCAGCTAGTTTAATTGGCTTCTGTCCAAAATTGGCCCCTAGTATATGAATGGGGACTTTGGATTGTGGGCTCCTTGAGGGTAGGGACCAATGTGAGTGTGCAATGTACAGGGATAGGAGTAGATACTCACTCAGGTTCAACTGGATGGACTGGTGTCTTTATTCAACCTTACTAACTATGAAACTATGAATGGGTCTAGATCAGTGATTCTCAACCAGGGTTCCATGGAACCCTAGGGTTCCTCCAGAGGTTGCTGGGGGTTCCTTCAGCATTTGGCAATTTCTGCCTCTCAGTCTCAGATAAGTTCCCACTGTTGCCAACATCCCATTGATCTTTTTAGCTCTCTGTAAGGAGGTCGTTCTTCCCAATGACCACAAGTATAAGGACCATTCTTCCCACTGACCATCACACTAATGTATCATGAATTGCATATTTTTATTTTTTAGCAGGGGTTCCCCCGAGACCAGAGAACTATTTCAAGGGTTCCTCTGTGTTGAAAAGGTTGAGAAAGGCTGGTCTAGATCTTGAACCCCATTTCTCTTTACACTATTGATAGTGAGTTTTAAAGTGGCTTTAAACCCCAAATTTTTTTTTTTTAATTAAGACTTGTACCTGGTACAGCATAGGATTTCATGTCATCTGTGCCCAGTCTTGCCACGAAGAGTTAATCCAGCTCTGAGCAATCTTCTTATCTTCTTTCAGTGAGATAAAAACAGGCAGACAGAGATATACCAGTCCTTTCTTCCCCTTTGCTGTGAGTGACTGCTCATTTCCTTATCTCATGCACTAGCATGAGCGAGACATTCAGTGTACTTTCCCAGCATCAACATCCCTCTCTCTTAGCGTCTCACAGCTATTATTACTACAGCCTGTGTTGTGTAGCACATGCGCAGGAGTCACACGGGGCCGTGAGCGCGCTCTGTTTACTTTGCGACGCTGCCTGGCCAAAGCGGAGTGTAGAAGTGGGCGGGGAGTCTAATGATGTCATGACTCCCCCCACTTAGCTCTGGAGCATAGACCCGCCCATGGATTTCTGAGATTTGCAGGGCTCGGCGTGCAGAAGAGGGTGATTTTTAAAAGGTAGGGATACATGCAGGAGGCATGTATACATGTGTACATAAGAAAGATCGAAATAGTTGAGAATCATGAGTGGTGGGTTTACATCCACTTTAACTGATTGACGACCAGCCGCCGCAGTTTCACTGCGGCAACATGGCTCAGGTGCCCCGGGATTGGCATGACCCCTGTGTATAGCCTGCTGGGTTTGTGGAAGACATGACTCTAGCCCAGTGATGGCGAACCTTGGCACCCCAGATGTTTTGGGACTACATTTCCCATGAGGCTCGTGCACTCTGCAGCATAGTTGAGCATCATGGGAATGTAGTTCCAAAACATCTGGGGTGCCAAGGTTCGCCATCACTGCTCTAGCCTGTTATCTGCAAGTTCTAGGAGATCACCAGAAGTGGCATGACCTTAGTCTATAGCCTGCTGGGTCTTTGGAAGACATGACTCTAGCCCAGGGGTCTACAAACTGCGGCCCGAGGGCCAGATGTGGCCCTTTGCCAGCCTTTATGCGGCCCTTGGGAAACAACTCCTTCCACTAATATGAGGTACTATTCCTCCCACTCACACCAACAATGGGGCATTATGTCTTCCACTGATACCCAATGATGGAATACTATTCCTCCTACTAATAGGGGGAGTACTCCTCCTATTGACCACCAACCCTGGCGCCATATTTATTCTCACTGATGCTGGGCCCGTGACATTTTCTGCCCCTGCTGACCACCCTCCTAAAGTCTGAAGGACATGACTTGAGCTCTGTTATTTGCAAAGTCTAAGGGATTACCAGGATTGGCATGACCCTAGTCTATAGTCTGCTGGGTTTTTGGAAGACATGACTCCAAGCTGTTACCTGAAGGGTCTAATGGAGCCCAAGGATTAGTATGACCCTAGTCTATAGTCTGCAAAGACTTTGAAAGACACAATTCCAGCACTGATGCTGGGCCCGTGACATTCTCTGTCCTTGCTGGCCACAATCCGGCCCTCCTAAAGTCTGAAGGACAATAAAGTGGCCCTTTGTTTCAAAAGTTTGGAGACCCCTGCTATAGCCTGTTATCTGCAAGGTCTAGGGGAGCCCAAGGATTGACATTACCCTAGTCTATGGTCTGCAAGGTTCTTGGAAGACATGACTTGAGCCCTGTTATTTGCAAAATCTAGGGGATTACCAGGATTGGCATGACCCTAGCCTATAGTCTGCTGGGTTTTTGGAAGACATGACTCCAGGCTGTTACCTGAAGGATCTAAGGGAGCCCAAGGATTAGCATTACCATAGTCTCCAATGGTTCGCGTCCTTCCTAGGAAATCGGTCACAGACAGTGAAACTAGGACAATTCCTCTCCGAATCTCGGGCAGTCACCTGCGGAGTCCCTCAAGGCTCTCCTTTATCACCCGTTCTCTTCAACATTTACATACGCCCACTCCTTCAAATCATCAGATGCTCAGATCTCTGCTTCCACTCTTACGCTGACGACACGCAACTTTATTTCCGGATCAATGGAAAAAAAGATCACCAACAACAACTTGAAAACTGCCTCAAATCAATAGAGGACTGGATGACCACCAACTCCCTCCAGCTGAACCAATCAAAGACAGAGCTTCTTATCTTACACCCAAATCATAAGCCCGCAACCAAAACCTCCTGGTCTCCACCAACCGTCTTTGGGCAGACTATCTCCCCAAAGACCAAAGCCAAGAGTCTCGGGGTTATTTTAGACGCACAAATGTCAATGGATGCGCAAATAGGATCTGTAGTCAGTGGATCTCACCATCTGTTGCGCATGCTTCGCAGACTCATCCCTTTTATCCCAAAGAATGACAAAGCAGTGGTAGTTGGAACAATCATTAATTCACGACTAGACTACGCAAACTCGCTTTACATAGGATTACCACAATATCAACTTGCGCTATTACAACTGATCCAAAACACGGCGGCAAGGCTGATAACAGGAAAAAAACCCTGGGAATCCATCTCTCCTTCACTGAGGAGCTTACATTGGCTAACCGTAAAAAATCGGATCACGTTCAAGACCCTTTGCCTCACCCACAAATGCGTGCATAGAGAAGCTCCGCAATACCTACTGGAGAAAATAAATCATTACACACCAAACCGCAGTCTTCCATCAGCCAACAAAAACCTCCTCCTCGTGCCCAAAGCCCGGTACAAATCGGAGATTCGCTGTCCAAGGACCACGGCTATGGAATGTTCTACCAATCAACATCCGCCTGGAAGAAAATCACCTGGCTTTTAGGAAAAAACTCAAGACCTTCCTCTTCTAGCTGATGATCAAAGCTCGCCACAGCGCCTAGAGGCGATTCAGTTCGCATTGTGCGCTATACAAGTATTTCATTCATTCATAGTCTATAGTCTGCAAAGACTTTGAAAGACACAATTCCAGCCTGTTATCTGCAAAGTCTAGGGGATCACCAAAATTGGCATGGCCCTAGTCTATAGTCTGCTGGGTCTTTGGAAGACATGACACCAGCCTGGTATCTGCAAGGTTTAGAGGAACCCAAAGAGTGACATGACCCTATTCTATAGTATGCTGGGTCTTGGGAAGGTATGAACCCAACCTGGGTTGCCGATAGCGGGGTACAGGCAGTACCCCTCTACTGAACCAAGGTCCCCCTACTGACACGATGGGACTCGGGCCCAGTATGGGAGTACTGTCTGTACCCTCCTATCAGTGGCCCTATGATTAATCCTCTCTACTGCATTGCAACACGCCCATTGAAAGGTAAAATGGGGCTTGCAGTGGGCGTGCCCACTCTGTAGGCTGATAGAGGGTTGAAGGGGGTAGTGGTACTTGGGTTTAGTTAAAGGGGAGGAGAAAGCATATAAGTACTGTAGTAGTGCATTCAGGAGGCGGGGCAGTGGCACGCATATTACAGCTTATAGCCCAGTATAGGCGGGGGGGGGGGGGGATTAGGTGCATTACTTTATAGATCTTTTGTCAGGTAGAACAAATCCTGTACAAGTCTTTAGCTCCAGCTGCCCTTCAGTGGTTTATCCTTCATGGTAAAACATCAATATGGAGAAGCCATGTATGCTTGTTAAGCGGGGTTGTGAAAACGTCTCGTTAGGTGTAAGCGGGCCGCGCATCGAATCATAACATTGTAAGTAATTACATGGAGACATTGAGGCATGAATGGTGAGGTCGTGTTTAATGATGTATGTTATTGTGTGTTAATCATGCCATGTAACTGTTCATGAAGTGTTCTGTTTATGGTTTTATTTAGCACCTGTCTTGTTCATAATGTAATGCTGTTACATCACAATGTGCTTAGGTGTAATTATTGCTACTATTATTATATTATTATTTATTACATTATATTACTATTCCTATATTATATTATATTATATTATATTATATTATATTATATTATATTGTTATGGTTTTAGTTAGGAACTTTCTTGTCCATAATGATGTGGCGCTGTTATATCACGACGTGCCTAGATGCAAATATTGCTACTTTTATTATATTATTATTTATTACATTATATTACTATTCCTATGTTATTATATATTGTACTATATTATATTATATTATATTATATTGTTATGGTTTTATTTAGCAACTTTCTTGTCCATAATGATGTGGTGCTGTTATATCACGACGTGCCTAGATGCAAATATTGCTACTATTATTATATTATTTTTTATTACATTATTTTACTATTCCTATGTTATTATTTATTATATTATATTGTTTTGTTATGGTTTTTTTTTTTTTTTTTTTTTTTTAAACGTGTTATGGTTTTATTTAGCACCTGTCTTGTTCCTAATGATGTGGTGCAGTTATATTACAATGTGCTTCGGTGCAATTATTGCTTCTATTAGTATATTATTATTTATTACATTATATTACTATTCTTATGTTACTATTTATTATATTATATCATATTATACTATATTATATTATATTGTTTTTGTATTATTATTATTTGTCTATGTATTATATTATATCATATTATACTATACTATATTGTGTTATGTTATATTATATTATATTGTTTTTGTTATGATTTTATTTAGCACCTATCTCATTCCTAATGATGTGGTGCTGTTACATCACAATGTGCTTAGGTGTAATTGTTGCTACTATTATTATTTTATTATTTTTTACATTGTATTACTATTCGTATGTTATTATTTATTATATTGTATTGTTTTGTTATGGTTTTATTTTTATTTTTTTTAAATGTGTTATGGTTTTATTTAGCACCTGTCTTGTTCATAATGATGTGCTGCTGTTACATCAGGATGTGCTTAAGTGTAAATATTGCTACTATTATTATATTATTATTTATTACATTGTATTACTATTCCTATGTTATTATTTATCATATTGTATTGTTTTGTTATGGTTTTATTTTTATTTTTTTTAAATGTGTTATGGTTTTATTTAGCACCTGTCTTGTTCCCAATGATGTGGTGCTGTTATATCACAATGTGCTTAGGTGCAATTATTTCTTCTATTAGTATATTATTATTTATTACATTATATTACTATTCTTATGTTACTATTTATTATATTATATTATATCATATTATACTATATTATATTATATTATATTGTTTTTGTATTATTATTTGTCTATGTATTATATTATATCATATTATACTATACTATATTGTGTTATGTTATATTATATTATATTGTTTTTGTTATGATTTTATTTAGCACCTATCTCATTCCTAATGATGTGGTGCTGTTACATCACAATGTGCTTAGGTGTAATTGTTGCTACTATTATTATATTATTATTTATTACATTATATTACTATTCCTATGTTATCATTTCTTATATTATATTGTTTTTGTTATGGTTTTATTTAGCACCTGTCTTGTTCATAATGATGTGGTGCTGTTATATCACGATGTGCTTAAGTGTAAATATTGCTACTATTATTATATTATTGTTTATTATATTCTATTGCATTTGTATTATACTCTATTAGAATACTATTCTGTTATAATATTATATTGTTTTTTTTATTTGCATGACTGTAATAGTGTTTTTTATTACTATAATTGGATTTTGTTTTTCCCTACACAGAATTAATTCCAGGCAGCTGTAACACCATTCAATGCAGTTATGTTTTTATTTTTTAAAAAAACGTAAAATGTTTTTCTGTAATGCATTCTCTGCATTAAGGTAAAAAACCTTCTGTGCTGCAGCCCCCCCCCCCCCCTTTTTTTTCTTACCATGAGCCCGATCCGAACCAGTGATGTGCATGAGCGCAGAGGCTCCAGCCGCTGTCACTCTCCTCATTGGACAGATGGATAGCAGCAGGAGCCATTGGCACCCTAGAAGATGAGGACCGGGGCCACTCTGTGCAAAACCCTTGCACAGAGAAGGTAAGTATAACATGTTTGTTATTTTTATTAAAAAAAACAAAAAAAACAAAAAAACAAAAAAAAACAAAGGTTTACAAACAATTTAAAGTGGAATTGAACTCCCTATTGGGATTTAGTTCCATTTTAACACACCATCCTCCCTAAGCAGAATTGCTGGAAATTATTAAAAAATAAAAATGTAATTATTAAATGTCTTTCCTATTTTTTTAAATTTTTGATCCCCTACCAACCAACAATAATTCTGCCCCCTGCAGACTGGCTCCAGTAGGTGCTCATGTGGTACACAGATCAGTCCTGTCAATGTAAGAAGGTTCTCCTAACCACAACTCGTTATGTGTATAGAAGACTCCTGTCCACAGAATCTCTTCCCTCCAATCCTCACCATCATGGGGAAGAGCAAAGATCTGTCAGAGGACGTCGGGGAGAAGATTGGAGACCTGCACAAGGCTGGAATGGGCTACAAGACCATCAGCAAGAAGCTTGGTGAGAGGAGACGAGTGTTGGAGTCATAATTCGCAAATGGAAGAAATACAAAATAACCATCAATCTCCCTCGGTCTGGAGCTCCATGGAAGATTTCTCCTCATGGGGTGAGGATGGTCATGAGAAAAGTGAGGGATCCGCCCAGAACTACACGGGAGGAGCTTGTGAAGGATCTCAAGGCAGTTGGGACCCCAGTCACCAAACAAACCATTGGTGACACACTACACCACCATGGATTGAAATCCTACAGTGCCCGCAAGGTCCTCCTCCTCAGGAAGACACATGTACAGGTCCTCCTCCTCAGGAAGACACATGTACAGGTCCTCCTCCTCAGGAAGACACATGTACAGGTCCCCCTCCTCAGGAAGACACATGTACAGGTCCCCCTCCTCAGGAAGACACATGGACAGGTCCCCCTCCTCAGGAAGACACATGGACAGGTCCCCCTCCTCAGGAAGACACATGGACAGGTCCCCCTCCTCAGGAAGACACATGGACAGGTCCCCCTCCTCAGGAAGACACATGGACAGGTCCCCCTCCTCAGGAAGACCCATGTACAGGTCCCCCTCCTCAGGAAGACACATGGACAGGTCCCCCTCCTCAGGAAGACACATGGACAGGTCCCCCTCCTCAGGAAGACACATGTACAGGTCCCCCTCCTCAGGAGGACACATGTACAGGTCCCCCTCCTCAGGAGGACACATGTACAGGTCCCCCTCCTCAGGAAGACACATGGACAGGTCCCCCTCCTCAGGAAGACACATGGACAGGTCCCCCTCCTCAGGAAGACACATGGACAGGTCCCCCTCCTCAGGAAGACACATGTACAGGTCCCCCTCCTCAGGAAGACACATGTACAGGTCCCCCTCCTCAGGAGGACACATGTACAGGTCCCCCTCCTCAGGAGGACACATGTACAGGTCCTCCTCCTCAGGAAGACACATGGACAGGTCCCCCTCCTCAGGAAGACACATGGACAGGTCCTCCTCCTCAGGAAGACACATGGACAGGTCCCCCTCCTCAGGAAGACACATGTACAGGTCCCCCTCCTCAGGAAGACCCATGTACAGGTCCTCCTCCTCAGGAAGACACATGGACAGGTCCCCCTCCTCAGGAAGACACATGTACAGGTCCTCCTCCTCAGGAAAACACATGTACAGGTCCCCCTCCTCAAGAGGACACATGTACAGGTCCCCCTCCTCAGGAAGACACATGTACAGGTCCTCCTCCTCAGGAAGACACATGTACAGGTCCCCCTCCTCAGGAAGACACATGTACAGGTCCCCCTCCTCAGGAAGACCCATGTACAGGTCCCCCTCCTCAGGAAGACACATGTACAGGTCCCCCTCCTCAGGAAAATACGTGTACAGGTCCCCCTCCTCAGGAAGACACATGTACAGGTCCCCCTCCTCAGGAAGACACATGTACAGGTCCTCCTCCTCAGGAAGACACATGTACAGGTCCCCCTCCTCAGGAAGACACATGTACAGGTCCCCCTCCTCAGGAAGACACATGTACAGGTCCCCCTCCTCAGAAAGACACATGTACAGGTCCCCCTCCTCAGGAAAATACGTGTACAGGTCCATCTGAAGTTTGCCAATGAACATCTTAGAAAAGGATTGGGAGAAAGTTCTGTGGTCAGGTGAGACCAAAATTGAGCTCTTTGGCATTAACTGGACTTGCCGTGTTTGGAGGAAGAAAAATGCTGACTATGACACCAAGAACACCATCACAACCGTGGCACACCGAGGTGGAAACATGATGCTTTGGGGCTGTTTCTCTGCTAATGGTACAGGCCGACTTTGCCACATTGAGGGGCCATGTATTGTAAAATCTTGGCTGAGAACCTTCTTTCCTCAGCCAGAACACTGAAGATGGGTCATGGATGGGACTTCTAGTATGACAATGACCCAAAACATACCGCCAAGCCAACAATGCAGTGGCTCAAGGAGAAGCACATTAGGGTCATGAAGTGGCCTAGCCAGCCTCCAGACCTTAATCCTATAGAAAATGTATGGAGGGAGCTGAAACTTCGAGTTGCCAAGTGACATCCAAGAAACCTTAAGGATTTAAAGAAGATCTGTAAAATCCCTCCTGAGATGTGAGCAAACCTGATCACCACCTACAAGAAACGCCTGACCTCTGTGATCACCAACAAGGGTTTCCTCACCAACTACTAAGTCATGTTTTGCTTGGGGGATCAAATACTTATTTTACTCACCGAACTGCAAATCAATTTTTAACACTTGTATCCTGTGTGTTTTTTCTGAATTTTTGGTTGATATTCTGTCTCTATCACATAAAATACATCTATGATAAAAATTATAGACAATTCATTTCTTTGTAAATGGGCAAAACTTACACAATCTGCAGGGGAGCCAATCATTATGTCCGCCCCCCCCCCCCCCCACTGTATATATAGTGGATATAAAAAGAATCACCCCCCTTCCTTTTTTAAATAACCATATTTTGTTGCTTTGCAGCCTGATATGAAGACAGACACAGTTTTTGTTTTATCCAGCTTTATTTACTCAGTGCAACGTATAACATCCAAGTGAAAGATACTGTATGACACCAACATGTCAGATTTTTTTTTTTTTTTTACAGAATCACTGAGTTGGAAAAAAGGATCCCCCCCGTGTCAATATTTTGTTCAACTCCTCTTTTGCTCTAATTCCAGCCTTTAGCCTGTTGGGAATTGTCTCTACTAACTTTGCACATCTAGACTTTGCAATATTAGCCCCGTCAAGTTTAGTTACATTTGATTATGACCGTTTGTCAGGCATGTACTGGCCATCGGGACTACCGGGAGTTTCCCGGTGGGCTGATGGCTCAGTGGGCCACTCTGATGAAAGGGGTCTGGTGATGGGACACTCTGATGTAAGGGGGCTGGTGATGGGACACTCTGATGTAAGGGGGCTGCTGATGGGACACTCTGATGTAAGGGGGCTGCTGATGGGACACTCTGATGTAAGGGGGATGCTGATGGGACACTCTGATGTAAGGGGGCTGGTGATGGGACACTCTGATGTAAGGGGGATGCTGATGGGACACTCTGATGTAAGGGGGATGCTGATGGGACACTCTGATGTAAGGGGGGTGCTGATGGGACACTCTGATGTAAGGGGGATGCTGATGGGACACTCTGATGTAACGGGGCTGGTAATGGGACACTCTGATGTAAGGGGGCTGGTGATGGGACACTCTGATGTAAGGGGGCTGGTGATGGGACACTCTGATGTAAGGGGGCTGGTGATAGGACACTCTGATGTAAGGGGACTGCTGATGGGACACTCTGATGTAAGGGGGCTGCTCATGGGACACTCTGATTAAAGGGACTGATCATGGGACATTCTGATGTAAGGGGGTGGTGATGGGACACTCTGATGTAAGGGGGCTGGTAATGAGACACTCTGATGTAAGGGGGTGCTGATGGGACACTCTGATGTAAGGGGGCTGTTCATGGGACACTCTGATGTAAGGTGGTGCTGATGGGACTTTCTGATGTAAGGCGGGTGGTGATGGGACACTCTGATGTAAGGCGGGTGGTGATGGGACACTCAAAATGTAAGTGGGCTGGTCTGGATGAATTCCAGGGCCAAATTTCTGTCCCAGTCTAGCCCTGCCGTTTGTGGACTGCAGTCTTCAATCATTCCACAGATTTTCAATGGGGTTTAGGTCTGGGCTCTGACTAGGCCATGCAAGGACATTCCCCAACTTCTCCTCCAACCACTGCATGCTCATTGTTGCTGTGTGCTTTGGCTCATTGTCATGTTGGAAGGGAAACCTTCTCATTGACAACTTTCTGCCTGCAGAGG
Source organism: Lithobates pipiens (assembly GCF_037356315.1). Lineage (NCBI taxonomy): Eukaryota > Metazoa > Chordata > Amphibia > Anura > Ranidae > Lithobates > Lithobates pipiens. The sequence continues at coordinate 262,265,838 of NW_027507685.1, read as the reverse complement.
GCAGCAGATTTTCCTCAAGAATTTGATGGTATTTTGCCCCATCCATTTTTCCTTCTATCCTGACAAGTGCTCCAGTCCCTGCTGCAGAGAAACAGCCCCCCCTCCCCTCCTCATTACAATGATATCACCACTTCCATGCTTTTCTGTAGGAATGGTGTTATTTGGATGGTGAGCTGTATTGGATTTTCACCAGACATATCGATTGTTGAGGTCAAATCATTCAATTTCAGTCTCCTCTGACCACCTTTAACACACCCTTAGGATTCTGAGGCCGTACGAGAAAAAGGTGTTCTAGTCAGATGAGACTACATTTTAAAGCCTATCTCCAGGTTTGCTGTCAGCTTAACTAGATTACCGGGCCAAGCTCGATTAACTAATTAAGTCCCCATTCGCGCCTAAGTGATTTTCTGCTTGTAGCTCTAAAAATGCTCAGTAAGCCAAATCCCATTCATGTCATTGGCCCCTGTTCACATCTGAGCATTCCGTCACCTGAAACAAAACGCCCGGCACACAAGCTTCTTTTTTGGGCAGATCACAAGTGTTTTTGGCCCCATAGACTTCCATAGAAACACCCGACTTGAGCGTTTTACAAGCTATCTGCGCTAACTGTAAATGCCTTACTGCTTATAATAATCCATTGTACCGCCAGCTGCTCTCACTGCATTGCACATATCAATATTAACCACTTGCCGCCTGCCATATACCAAAATGATGGCCAGCAAGTGGTTCTCTTATCCTGGCTGGGCGATATATGACGTCCTGCAGGATAAGCCGCGATCGCACGCAGCATGGCGATCGATCGTGTGGTGTGTCCGTCTGACACGCCGCATCTTCGAACGAGGTAAAGAGCCTATGATGGAGGCTCTTTACCACGTGATCAGCTGTGTCCAATCACGGCTGATCACAGTATGAACAGAAAAAGCTGCACTGACAGACGCGAGTAGAGGAGAGGCGATCGTCTGCACTCCTGACAGGGGGGTCTGCTCTGATTGATTATCATTGCAGCCCCCCCCAAGGTTGCCCACCCATGGCCACCAGATGTGCCCACCTGTGCCCACCAGGGATTCCCACTCATGGCCATTAGGGATGCCCACCCATGCCCACCAGAAATGCACACACATGACTACCAGGTGAGCCCACTAGGGCCCACCAGGGATGCCAATCAGTGCCCATTACATATGGAACTCTATGCCCATCAATGATACCTGCCAGTGCCTCCTGATCAGTGCTGCCTATCAGTGCCATCTATTAGTGCCGCCCATCAGTGCCCATCAGTTCCGCCTATAAGTGCCCTCCAGTGCCACCTATCAGTCCCCATCAGTGCTGCCTATGAGCTCCCATCAGTGCTGCCTATGAGTGCCCCCCAGTGCTGCCTATCAGTGCCACCTATCAGTGCCCATCAGTGCCACCTATAAGTGCCCTCCAGTGCCACCTATCAGTCCCCATCAGTGCTGCCTATGAGCTCCCATCAGTGCTGCCTATGAGTGCCCCCCAGTGCCACCTATCAGTGCCACCTATCAGTGCCCATCAGTGCCACCTATAAGTGCCATCCAGTGCCTCCTATCACATACCTCCCAACTTTTTGAGATGGGAATGAGGGACACCTATCAGCAAAAGTATGCAGGCATTGGACAGACCCCCTTGCCGTACCCCCTTACAAGATTTTTTTAAACCCACAAATGCTTTTTTTTTACCACTCATATTCCCTTTATATTGGCTTTTGGAATTTACAAATGCAGCAATTTAGAAATCAGATGAAAGGTTTAGCGCTTTAATAGATAAAAAGTGCATTTTATATACAACTCTATGGATCCGACCAAAATAAGGGACAAATGAGGAGGGATGAGGGGCAGAGGGACATTGCTCCAAATCGGGGACAGTCCCTCCAAATCAGGGACAGTTGGGAGCTATGCTCTCAGTGTCACCCATAAGCAGGGGCGTTGCTAGGTCTACAAAAGATCTGGGGCTAGAGCCCATAGCAGCGAAGTAAAGAAAGTCATACGCTTGGGCGGGCATACACATGTATATACAGTAATATACATGTGTGTGTATATCCCCAGAGGGCCCCCCACTTACATCAGGGTCCCCAGAGAACCCCCTTTACATTAGGGTCCCCAGAGAGCCTCCCTTCCCCTTGGAGACCCCTGCAGAGACTCGGGGCTATGGGCCCCCAGATTCGGGGGCTATAGCCCCAAAAGCCACCCCCTAGCGACGCCACTGCCTATAAGTGCCCATCAGTGCCACCTATCAGTGCCCATCAGTAGTACCACCTCATCAGTGCCAATCAGTACTGCCTCATCAGTGGAGCAAAGGAGAAAATATACTTATTTACAAAGTTTTGTATCAGAAACTAAGAAAAACTTTATTTTTTCAACATTTTTGGTCTTTTTTTATGTATAGCGCAAAAAATAAAAACCCCAGTGGTGATAAACTACCGCCAAAAGAAAGCTCTATTTGTGGCAATAAAAGGACATCATTTTTATTTTGGTGCAACGTCGCACAACCACGCAATTGTCATTCAAAATGTGATAGTGCCGAAAGCTGAAAATTGGTCAGGGCAGGAAGGTGTATAGGTTGTCCCATACAATATTTTGCTCGTTTCTTTTTTTTTTGGAACAGCCCGTGGCGTGTGAAACACACCCAAAAACTCCACCCAGTGCCAAAAAAAGTGCCCACACATAAAGAGGGGACACAAAACGTGCAACGGGTGTTAAACTAGCCCTGCATAGGAAGAACCTTACCCTGATCCCCCAGGGCATTAGGCTGCAGACAGGGACTGAGGTAATCACTTGGGTCTATCTGGCCGAAACCAGACGGACCCCCTGTCTCTGAAGGGACTGCCAAAACAGACCCACCCAAGTACTTGTGGGACTCCCCCGAATGGAGACCCCATGAGAGAGGGGCGAACCAAGCCAAAAGGCCTATGTCCACCCCCATGCCAAGACATTCAGGGTAGGCCTCAGGACCCACACCCTACTCATCACACAGTGACAAAACGTGTACACACCAAACAAAAAAAGCGACAAACAAGGGGGTAAATAAATAGAAAGTGGGAGAGAAGGAAATGGGAGAAGCGAAAGTGACCATTATGCAATACAATGGCCAGGCCCTTCAGCCAGGAATAAAAAATTCCCCTGGTCCTAGCCAAAAGGCTCAGCCCAGGAGGCAGGTGTGAAAAACGTGTGTATGGTGAAGTGACCATGGTGCCATAAATCAAATTGACCCTCACTCACAGTGATTGTACGGCACCCCAGAACTGCCACTTCAGGGGCACATTCACCACAGGCTTTTTCATCGCAAGCCCGACCAACCAGCCCAGGCCAGATCAGCCCCCACCCCAGCCAGGAAGGCCTGAAGATCTGGCAGCTTGGGGAAAGCGCCCCTCTCTAAAAGGCCCAACCCTTGCCCCCATCAACTCCTACCTAATTATTTGGTAAATACTAACCTCTCTGCCCCGGCGCTGCAGGGGAGCAAGCGTTCTTTCCCGAAAAACTGACCGGACCTACAACTACCCCAATCTAGGCCAGAAGGCCAGGGATCCGACCCTCTGGTTAGACCCAAAGCAGCACCCATGCTCACCAGGAGCACTCTTCCGGATGGCTCAGACTCGACCCCGCTGACATCTCAGCAAAGCCAGTCTTTAAACAGGATCGCAGGAGATAGTTTCTTGTGATGTGACCGAGGCAAAGGCAGAGCTCCTCTGGGCTGGACGGCTTAAGGAAGGCAGGACTGACGAGCAGGATGATCAACAGCTGAGTAACCGTGGAGAGAGATGGGAGCTGGCAATTAGCCGACAGCTGAGTGGACAATTCAGAGAAGGAAGGGCTGAGCCCAGTCCTTACATTACCCCATCTATGGCGCGGGCAGCGTTTCCCTCCAGGTGACGACTTCCCCTGCATTTCCTCCTCAGGCATCACAACGCCCATGCGTCTCCTCCCTCCTCCTCCTTCTAGGCCCACAGGATCGCTTCTCCTTTTTGGCCAATCGGGAAACAGGTCTCAGGAGTCGGACCCGCTTCTTGATTGGCCGGGAGGAGAATCAGTGTGAAAATAGGGAATACTCATCCGCTATTGTGACACAATTGGGTGGACTCGGGGAGCAAAGCCCACCCTGTTTCGTACTTCAATATTTTTATTGAAGTAATAAGACAAAGTCATATAAGGCACAATCTTTGAACAACAGTCCAAATAGAAGTTAAGCCGAACACGAAAACGGGAATGTTTTTCTCTCAAAGTATTCATAGACATAAGACCTCCTAATGTTAAACACTTGTGCTTACCAAAAAGACAGCGACCACCCTTATTCAGGGGGTCATAAACCTCTTGTTGGATCTGGGATTTGCTGGAGAGATGTCCTGATGTCCTAAGCGTCTCCCACCGGAAGCCTCCACAGATGCCGAGCGATGTTCAAATCCAGTCCAATAGCATCAATACCAAGGAGTACAAATATGCAAAAAAACTCCAATAGTGCAATAATGCCTCCTAAGAGTACTTTAATGGTAGGTAATGCAATACTGCATATAAAAAACTGACGCACAAACGAGTCACCCAATTCAGGTAGATAAAAAAAAATGGAATTCCATACAAGTAAAAATCACATCAACATGTGAGGGCGATCGCACATGCGCAGAGCATGTGTGCGTAGCGTCCTGACGATGGTTTCGTCATATGTTACGTCATAATATGAACAAAGCATATCCCTATATAGTGTGCAACTGTGCACTTGCCTCCATCCAGAGCACTAAGGCTCTTTTCACACAGGCCGGATCAGTGATGATCCGCCCCGTGGATATGCGCTTGCACAGCGGGGATGGCCGGAGCGATCTCCGCTGAGCAGGCAGAGGACAGGTCCGTCTCTGCACACTGCGCAGGGACGGACCTGTCACAGCGCCGCTCTCCCCTATGGGAGATCGGGTGACGACGCATCGTAGTGTCCATTGTCACCTGATCCGATCCGATGACGGATGGAAAAATAGCTTTTTCCTCCGTCACACTTTTTTCGGATCGGAGTGGCTCGGATGTCAGCGGACTTGTCACCGCTGACATCCGACTTTCCATAGAGCTCTATGGAGCATCCGTTCAGGTCCGCCGGAAAAACTGACGGGCGGATCGTCTGTGTGAAAGGACCCTAAGTGTCATTTCTGTCTGCTGCCTCCTTCCCATGCTATCAGCATGAGTCACTTCTGACAACAAGAGATAAAAAGGTGGCAGGGGAGGGAGCACACACAGCCTGTGATTGACAGCCTCAGCTCTGTTCCTGAGTGCTGTGTGAAGGCTGGGGAGGGGGGGTCCATTCCCTCCAATCAGGTCGCAGAGCTCTTCTCACTGAGCTCTGCAGTGTGTGTGTGTGTGTGTGTATTCAGCGCTCCGGCTCCTGTTTTCTGACAGCTGAAACAAGCTTTATAAATTCAGCCATTTTAATCGATGTAGAGGAGCGAAGGCTGCAGATCAACAGGTACAACTTATGTAGGAGGATTTGTTTCATCTCTGTGTGTATCACCTGAGGCCGGTCATTTGGTATATGTAAGGGTCTGCAACCACTTTAAAGCCTAACTCCAGATTTACTCTCTGATTTAAACGTTTAAACGTTATGGAGATTTTTAAGGGTAAAGGTTTGTCGCCATTCCACGAGTGGGGGGGGGGGGGGGCGCAATTTCGAAGCGTTACATGTTGGGTATCAATTTACTTGGCGTAATATTATCTTTCACAATATAAAAGAAAAAATGGGGCTAACTTTACTGTCGTCTTATTTTTTAATTTAAAAAAAGTGTATTTTATCCAAAATAAGAGCGCTGCGCAAGTACGGTGTGACAGAAAGTATTGCAACGACCGCCATTTTATTCTCTAGGGTGTTAGAAAAAAAATGTATAATGTTTGGGGGTTCTAAGGAATTTTCTAGCGAAAAAAAACAACAACAAAAAAACTGTTTTTAACTTGTAAACAACACATCTAAAAAAAGAGGCCTGGTCCTTAAAGCGGGAGTCCACCGGGACTCCGCGTTTTTTTTTTTTTTTAAAAGCCAGCAGCTACAAATACTGCAGCTGCTGACTTTTAAATAGTGACACTTACCTGTCCAGCGCGCCCGCGATGTCGGCACCCGAAGCCGATCGCTCGCTCGTGCCGCCGCCATCTTGGGTATGGGAATCAGGAAATGGAGCCTTTCGGCTTCATTTCCCGGTTCCCTACTGCGCATGCGCGAGCCGCGCGGCGCAATCCGGATGGTCCCCGCTGCCTCTGGGAGCTGTGTGTTTCCCAGCAGGCAGCGGGGCACTTGCTGAAGGGGGCGGGCGCTTGCGGAAAGGGGCGTAACGTACGTCCCTTTCCGCAGAGAGCTAGCCCGGAAGTGGGTGCAGTTACCTGGATTATCCAGGTAACTGCACCCCCCTCCCCCCTGAAAGGTGCCGATTGTGGCGCCGGAGGGGGGGGGGGGATTCCGATGAGCGGAGGTCCATTTTAGGGTGGACCTCCGCTTTAACCAGTTCCCGACCAGCGCACGCCGATATACGTCGGCAGAATGGCACGGGCAGGCAAATGGGCGTACTTGTACGTCCCTTTAAATTTGCCACCCTGCCAGGCGGCGGCGCTCCCGCGCTGGTCGGGACCCCCGTGAAGCCTCGCGGACTTGATCGCCGCGGGCATACCCGCAATCGTCTCACGGGGCGACCGAATGAAGAAATGCCGTTGTAAACAGCATTTCTCCATTCTGCCTAGCAACTAGTGACGCTGATCTCTGCTCCCTGTGATTGGAACAGAGATCAGTGTTCACTAAATTAAAGCCCAACCCCCAACAGTTAGTAACACGCCCCTAGGAACACTTAACCCCTACACTGCCACCCACTGGTTAACCCCTTCACTGCCAGTGTCATTTACACAGGAATCACTGCATTTGTATAGCACTGATTGCTGTATAAATGACAATGGTCCCAAAAATGTGTCAAAAATGTCCGATGTGTTCGCCATAATGTCGCAGTCATGATAAAAATCGCTGATCGCCGCCATTTAAAAAAAAAAAATTAATAAAAATGCCATAAAACTATCCCCTATTTTGTAAACGCTATAACTTTTGCGCAAACCAATCAATAATCGCTTATTGTGATTTTTTTTTTACCAAAAATATGTAGAAGAATACGTATCGGCCTAAACTGAGGGAAAAAAATATAGACATAAAAGGGGGGAGAGGGAAAAAAATGTTTTTTTTAATATATTTTTGGGGGATATTTATTATAACAAAAAGTAAAAAATAATGCGTTTTTTTCAAAATTGTCGCTCTATTTTTGTTTATAGCGCAAAAAATAAAACCCGTAGAGGTGATGAAATACCACCAAAAGAAAGCTCTATTTGTGGGGGAAAAAAAAGGACGTCACGTCGCACGACCGCGCAATTGTCAGTTAAAGCAATGCAGCGCCGAATCGCAAAAAAGTGGTCTGGTCTTTGACCAGCTAAATGGTCCGGTCTGTAAGTGGTTTAGTGATTAAATCGGAATAAGTGCGTGTAGCGCAGCACTGGAAATAAAAAAAAAGACCTGGTAATGAAGCGATAACAAGCTAGGACTCAAGCGGTTAAAGAAAAATAAATAAATAAATAACTACAATGTCTGCGGGTGTTCTCTTTTTTTGCCCGTAAGATGCCATGTAATTGCCAGATGCAGGTTTCCCGCTGGACCGTAAGACATCAGATAACAGATTACACCTGGGTAATGGCCATTAACCGCTGTAAACAATTGCTGCCAAGGAATTAAATACACTCTATACCTAAAAGCATTAAACTATAATATGATTAAATTGTCCTCATTGCCTATTTTTTTTTCTTCTATTTAAGAGGCAATTACGGGGCTTTCTTTTTTTTTTTTTGTTTACTGGACGGGGGGGGGGGGGGGGGACGGGCAAGTTATCCGTCTCCTGCCGTCACTAATTAATCCCAAACATTTAAAATTTGAAGACAATTACATCCACAGATCAATAGCGGATTGAGCCAGTCCCCATAGATCACCGCGCTTTCCGCTTCTGCCGCCACATGCGGAGCACTTGAGGAACCACAGGAGGTGGCGAAATAAGTCTCCCTTTACCGGGACTATCTGCTCCGTCCTGTTCGTAGCCCGGAGGGATCCTGAAGTGTTAAGAAATGTACGCCTCTTATGCTATAATGAACTGCCAGCAAGTACACATTTTTATGTATTGTTTTTAAGATTTACCTGATCGTTTTTCTTTTCCAAAAAATGTTTTTTGATGATTTACAATAATAAGCGATACAAAATGTTCATTTGCCTTTGAAGAACTGATACATTTTAAAACTATTGCATTTTGTAGCATTACAAGATGTGTGCAGTGGCAACATTGTAACATTGTAGGGATGCTGCTTGTTGCTTGGTGGTGGTCAGCTTTCTTGATAGCAGGGGCCTCAAGGGTGACCCCTAACATCGCCGAAGGGCTGCACATATATTGCATTGAATATTCATTGTCAGGGACACACAACAGGATATTGAATATTCATTGTCAGGGACACACAACAGGATATTGAATATTCATTGTCAGGGACACACAACAGGATATGATCAAAAGCTATGGGCATGGCACAAGAGATGATCAAAAACTGTGGACATGCAAACATAGAAAGTGACAGCAGAAAAAAAGATCAAGAGGTCCATCCATCGATTTTTTATTTTTATTTTTTTTACTTTTAAGCACGTTTGAAGTCACTAATGCCGCCTACACACGATCGGATTATCCGGCGGACTTGGGCCGGCGGACAATCCGCCTGTGTGTGAGCTCCGGCTGACTTTTTCTTCCCAAAAGTCTGGCGGACTTAGAAAGAAGTTTTGACTCAAAATTGTCCCCCCGGACTCGGCAGTCTCTTTTGAAATGAACAGACTTGCCCACACACGGAGTAAAGTCCGTTCATTTTGAACGTAGCTCCGGGTAGACGGGACTAGCGCAGGAAGTCAATGTCGCCGCCGCCATCGGCGAGATTGACACCTCGCTAGCCCCGTCACCTGGTATGGATTTAAAGGGGAACCCCTACGCTGAAAAAACGGCATGGGGGTCCCCCCCAAAATCCATAGCAGACCCTTATCCGAGCACGCAGCCTGGGCAGTCAGGAAAGTGGGTGGGGACGAGTGAGTGCCCCCCCCTTCCTGAGCTGTACCAGGCCGCGTGCCCTCAACATGGGGGGGTGCTTTGGTGCCCAAAGCACCTTGTCCCCATGTTGATGAGGACAAGGGCCTCTTCCTGACAACCCTGGCCGTTGGTTGTCGGGGTCTGCGGGCGGGGGGCTTATCAGAATCCGGAAGCCTCCTTTAATATGGGGCCCCCAGATTCTGGCCCCCCACCCTATGTGAATGAGTATGGGGTACGATGTACCCCTACCCATTCACCTGGGGGAAAAAAGTGTTAATAAAAAAAACAACACAGGTTTTTAAAATACTTTATTAGACAGCTCCGGGGTCTTCTTCCATCTTCGGGTGTCTTCTCGCCGGACTCCTCCGCTATCTTCTGCTCTTTTACCGCTAGCTCTTTCACTAGCGGAGGAGCCCGGCTTTCTCCTTCGTTGTCGCTGCCGTCCGGGGGTCTTCTTCCGAGTTTGGGGGTCTTGTCCCACTCTTCGGTTCTTCTTGCCGGGCCTTCGCTTTCTTCTTCCAGCTATTTTACTAGCGTTGGCCCGGTCCTGTCGCTGTCACTGCTGCCACCGCCTTCTGCTTCTTCTGCTTCTTCCTTCTTCTCTTCTTCTGATGTTGACATGACGCTCTCTCTGGCTGTAATGGCAGGGATGCGTTGTGCGGTGACTTATATAGGGATAAGGGGCGGGGTGACCCCGTCCCTTATGATATCACAGTCCCGGAGGATGCGGGACTGTGACATCATAAGGGGTGGGGTCACCATGTGACATCACCAGGTGACCCCTCCCCTTATACCTATATAAGTCGCCGCACAACGCGTCCCTGCCATTATAGCCAGAGAGAGCATCATGTCAACATCAGAAGAAGAGAAGAAGAAAGAAGAAGAAGAAGAAGCAGGAAGAAGAAAGAAGAAGAAGCAGAAGAAGCAGAAGGTGACAATGACAGCGACAAGACCGGCCAACGCTAGTAAAAGAGCTGGAAGAAGAAAGCGGAGGTCCGGCAAGAAGAAGTCCCCCGAAGTCGGAAGAAGACCCCCGGACGGCGGCGGCAACGAAGGAGAAAGCCGGGCTCCTCCGCTAGTAAAGAACTAGCGGTAAAAGAGCAGAAGATAGCGGAGGAGTCCAGTGAGAAGACCCCTGAAGATAGAAGAAGACCACCGGAGCTGTCTAATAAAGTAGTTTAAAAACCTGTGTTGTGTTTTTTTACTAATACTTTTTTCCCCCAGGTGAATGGGTAGGGGTACATTGTACCCCATACTCATTCACATAGCATGGGGGGCTAAAATCTGGGGGCCCCTTATTAAAGGGGGCTCCCGGATTCTGATAAGCCCACCGCCCGCAAACCCCGACAACCAACGGCCAGGGTTGTCGGGAAGAGTCCCTTGTCCTCACCAACATGGGGGACAAGGTGCTTTGGGGTGGGGGGGGGGGACACAGGGCAGGTAGAGGCAGGTAGAGCACCAGGTTTGTAAGACAATGAAGGACAAAGAAGTAGATCTTCCATGCCGAAAAGGTGGTCCACTTTTTTTGCAGACATTTACTTTTTTTGTTGAAGTGTTATCAAGAGTGCACAAAATTTACCATTAGAACAACAACAATTTAAAGATTAATACAGGTAAACAGCATGTTTGGTTTCAAGTAATAACATTTATTTTCTTACTTCAATGATTTTGACAACTATCAGTATTTAACTAACAAATTTAATGAGTAAAACAGTTATTCCGGAAAAGCAAAAAGTTATCTAAGAATTTATTTGTACCATTTCACCCATATCATTCTGCAAAATTGGTTTGGCAGAGTGAAGAAGGCAGCAGCTTATCAATAGGTGAGAACAATAAACCCAGAAGAAACAAGAAAAAGGAAAAGTGTAAACCAGTCTCATGAGGGAGAAGATAGAAAACCTGCAACAAATGTATCAATGATCGAGGTTACATCTAGGATGTACACTGCTCAAGAAAAATGAAAGGAACACTTTGAAAACACATCAGATCTCAATGGGGAAAAATCTCATGCTGGATATCTATACTGGTATGGACTGGGTAATGTGTTATGATCTATACTGGTATGGACTGGGTAATGTGTTATGATCTGTACTGGTATGGACTGGGTAATGTGTTATGATCTATACTGGTATGGAGTGAGTGTCAGAAACCATGAACCAGACCGAGACAGAAGTACAATTAAATCACACTTGTTTATTAATAAAAAATAGAAAGGTAAATAGAGTAAGCGTAGTCAAAGCAAAGCCAGAGTCCAATAACCGGATCGAGTAGTCAGCCAGTTCAGAGTCCAATAACCAGATCAGGTAATCAGCCAGGCCAGAAGTCAGGGATCCAAATGGAGCAACAGCAAGCAGGATAAAGAGCCAGAAGGGATATCAGCAATCCAGTCTTTAAACAGAACCGCAGGAGATGGTTTCTTGTGATGTGACCAAGGCGAAGGCAGAGATGAAGTGAGCTGGACAGCTTTAAGTAGGCAGGTCAGACAAGCAGGATCAGAGGAACAGCTGGTAAATGTGGAAAGAGATGAGAGCTGGCAATTAGCCGACAGCTGAGCAGCCAGCCCAGAGAAGGAAGGGCTAAGCCAGCCCTGACAGTACCCCCTCCTCAATGACCCCTCTCCCTCGGAGGGCCACCGAGCTTGATGGGGAAAACATCTATGGAACTCGCGAAGGAGGACAGGGGCATGTGCATCCGAGGATGAAAGCCAGGAGCGTTCCTCCGGACCGTACCCCTTCCAATGCACCAGGTACTGTATGCGCCCACGGAACCTACGGGAGTCAACAATGGATTGCATCTCATACTCCCCATGGTTCTCAACCTGAATAGGGTGAGGACGTGGCAGCGAGGTGGTAAATCAGTTGCAGACCAATGGTTTCAATAAGGAGACATGAAACACATTTGAGATGCGCATAAAAGGAGGAAGGTCAAACGTGTAAGCCACTGGGTTAATCCTGCGAAGGATACGGAAAGGCCCAATAAACCGAGGTGCAAACTTCAGTGAAGGAACACGAAGTCGAAGGATGCGAGATGACAGCCAGACCCTGTCCCCAACCTGGTAGGAAGGCGCAGGCAGGCGTCTGCGGTCAGCATGGAGTCTGTACCTATCATTAGCATGACGCAAAGCCTCCTGGACTTGTACCCAAGTGAAACGAAGACCACAGAGATGCTCCTCTAATGCAGGAATACTCTGCGGAACAAACGAGTCAGGCAACATGGAAGGTTGGAAACCATAATTCGCCATAAATGGAGACAATCAGGAGGCAGAATTCAAGGCACTGTTGTGAGCAAACTCTGCCCATGGTAATAGGTCTGACCAGTTGTTGTGGTGGTCAGAAATATAGCAACGTAGGAATTGCTCCAAGGACTGATTGGCTCGCTCTGCAGCCCCATTAAACTGTGGGTGATACGCAGAAGAGAAAACAAGCTGGATTCTCAACTGTGCCCAAAAGGCTCGCCAGAATCGGGAGACAAACTGACTACCTATGTCTGAGACAATCACCTTGGGAAGTCCATGTAAGCGAAAGATCTCCCGAGCAAAAATGGAAGCCAGTTCCTTAGAAGTAAGCAACTTCTTAAGTTGAATACAATGACACAGCTTTGAGAACCGGTCAACCACCATAAGGATAACTGTGTTGCCTTGGGAGTTGGGCAACTCCACAATGAATTCCATTGACAGGTGGGTCCAGGGCCTCTCTCCATTGGGTATGGGTTGTAGGAGGCCCACTGAAAGGTGTCGTGGAGTCTTACTCTGAGCACACACGGGACAGGCAGCTAAGAAGGCAGTAACATCAGCTCGTAGACTAGGCCACCAGAATTGTTGGGAAATGGCCCAAATTAGTTGATTCTTCCCAGGATGGCCAGCTGCCTTTGGAGAATGATCTGGAGCACTGCAGTACGGAGACTCTCTGGGACAAAGCAGCGGTCACAATGTTTATCAGGAGGAGCATGGACCTGAGCAGCAAGAATTTTGTCACCTAAAGGAGACGTTAGACTGGTGCGAACCGTAGCCAAGATACGATCAGGAGGAATCACAGGAACCGGAACCGACTCCGACTTGGAAGTGGAGGAAAATTGTCGTGACAAGGCATCAGCCTCTTAGTAAGAATGAGACAATGTAATTAAAACTCAACAAGAAAAGAGCCAATCGCTCCCTTCTGGGATAGAGGCGCTTAGCCTCAGACAAGAATGTAAGATTCTTATGGTCAGTAAGAATAAGAACTGGCACAGTGGTACCTTCAAGGAGATGTCTCCATTCTTTCAGGGCTAAAATGATCGCCAACAGCTCTCTGTCACCAATCTCATAATTGCACTTCGCTGGTGACAATTTCTTGGCAAAGTAGCCACACGGATGCATAGCGCTCTCAGAGGTAGGATGTTGAGACAGAAGGGCGCCAACTCCAGTCTCAGAATCATCAACTTCTAGGATAAAAGGCAACGTAGGATCAGGATGTGCCAACACAGGAGCAGAAACAAAGGCAGCCTTGGGAGTCTCAAAGGCTGGACGGAGCCAATCAAAAGAGGGGTTGTGCCTCTGTAACCCAGCATAACCAATGGAATTGGATAATCTCATGGTGAAGAGCCCCTACGGCCATGGACAAATGGGAAAACCCAAATACTAAAGTTAGCACATAGAACTGCATTTTTATATACCGGTATATATATATTCATTCAGACAGACACACTCTTTTAAAGAGTTTTTTTAATGTTTAACACATTTTACATATTATGGCAGAATTGGTCATGGAGAGAGAGGGGGAGAGAAGGTGGACAGAGAGATAGAGAGAAGGGGGTGAGGGGTGTGAGAGAGAGGGGGAGGTGAGAGAGAGAGGGGGGTGAGGGGTGACAAAGAGAGAGGGGGAGGTGAGAGAGAGGGGGGGGTGAGAGAGAGAGAGAAAAGGGTGTGAAATAGAGGGGGGAAGAGAGGGGGAGGTGAGAGAGAGAGAGGAAGGGGGAAGAGAGAAAGAGAGAAAAAGTATGCGAGACAGAGGGAGGAGAGAGAGAAAAGTGGATGAGAGAGAGAGAAGGGGTGAGAGAGGGGGAGGAGAGAGGGAGTGAGAGAGGGAGGGGTGAAAGAGAGAGTAGGGGGTGAGAGAGAGAGAACGGGTGACAGAGGGAAGGGGGTGGGGGGTGAAAGAGAGGGCGAGAGAGGGAGGGGTGAAAGAGAGCGTAGGGGTGAGAGAGAAGGGGGTGAGAAAGAGAGAGAAAAAGGAGCGTGATAGAGAGAGGGGTAAGAGAGGGGGAGGTGAGAGAGAGGGGGTGAAGGAGAGAGGGGGAGAGAGAGAGAAGGGGGTTAGAGGTAGAAAAGGGGGTGAGGGGGGTGAGAGAGAGAAAAGGGGTGAGGGGGTGAGAGGAAGAAGGTGGTGAGAAAGAGCGAGAAAAAGGCTGAGGGCATGAGAGAAAGAGAGGGGGTAAGAGAGGGGGAGGTGAGAGAGAGAGAGAAGGGGTAAGTGGGATTACAGAGAGAGAGGGGGGGAGATGAGAGAGAGAAGGGGGTGAGAGAGAGATTTGTCAGAGGGAGAGAGGGTTTGTCAGTGTGTATCGGCCGATGCACCGGACTTAAAGCTCTGGAACTTGTTACTGTTTGTAAGTGCAATTGCTTTTTTATGCTTAATAAATCGTGGGTTTTATACTATTGGAGCTTTTTTATTTTTCATGCCATGGTCACATACCGATAAGCTTTTGAGTTCATGAAAGGTGGACCGGAGAGTGCTGAGTGGTTTTGCCTGTAGTTTGGAGGCTGTGCAGTAAAGAGACCAGTAAGATCGTTCAGGAGAAGATCTGTTGGTATTGCAAGCTGTCTGTGACCCTCTGTAATGGGGGGGGGTCATAGACCTCTTGTAAGAAGTAAATCTTTATATTATTGGTGGTGGACTGGATACATTTATGAAGATTCTTCACTCACGGATGGACTTTATATCATTTGCAATATACAATTTTCTATTGTTATTTTTAATTTCTTCTGCACGGTGTTGGTGTTTGAATTAATGGACTTGTTATCATCTGGGACTTTTAAGGGAAAGGACAACTACTAGGTAGTATGATGCGTTTTGAATATTGAATATTTATTGCAGACAAGTGGAATTGCGTGTGTAGGAAGATCAACCTACATAAATATACAAAACATTAACAGGTGTATTAAAAAAGAGAAAGAGATGCAGTAAACAGAGAACATAGAGAGCAGATACAGGTAATGTATCCCGACGTGTTTCGAGCATTTCAACTCTTCTTCAGGGAAAATGGATCAGCATGTGTACATATATATCTATAAAGAAAAAGCAATATGAGAAGAACATATAGCTAATACACACAAACAAAAGTGTTGCAACATCAGGGATGTGGGGATGGAATTTTTTTTTTTTGTACATACTGATCCTGTATTATAGCTCAGTTCATCACAATGCATCCAAAGAGAAAGAGAGAGAGAGGGTTTAAGAGAGGGGGAGGTGAGAGAGAGAAAAGTGGATGAGAGAGAAGGGGGTGAGGGGTGAGAGAGAGAGGGAAGGGTGAAAGAAAGAGTAGGGGGTGAGAGAGAATGGAGTGAGAGAGGGAATGGGGTGGGGAGTGAGAGAGAGCGAGAGGGAGGGGTGAAAGTGAGAGTAGGGGGTGAGAGAGGAGGGGGTGAGGGGGTGAGAGAGAAGGGGGCGATAAAGAGAGAAAAAGGAGTGTGTGAGAGAGGGGGGGGGGGGGCGGAGAGAGAGGGGGAGGTGAGAGAGAGGGGGGAGAGAGAGAAGGGGGTGAGAGGGAGAAAAGGGGGTGATAGAGAGGAAAAGGGTGAGGGTGGAGAGAGAGAAGGGGGTGAGAAAGAGAAAAAAAGGAGTGTGAGAGAGAGAGAGAGGGGGGTGAGAAAGAGAGAGAAAAAGGGCATGAGAGAGGAAGAGGGGGGAGGTGAGAGAGAGAGATGGGGGTGAGAGAAAAGAAGGTGGTGAGAAAGAGAGAGAGAGGCAGAGGGCATGAGAGAGAGGGGGGTTAAGAGAGGGGGAGGTGAGAGAGAGAGAGAGAGAGAGAGAGAGAGAGAGGGGAGAGAAAAGTGGATGAGAGAGAAGGAGGTGAGGGGTGAGAGAGAGAGGGAGGGGTGAAAGAAAGAGTAGGGGGTGAGAGAGAATGGGATGGGAGAGGGAATGGGGTGGGGGAGCGGGAGAGAGAGCGAGAGGGAGGGGGAAAAGTGAGAGTAGGGGGTGAGAGAGGAGGGGGTGAGAGAGAAGGGGTTGAGAAAGGGAGAAAAAGGAGTGTGTGAGAGAGAGGGAGGAGGTGAGAGAGAGGGGGAGAGAGAGGGGGGGAGGTGAGAGAGAGGGGGGGAGAGAGAGAGAAGGGGGGTGAGAGTAGGGTGACCCACATTTCCAAATTGCCATTCAGGGACAGCCCCCCCCCCCCCCCACCTGGCCCAAAAAAAGTTTTTTTTATACTTTTGTTTGCCAATTTTTGGAAAAAAAACGCAAACAGTGGTAACCACTCCTGCAAGCCGCATCTTTGGAGCGGTGAAGGAGCGGGTGTTATACACCGCTCCTATACCGCTCCTGCCCATTGATCTGAATGAGAACCGCCGGCAAAGCTCCATTGCAGCAGCGCTTTGAAGATCATTTTAACCCCTTTTCGGCTGCTAGCGGTTAAACCGCCCACTAGCGGCCGAATAGTGCCACTAAAACAACGGTAAAGCGGCGCTAAAATAGTGTTGCTTTACCGCCAACGCCTGGGCGGCACAGTGGGAAAGGGGTCTAATACCAAGCTGGTCACACTATTTCGAATAGATAGCCAGACTTTCTGCCACACAGAAATACATATGTAAAAATAAAAAAAAAGGAAAAAATGAAATAAAAAAAAACAGGAAATGTTATTGTTACGAACATACAGTATCAGATTCTAGAAGGAACATTGTTATAAGCAATATATGATTCATTGCAAGCATGCATATTCTCATAGAATAGTTTTAGTGAGTGAGTAGTGTGCAAACCTGGAAGTTTGGCTAGCGGCTCGGGTTGTGGCCCTCGTGGGTGGGAGGAGGCTCAGGAGGAGAGAAGTCAGGCTGCTGGCTGCTGGACTGGCAATAAGCTGCATGCAGCGGGAGTAGTCAGCTCTGGCAGTGGCACGGGCTGCCGTGGTGGATCCTGGCTTACCAGCATCATGGACTAGAGTCAGGAGGAGGAGATACAGAAAACGCTTAGCTGCTCTCTCCCTCTCTCTGCTGCGGCTGGAGGCGGAGAAGGAGAAGAGGAGGTGGGTGGACTCGGAGGCGCGTTGCTCAGCGCAGGGATAGCTCTGGATAGCCTGATCAGCCGACGTCACTGGTTGCTAGATGCGAGGAGGGGCCGCCCTAGCAACCAGTTTGTTTGGCTGCTTCGGCAATGTTTATCAGGGTGGCGGACTGGCGGTATGTTTTTTTTTTTCATTCCGGGACACTGTATTGTCCCGGAATGAAGGTGCCCGGGACCAGGGACACAAATAGGCATTAAGGGACAATCCCGGGCAATCTGGGACATGTGGGCACCCTAGGTGAGAGGGAGAAAAGGGGGGGGAGAGAGAAAAAGGGTGAGGGTGGTGAGAGAGAAGGGGGTGAGAAAGAGAGAAAAAGGAGCGTGAGAGAGATAGAGAGAGGGGGGAGGTGAGAGAGAGAGAGAGGCAGAGGGCATGAGAGAGAGAGAGAGAGAGGGGGTAAGAGAGGGGGAGGTGAGAGAGAAAGAGAGAGAGGGGGAGATGAGAGAGAGAGAGGGGGGGGTGAGAGGGAAGGGGGTGAGAGAGAGGAGAAGGTGAAAGGGGGTAAAGTGCGGGAGGTGATAGAGAGGGAGAGAGGGGGTGAGAGAGAGAGAAGGGGGTGAGGGAGAGGAGAAGGTAAAAAAGAGATAAAGAGTGGGGGGTGGTGGGAGAGAGGGGGTGAAGGGGATGAAAGAGAGATAGGGTGAGAGAGGGAAAGGGGTGAGAGGGAAAGGGGTGAGAGAGAGGAGAAGGTAAAAGGGAGTAAAGAGCGGGGGGGGGGGGGATTACCTGCAGATATGCATTACTCTGGGTGTGTAGTGCATGACAGGGCACAGTGGGCTCCCCTTCCCTTGGGTCCCAGTTGTCCCGCTCACTTCTGTACACTGGATGGCGCTAGTGCACGGGGTGATTAGGGTGTGCCCAGGCATACTTGCCAACCCCCCATTGCACGCCTATGATCTCTCTGCAGCTGCAGCACCCCCCCCCCCCCTCATCTCTGCCCTCACCTCGTCTCAGCAGAGAGGACCCCTAGCGGTCTCACATCAGTTATCTTTTTGCTACTTGATAATAATACTCTGTAACTTCCAACATACACGAAATAAATAAATAAATAAATAAATAAATAACAAATACATAAATAAAAAAGTCATGTAAAATCAAGGAATAAACATTGTGTAGAAAGTCGGGATGCATTTGTATCCAGCTCATCATCGACTTCTCTGAGCCTCCTTGCTTACGATAATATGATTTAGTAATTGATAATTCGCTCGTTGCGACTTAGTGAAAAAAAAAAATCAAGAAAAGTATGGAGTTGAGGAACGAGCCGGCACCCGGGATAATTACCAGATATTTTCCTACCATCCTAAGCGTGTACACAGCACTTTGAAGTATAAAAATACAAATTATTTAAAACAGGCGGCGAGGGGATGATGAGACAATAATGGGATAAGAGCAGCAGGAGACGGGGTACGTGGAGCAAGAAATTTAGGAAAAGAGCCGTGATTATCTCTAACGAGAAATACTTCAAATGAGGAGCCTTCGTAAGGAGATTTCTGTTCCTTCGTGTTTTATACTTTGAGAGAACCAAGGTTGTTACAATTATCTGTGGAAACGCTTCCCCTAATTACCTGCGTTCAGGAGTTACGCCGCGTACCTGACAAACTGAGGTTAAAGTGGAACCCTCTAGAAAAGTATCTTCAAGCTATTATAATGTATAAGACCTTTTCGTTTTGAATTGGCGGAATTAAAGCGATAGTAAACTTCAACTTACAATTTATACCTACAGCTACGTTTTTAGTTAGTCTTATGATAAGAATATTGCAAAATGGCGCACAAGTGAATAAATAATGACTAGAGAGCCTTAAAAAAGTATTCACACCCCTTGAAATTTTCCACATTTTGTCATGTTACAACCAAAAACATATCGTTGGAGATGTGCCTCCTCCTCCTCCTCCTCTCTTCTATCAGGCACCCATGTAGAGTCAGTGACCTCATCATACCCTCCCTCCTCGCCTCTGGGGCACACCGTGTACTTCTTGGGCACCCCCTCTCTCTGGTATCACGTTACTGCCTTCATCCTCAACCTGGGTACCATCATCGGAGCCTTCAAAATGCTGCGCATCCTCCTGCAGCATGCAGGGCAGGACTTACCATTGGGCTTGACTGGGCTCAAGCCCATGGGCCCCCGCCCAATAGGGGGCCCCGCAGAGATACATAGCCAAGTGTACTCGGCTCGGCTCTGCTCACAGTCCTGACCTATGATGGACATAACACAGGGACTGGGCGTGACTGTGAGCTGAGCCGAGTACTCTCGGCTACTCTCGGCTCCGCTCGGGACTGTGAGAGGACCTGAGAGCCACCGGGGGGACCCGAGAGCCGTCAAGAGCACCCAAGAGCCGGCGAAAGCCCCCGAGAGAACCCAAGAGCCGGCGAGAGCCCCTGAGAGCCGCCAAGATACACAGGACTCTGTATCTCGGCGGCGCCATTTTTAAACTTCAAGACTGCAATGACAAGGCTACAAATGACACTTGGGCAAGGCTGCAAATGACAAGGCTACACTGACAAGGCTGCAAATGACACTGAAAAAGGCTGTAGATGGACACTGATAAGGCTGCATTGATGGGCATTTAAATGTAAGTTTTTTTCCCGTAAACTTCCCTCCTAAAAGTTTTTTTCCTTAAAATTCCCTCTTAAACTTGCAGTGCATGTTATACGCTGGCGGTTTATACAAATACGGTAATGTATAGACGGTAGGGCCCGAAAGTGACTCAAGCCCAGGGGCCCCCACCACCCTAAGTCCTGCCCTGGCAGCATGTACTCGACACTGTGGTTGAACAGTTCGGGGCACTCCTCAGGACATGATGGTGGGGCTAGGGAAGGAGTGACTGATGCCATTGAGACGATGGAATAGGCCGCTTTGGCAGCTGCATTGGCAGCCAAACTTCTCTGCCTGGGTGACAGAGGATGAGGATGGCTTTGTGATCCACTCTACCAACTCTTCTGCATGTTGTGGTCCAACAGGGCCAGCTGTTGAAAAAAAGGACAAGCGTGCCCCACGACCACGTGCTGAGGATGCCACGACCAGCACTGTTGGCTATAGACACAGAGCCTGCTTGCCCTCTTTTAGTGGCCTGTGAGCGTCTGCCTTTCCTTGGTGGCCTTCCAGACATGCTGTAAAATTGGATTAGCAAAACACTGCCTGAAGTTTACTAGAAAAATTTCATCAGGAATGGCCTGCAGTCAGGTATAGGCTTGGCTAGGCTAGAATGCAGTGGATATATATGTAGGAGACAGAATATATATTTTATGCACTGCAGATCACTGGATCACCTGCCTGCTTGCTTAGAAGTGTCATTGAAAACGTACACCAGCAATGGCCTGCAGTCAGATATATGCTTGGCTAGACTAGAATGCAGCGGATATATATGTAAGAGACAGTATATATATTTTATGCACTGCGGATCACTGAATCACTTGCCTGCCTGCCTGAAAGTGTATTTGAAAACATACACCAGCAATGGCCTGCAGTCAGAAATAGGCTTGGCTAGACTAGAATGTAGTGGATATATATGTAGGCGACTGCATATATATCTTTATGCACTGCAGATCACTGAATCACCTGCTTGGTCTGCCTGCCTGAAA
Organism: Lithobates pipiens; assembly: GCF_037356315.1. Taxonomy (NCBI): domain Eukaryota; kingdom Metazoa; phylum Chordata; class Amphibia; order Anura; family Ranidae; genus Lithobates; species Lithobates pipiens. The sequence continues at coordinate 262,244,897 of NW_027507685.1, read as the reverse complement.
GTGTCTTTGAATGCGTACACCAGTAATGGCCTATAGTCAGGTATAGGCTTGGCTAGACTAGAATGCAGTGGATATATATGAAGGAGACAGAATATATATTTTATGCACTGCAGATCACTGGATCACCTGCCTGCCTGCTTGAAAGTGTCATTGAAAACGTACACCAACAATGGCTTGTAGTCATGTATAGGCTTGGCTAGACTAGAATGCAGTGGATATATATGTAGGAGACAGTATATATATTTTATGCACTGCAGATCACTGAATCACTTGCCTGCCTGCCTGCCTGCCTGAAAGCGTATTTGAAAACATACACCAGCCATGGCCTGCAGTCAGATATAGGTTTGGCTAGACTGGAATGCAGTGGATATATATATGTTGGAGACTGTCTATTTATTTAATGCACTGTGGATCACTGAATCACTTGCCTGCCTGCCTGAAAGCGTATTTGAATATGTACACCAGCAATGGCCTGCAGTCAGATATAGGCTTGGCTAGACTAGAATGCAGTGGATATATATATATGTAGGAGACAGTATATATATTTTTGCACTGTGGATCACTGAATCATTTGCCTGCCTGCTTGAAAGTGTATTTGAAAACGTACACCAGCAATGGCCTGCAGTCAGATATAGGCTTGGCTAGACTAGAATGTAGTGGATATATATGTAGGCGACTGTATATATATCTTTATGCACTGCAGATCACTGAATCACCTGCTTGGTCTGCCTGCCTGAAAGTGTCTTTGAATGCGTACGCCAGTAATGGCCTATAGTCAGGTATAGGCTTGGCTAGACTAGAATGCAGTGGATATATATATGTTGGAGACTGTCTATTTATTTAATGCACTGTGGATCACTGAATCACTTGCCTGCCTGCCTGAAAGCATATTTGAATATGTACACCAGCAATGGCCTGCAGTCAGATATAGGCTTGGCTAGACTAGAATGCAGTGGATATATATATATATATATGTAGGAGATAGTATATATATATTTTGCACTGTGGATCACTAAATCATTTGCCTGCCTGCTTGATAGTGTATTTGAAAACGTACACCAGCAATGGCCTGCAGTCAGATATAGGCTTGGCTAGACTGGAATGCAGTGGATATATACATGTTGGAGACTGTCTATATATTTAATGGACTGCGGATCACTGAATCGCTTGCCTGCCTGCCTGAAAGTGTATTTGAATACGCACACCAGCAATGGCCTGTAGATATAGGCCAGCAATGGCCTGCAGATATAGGCTTGGCTAGACTAGAATGCAGCGGATATATATATGTAGGAGACAGTACATATATATTATGCACTGCAGATCACTGAATCACTTGCCTGCCTGCCTGAAAGTGTATTTGAATACGTACAGTAGGGACGGTCTGCAGTGAGATCTAAACTGGATACAGTGTATATATATATATATATATATATATATATATATATATATGTATATACTGTATATATATATAAAGCCAGGATGTATATATATACTAAATATACTGCAGCTAACTGAATCAACCGCCTGCCTGAAGTATATTAGAAACAGTACAGCAGGAATGGTCTGCAGTGAAATCTTGCTAACTGAATAAGCTGCCTGCTCAAAGTAAATGAAATGACACTCTCTCTCTATCTCTCTCTCCGCCAGCAATACACTACATAAGGCCGACGTGCAGACGGCCTTTTATAGTGTGGGGGGCGTGGACTTAACCCCCTGAGCCATAATTGACCAAAGCCACCCTGCCTTTGGCCAATTATGGCTCTCTTTGCTGCGGGTCATAGTGCATGCTTGGCCAATCATCAGCCAGCAATGCACTGAGATGACGCAGTGCATTATAGGGCGTGACGCGAATGCCCCATAATGTTCGATCTTCGGTGAACGATCGAACAGCCGATGTTCGAGTCAAACTCTAAGCTCATCCCTAGTGCTCACAAACCTTTTCTCATAACTAATATCCTCCAGAAAATGTGCACCATATGGTCCCTTGAAGTGTCACCCATACACCGTCAATATCACTGACCAATATTCACTCGGAGAGAGGAAAATAAATAAATAATTAAATAAATAAATAAATAAAAATAAAAATAAATAAATAAAAAAAGTACAAACAAACCCGCCATGGAATCATCTCCTGATGCAAATGTTATGATGGTACAATTAGTATGCAGCCCACTCCATACTGTACAATTAATTTGGGAGTTTAATTAAATCTTTTAATGTATTAAATGAAACGAGTCATGAAGTTTCAATGGACTAAGGGGAGAATTATTTCGGCGCGATGGCGTGTAAGCGAGACGGGTTCCCAGCCGAACAATACATCACAGGGAAGATTTGTCTTAACCACTTCAACGCTACGGAGACTCGCCCGGCATCTCCCCCCCCCGGCAATTATATCCCAGCCACCCCCCCCCCCCCGGTGACATTTTGAAGGTTAATCTGCCTGTGGGCAGCCGCGGCACAATATGGTAATCTCTCCGAAAGGCAGACCATCATTCGGTCATTAGAGACTCTTTTACTTTTTCGCGGCCGGTGACACCAATCTTTCTCTTCAGCGCACCAACGGTTGAAGTATTTAGCGGCTCTCGGCTTAGATTAGTCCGAGAGGTATCACGCACGTGCCGCGGCGATATGCAGATTGGACCAGTAATGTTCCGTTATACGGGGATCATCACGTTAGAGATCAAGGACATTTTATATAGAGCACACAATATTACCTGAGGAGGACCACCAGAGACGGTTCGGGGCTCATTCACACCAGTGGGCGCGTTAACCTACCGAGGCAATTTTTTAAAAAATTTTTGCACACATATTAACGACCTTGCGGACCACCGGCCCACCCCACAATGTACTTCAGATGGGCGGCCCGTGCCGGCAAAGTGACGTACTGGTATGTAAGGTTGCACCGATACCCGTTATTGGTATCAGTGCTGATACAAAGTATCGGTTCTCGAGCAAATGCTCCGATATCTGAAACCAATACTTTCAGGGTCGATTCCACCACTGACAGCTGAAAAAAAAATTTTTAAAAAAATTATCGGCTGTTAATCACTTCAGCCCCGGGAGATTTTACCCCCTTCCTGACCAGAACACTTTTTGCGATTCGGCACTGCGTCTATTTAACCACTTGGGTACCGCGCTATTGCAAAATGACGGCAATAGCGCGGACCCACATTTCCGGGACTACGTCTATTGACGTCATCCCGGATACGAGCGGCCTGCGCGCCCACTGAGGGGCGCGCGCGGCGTGCTCTGTGATCGGCGAGTCCGTGAGACTCGCCTGATCACCGATCCGTGTAAGGGGTCGATCCCGACCCCTTATCACGTGATCAGCTGTCAGCCAATGACAGCTGATCATGTGATAAAACGGAGCCGGTAATCGGCTAGTATTCCTCCTCGCGCTGACAGCGCGAGGAGAAAAAAAAAAAGCCGATCGCCGGCGGCCGTGTTCGGGACATCAGTCCCGATCACGGCCAGCAATTTAAACGGACACCTGCCCCCTGCCAGTGCCCACCTGCCACCCGCAGTGCCATCCTGAAATAAAGTGCCCCCCTGTCAGTGCCACCCAGCAGTGCCCATAGTGCCCACAGTGCCACCCAGCAGTGCCCACAGTGCCACCCAGCAGTGCCCACAGTGCCACCCACAGTGCCACCCAGCAGTGCCACCCACAGTGCCACCCAAAATCTGCCTCAAAGGTGCTGCACCCCAGTGCCGCCCATCAGTGCCCAGCAGTGCCGCCCATCAGTGCCCAGCAGTGCCGCCCATCAGTGCCCAGCAGTGCCACCTATCAGAGCCACCTATCAGTGCCACCTATCAGTGCCCATCAGTCCCATCTATCTGTGGTACCTATCAGTGCCCATCCGTGCCACCCATCCGTGCCACTTATCCGTGCCACCCATCCGTGCCATCTTATCTGTGCCCATCTTTGCCCATCAGTGCCGCCTTATCTGTGCCCATCGGTGCCGCCTTATCTGTGCCTATTAGTGCCGCCTTAACTATGCCTATCAGTGCCCACCAGTGCAGCCTATCAGTGCCCACCAATGCAGCCCATCAGTGCCCACCAATGCAGCCCATCAGTGCCCACCAATGCAGCCTATCAGTGCCGCCTAATCAGCGCACTTCAATGAAGGAGAAAAATGACCCGTTTGCAAAATTTTATAACAAACTATTAAAACATGATTTTTTTTTTTTTTTTTTTGCATCTTTTTTTGTTTGTTTAGCAAAAAATAAAACTCCGAGCTGTAACTAAATACCACCAAAAGAAAGCTCTATTTGTGGGAAAAAAATGATAAAAATTTCATTTGGGTACAGTGTTGTATGCCCGCGCAATTGTCATTCAAAGTGCATCAGCGCTGAAAGCTGAAAATTGGTCTGGGACTGAGGGGGGTTTAAGTGCCCAGTAAGCAAGTGGTTAACTGACAATTGTGTGACGTTGCACCGAAACCAAAATTGATGTCCTTTTTTTCCCACAAATAGAGCTTTCTTTTGGTGGTATTTGATCACCTCTGCGGTTTTTATTTTTTGTGCTGTAAACGAAAAAAGACCGACAATTTCGAAAAAAAAGCAATATTTTTTACTTTTTGCTATAAGAAATACCCCCCCCCCCCCCCCCAAAAAAAAAAAATATAAAAAAACGAATTTCTTTCTCAGTTTAGGCCGATAGGTATTCTTCTACATATTTTTGTTAAAAAAAAATTACAATAAGCGTTTATTGATTGTTTTGCGCAAATGTTATAGCGTCTACAAAATAGGGAATAGATTTATGGCATTTTTATTTATTTTTTATTTATTTTTACTAATGGCGGCGAGCTGCGATTTTTATCGTGACTGCGACATTATGGCGGACACATCGGACATATTTGACACTATTTTGAGACCATTGTCATTTATACAGCGATCAGTGCTATGAAAATGCACTGATTACTGTGCAAAGGACACTGCCAGGGAAGGGGTTAAACACTAGGGGGCGATCAAGGGGTTAAGTGAGTCCTAGGGAGTGATTCTAACTGTGGGGGGGGGTGGTCTACCACTGACATGACATCGATCACTGCTCCCAATGACAGAGAGCAGTAGATCCCTTTCATGTCACTAGGTAGAACGGGGAAATGCCTTGTTTACATAGGCACTTCCCCGTTTTGCTGCTCCGTGACATGATCGCGGGACACCGGCGGACATCGAGTCCACGGGACCCGCGGGCACGGTCACAGCATGCATAATGCCACGATTTAAAGGGGACGTACCTGTACGCCCATTTGCCCAGCCGTGCCATTGTGCCGCCATGAGCTGGTCGGAATGTGGTTAAGGAGCGGGGGCGCCACGTCCTTAACCACTGATGACTCATTCAGCTGTCAGTGGGGTTCCCCTGTTGACAGTTGAAGTGTAAACTGAAGTCCTGGCAATTGGAGCTGCTAAAAAAAAAAAACAACAAAACAAATCAACAAAGTTTATCGACAACATTTCTCAGCTGCTCAGCCAAAAGATAAAAAAGAAACATTGTTTCTTTTTGTATCTTACTGCTCTTCATCTACAGATCAAAGGGATGAACTTCCATCTGCAGATGAAGTCAGTTTAAAGCAACCTGCTAAGGTAAGTTTCTTATTAAATGTTCCTCTGTTTAACCCCTTACCCTTAATTTACTCTAATCAATCTTAACTCCTTATTATTCTCCATTGAATTATTATCTTTTGCTGTGTTTTTTTTTTTCTTTATTTCTATTTTTATAAACTATTAATAATTAACTTTTTTTTATTTGCTTTGTTCGTTAATATTTTTACACCTTTAACATATATTTACACGTTTCATATAAAAAAAAACTCCAAAATTAAATAAATGAATAAAAAATTTGTTTCATTTGTAAATAACTTTTCAATGCTTTGTACCATTGCCGACAGCTGAAGTGTAAACAAAACAGTTGCGGTAGGTATCGGTAGTTGGTATCGGCGTGTCCAAGAAAAAAAAAATATCAGTACTCGTGCAAATGCTCCGATACCTGAAACTGATACTTTCAGGTTCAGTTCTTTCAGCTGACAGCGGGAATCCCCCACTTACAGCTGAAATGTGAAAAAAAAAGAAGCTGTTAAGGAGTAGTGATGGACGAACTTCCGACGGGACGTTTCGCGAACGCGAAACGCGAACGGGCACAAACGTTCGCGAAAACGACCGTTCGCCGCGGGCTCCATTGACTTCAATGGGAGGCGAATTTCGCAAACCTTTAGGTCGAATTTGCGGCCACGGGGTAATTATTAGGGGGTAGCACGCAGTCCCACCACCTGGACAATAGCATAATACATGTATGAGGTGAATTTGGGATCGATAACTACAAGCATTTTTTTTTTATTTGGGAAATTGTTCTGACAATTCAGGACTATGGAGCTAATGAAGGCAATGGAGGAGAGGGAAGGTCAGGGACCAGGGTAGGCAAACAAGAGGGTGCAGGAGATACAGAGCACTGACAGCAGCACCGTAATACAGAGCACTGACATCAGCACCGTGACATACAGCGCTGACAGCAGCTCCGTGACATACAGCGCTGACAGCAGCTCCGTGACATACAGCGCTGACAGCAGCTCCGTGACATACAGCGCTGACAGCAGCTCCGTGACATACAGCGCTGACAGCAGCTCCGTGACATACAGCGCTGACAGCAGCACCGTGACATACAGCGCTGACAGCAGCTCCGTGACATACAGCGCTGACAGCAGCTCCGTGACATACAGCGCTGACAGCAGCTCCGTGACATACAGCACTGACAGCAGCTCCGTGACATACAGCGCTGACAGCAGCTCCGTGACATACAGCGCTGACAGCAGCACCGTGACATACAGCGCTGACAGCAGCTCCGTGACATACAGCGCTGACAGCAGCTCCGTGACATACAGCGCTGACAGCAGCTCCGTGACATACAGCACTGACAGCAGCTCCGTGACATACAGCGCTGACAGCAGCTCCGTGACATACAGCGCTGACAGCAGCACCGTGACATACAGCGCTGACAGCAGCTCCGTGACATACAGCGCTGACAGCAGCTCCGTGACATACAGCGCTGACAGCAGCTCCGTGACATACAGCGCTGACAGCAGCTCCGTGACATACAGCGCTGACAGCAGCTCCGTGACATACAGCGCTGACAGCAGCTCCGTGACATACAGCGCTGACAGCAGCTCCGTGACATACAGCGCTGACAGCAGCACCGTAAGCAGCCCCAGGAGGAAGTCAGCACAGCACAGGGATGGTGTGATCCCCTCATAATAAGAACCCCCAGGAGGAAGTCAGCACAGCACAGGGATGGTGGGAGCCCCTCATAATAAGAACCCCCAGGAGGAAGTCAGCACAGCACAGGGATGGTGGGAGCCCCTCATAATAAGAACACCCAGGAGGAAGTCAGCACAGCACAGGGATGGTGGGAACCCCTCATAATAAGCAGCCCCAGTAGAAATATGACACCGCTCAACCTCTTCAAAGAGGAGGGTAGGGGCATATAGTACGGTGTGCTTTTTTGGGTCAGGGAAGTGAGCCAAATGAATTAAGAAGGTCTGTGTGCTTGATTCCAAAAATTGTTTATAGACATATACATGGTCTACTGATCACATGTGTTGAATTCCTCCGAGATCCATGCCTCATTCATTTTTAGAAATGTGAGGTAGTTAACACTGTCGTGAGCTAGGCGAGTACGCTTATCGGTCACAATCCCCCCTGCTGCGCTGAACGTCCTTTCGGACAGGACACTGGATGAGGGGCAAGCCAACAGTTCGATTGCAAATTGGGCAAGCTCTGGCCAGAGGTCAAGCCTGCCCACCCAGTAGTCTAGGGGTTCATCACTCCTCAGAGCGTCCACATCGGCCGTTAACCCAATGTAGTCGGACACCTGACGGTCTAGGCGTTCCCTGATGCTGGATCCGGATGACACCTGTCGATGGGTCGGCTGAAAGAATGACCTCATATCCGAAGTCACCAACACATCTTCAAACCGGCCTCTTCTTGCAGGCGCTGTTGGATTGGTACCCGCAAATCCTTCTCTGGGAGTGGGAATTGCTCCTCTGCCAGCGCACGCAAAAGCAGAATGCAGCATTTCTCGAAGCAAGGCCTGGAAGTGCTGCATTCTGACAGCCCTCTGCGACGGCGGTAACATTTCCGCCATTTTGTGTTTGTACCGGGGATCTAAGTACGTTGCCACCCAGTACTGGTCCTTGACCCTCATGCTTTTTATACGGGGGTCCCTATTAAAACACTGGAGCATGAAGGCCCCCATTTGCACTCAAGCGGAAGGTATGTGGTGGTGGTGGTGTTGTTGGTGGTAGTGTCTTTGGGGGTGCACATAGCAGAGAGTGAAGAAGAGGGTGCAGATCGAGAGGATGAGGAGGGTGCAGAAGAATAAGGCTGAGTGAGCCACTCAACCAAGTCTGGTGCGTCCTTTAAAGTAATTGAACGCACCTTCTGCAACTTCCCACTTTGGCTCAAGGCTGTTGCTCCTGCCCTACCCCTACCACCCCTGCGGAAGGGCCTGCCTCTTCCTCTGCCTGTCATTTTTTAAATCACCCTGTGACAAAACTCTTAGTCCCTATACCGCTGAAGGACTGCTGCAGTATAGGGCAGCGGTCAGCAGTAGTGCACGTCAACCCTATGTATTGTGGACCGATAGCGGTCCTTACAGAACAGCAGACTGTACTGCACTCAGGCCTATGTACCGTAGCACCCTATACCAAGTTACCAGTCCTTATAAGAACTTTTGTGGACCAAGCAGGTTGTGTGTTAGTGATTAGCAGACTGTACGTCAGTCCCTATACCAATGAAGGACTGCTGCAGTATAGGGCAGCGGTCAGCAGTAGTGCACGGCAACCCTATGTATTGTGGACCGATAGCGGTCCTTACAGAACAGCAGACTGTAACGCACTCAGGCCTATGTACCGTAGCACCCTATACCAAGTTACCAGTCCTTATAAGAACTTTTGTGGACCAAGCAGGTTGTGTGTTAGTGTTTAGCAGACTGTGCGTCAGTCCCTATACCGCTGAAGGACTGCTGCAGTATAGGGCAGCGGTCAGCAGTAGTGCACGGCAACCCTATGTATTGTGGACCGATAGCGGTCCTTACAGAACAGCAGACTGTAACGCACTCAGGCCTATGTACCGTAGCACCCTATACCAAGTTACCAGTCCTTATAAGAACTTTTGTGGACCAAGCAGGTTGTGTGTTAGTGATTAGCAGACTGTACGTCAGTCCCTATACCAATGAAGGACTGCTGCAGTATAGGGCAGCGGTCAGCAGTAGTGCACGTCAACCCTATGTATTGTGGACCGATAGCGGTCCTTACAGAACAGCAGACTGTAACGCACTCAGGCCTATGTACCGTAGCACCCTATACCAAGTTACCAGTCCTTATAAGAACTTTTGTGGACCAAGCAGGTTGTGTGTTAGTGATTAGCAGACTGTACGTCAGTCCCTATACCAATGAAGGACTGCTGCAGTATAGGGCAGCGGTCAGCAGTAGTGCACGGCAACCCTATGTATTGTGGACCGATAGCGGTCCTTACAGAACAGCAGACTGTAACGCACTCAGGCCTATGTACCGTAGCACCCTATACCAAGTTACCAGTCCTTATAAGAACTTTTGTGGACCAAGCAGGTTGTGTATTAGTGTTTAGCAGACTGTGCGTCAGTCCCTATACCGCTGAAGGACTGCTGCAGTATAGGGCAGCGGTCAGCAGTAGTGCACGGCAACCCTATGTATTGTGGACCGATAGCAGTCCTTACAGAACAGCAGACTGTACTGCACTCAGGCCTATGTACCGTAGCACCCTATACCAAGTTACCAGTCCTTATAAGAACTTTTGTGGACCAAGCAGGTTGTGTGTTAGTGTTTAGCAGACTGTGCGTCAGTCCCTATACCGCTGAAGGACTGCTGCAGTATAGGGCAGCGGTCAGCAGTAGTGCACGTCAACCCTATGTATTGTGGACCGATAGCGGTCCTTACAGAACAGCAGACTGTAACGCACTCAGGCCTATGTACCGTAGCACCCTATACCAAGTTACCAGTCCTTATAAGAACTTTTGTGGACCAAGCAGGTTGTGTATTAGTGTTTAGCAGACTGTGCGTCAGTCCCTATACCGCTGAAGGACTGCTGCAGTATAGGGCAGCGGTCAGCAGTAGTGCACGGCAACCCTATCTATTGTGGACCGATAGCGGTCCTTACAGAACAGCAGACTGTAACGCACTCAGGCCTATGTACCGTAGCACCCTATACCAAGTTACCAGTCCTTATAAGAACTTTTGTGGACCAAGCAGGTTGTGTGTTAGTGATTAGCAGACTGTACGTCAGTCCCTATACCAATGAAGGACTGCTGCAGTATAGGGCAGCGGTCAGCAGTAGTGCACGGCAACCCTATGTATTGTGGACCGATAGCGGTCCTTACAGAACAGCAGACTGTAACGCACTCAGGCCTATGTACCGTAGCACCCTATACCAAGTTACCAGTCCTTATAAGAACTTTTGTGGACCAAGCAGGTTGTGTATTAGTGTTTAGCAGACTGTGCGTCAGTCCCTATACCGCTGAAGGACTGCTGCAGTATAGGGCAGCGGTCAGCAGTAGTGCACGGCAACCCTATGTATTGTGGACCGATAGCAGTCCTTACAGAACAGCAGACTGTACTGCACTCAGGCCTATGTACCGTAGCACCCTATACCAAGTTACCAGTCCTTATAAGAACTTTTGTGGACCAAGCAGGTTGTGTGTTAGTGTTTAGCAGACTGTGCGTCAGTCCCTATACCGCTGAAGGACTGCTGCAGTATAGGGCAGCGGTCAGCAGTAGTGCACGTCAACCCTATGTATTGTGGACCGATAGCGGTCCTTACAGAACAGCAGACTGTAACGCACTCAGGCCTATGTACCGTAGCACCCTATACCAAGTTACCAGTCCTTATAAGAACTTTTGTGGACCAAGCAGGTTGTGTATTAGTGTTTAGCAGACTGTGCGTCAGTCCCTATACCGCTGAAGGACTGCTGCAGTATAGGGCAGCGGTCAGCAGTAGTGCACGGCAACCCTATCTATTGTGGACCGATAGCGGTCCTTACAGAACAGCAGACTGTAACGCACTCAGGCCTATGTACCGTAGCACCCTATACCAAGTTACCAGTCCTTATAAGAACTTTTGTGGACCAAGCAGGTTGTGTGTTAGTGATTAGCAGACTGTACGTCAGTCCCTATACCAATGAAGGACTGCTGCAGTATAGGGCAGCGGTCAGCAGTAGTGCACGGCAACCCTATGTATTGTGGACCGATAGCGGTCCTTACAGAACAGCAGACTGTAACGCACTCAGGCCTATGTACCGTAGCACCCTATACCAAGTTACCAGTCCTTATAAGAACTTTTGTGGACCAAGCAGGTTGTGTATTAGTGTTTAGCAGACTGTGCGTCAGTCCCTATACCGCTGAAGGACTGCTGCAGTATAGGGCAGCGGTCAGCAGTAGTGCACGGCAACCCTATGTATTGTGGACCGATAGCAGTCCTTACAGAACAGCAGACTGTACTGCACTCAGGCCTATGTACCGTAGCACCCTATACCAAGTTACCAGTCCTTATAAGAACTTTTGTGGACCAAGCAGGTTGTGTGTTAGTGTTTAGCAGACTGTGCGTCAGTCCCTATACCGCTGAAGGACTGCTGCAGTATAGGGCAGCGGTCAGCAGTAGTGCACGTCAACCCTATGTATTGTGGACCGATAGCGGTCCTTACAGAACAGCAGACTGTAACGCACTCAGGCCTATGTACCGTAGCACCCTATACCAAGTTACCAGTCCTTATAAGAACTTTTGTGGACCAAGCAGGTTGTGTATTAGTGTTTAGCAGACTGTGCGTCAGTCCCTATACCGCTGAAGGACTGCTGCAGTATAGGGCAGCGGTCAGCAGTAGTGCACGGCAACCCTATCTATTGTGGACCGATAGCGGTCCTTACAGAACAGCAGACTGTACCGCACCCAAGCCTATGTACCGTAGCACCCTAGACAGACCAAGTTACCAGTCCTTATAAGAACTTTTGTGGAACAAGTGAGTTGTGAATGATTAGCAGACTGCAGCAGAAGGGCAGCAGTCAAGTATAATATTCTTTCTATATTTGGAAGAAAGAATATTATACGTGTACAAGCCTATTACCGTACCACTGATACCAGTCCTGAAAAGAACCTTTGTGGAACTAATAGTAACAGCAAGTCTTTAAAATTATCCTCACTGCCTGACACACTGCTTCCTGCCTGTCCCTATACAAATTGGCAAAAAAGAGTAGGCTGGAACGATTAGCTGGAACAGCTCTTTTGTGGACCTGATAGTAACAGCTAATGATGATGATGATGATGATGATGAAGAAAGACTAATCTGGCTGAGCTGTCCCTAAAATAGCAGCATACAGCGCTCTGTCCCTTTATCTAAACTGACAAAAGAAACTCAGGCTGCTGACCTAACACCTATACCAGTCCTGAAAAGAACTTTTGTGTACCAAATAGCTAGCGTTTTCTCTGTCCCTACTCCACACAGGATCCTTTCCCTACAGTGACAGAAGAAAGAATGTAAAATGGCCACCGGATCGGGTGTATTTATAGGTTAGGGGGAATGTCCAAGTGTCCATGAGCTGTCATGTCTCAATTGGTTGTCCTGTAACACATGATAAACGTGTCACGAAAGGTTAAAGTTCTTGTATACATTAAACACGTAAGTCCGCCGGGGCGAACGACGGAAAAAGGCGTTCGAACCCGCGGACGGCGAAAGTCGGAAATTCGCCGCGAAACGACCGCCGGGCGAACCGTTCGGCCATCACTATTAAGGAGCGGGGCTGCAGCGTCCTTAACAACTGATTACTCATTCAGCTGTCACTGGGGTTCCCCTATTGACTGTCGAAGTGTAAACTGAAGTCCTGGCAATTGGAGCTGTCAAAAAAAAAAGCAGCAAAGTTTATCAACAACATTGCTCAGCTGCTCAGCCAAAAGATAGAAATAAACATTGTTTCTTTTTGTATCTTACTGTTTTTCTTCATCTGCAGATCAAAGGGAAGAGCTGATCTGCAGATGAAGTCAGTTTAACCACTTGCCACCCAAGCCAATTCTCCCTGTCATGTAAAAATCCTCATTTTTTTTTTGCTAGAAAAGTACTCAGAACCCCCAAACATTATACTTAAGTTTTGTTTTTTTTGGGGTGTTTTTTTTTTTAGCAGAGACCCTAAGGAATAAAATGGTGAGTTTTACAATTTTCTATGTCACATGGAATTTGAGCAGCAATTTTTGAAACACAGTTGTTTGTGAAAAAATACACTGAATTTTATGCAGGAAAACACAATAGATAGCCCGATTTACTGCATAAAAGATGATGTTACGCCGAGTGAATAGATACCAAACATGTCACACTTTCAAATTGCGCACACTTGTGGAATGTCGCCGAACTACAGTACTTAAAAATCTCCATAGGTGACGCTTTAAAAATGTTTGCAGGTTACTAGTTTAGAGTTATAGAGGAGGTCTCACTCTAATGATCACTGTGATACCTCACATGAATGCCGTTTACATGTGTGGGTGTGACCTATGTATGCGTTTGCTTCTGCATACAAGCACGAGGGGATGGGGGTCCCTTTATACTTTCCCTTGAATTTTTTATTTTTTAATCAGTTTTATTCCTATTGCAAGGAATGTAAATTCCCTTGTAATGGGAATAGGGCATGACAGGTCCTCTTTACAGAGAGATCTCAGGCTTATCAGCAAAAAAAAATGAAAGTGTACATCTGCCAGAGCCGGAAGTGATGTCATGACCCCAGCCAGCTCTATGACCCTCGGAAGACCATCTGGTCCCCGGCCAGCTCTATGACTCTCGGAAGACTATCTGGTCCTCGGCCAGCTCTATGACTCTTGGAAGACCATCTGGTCCCCAGCCAGCTCTATGACTCTCGAAACTAGACCATCTGGTCCCCGGCAAAGCTCTATGACCCTCGGAAGACCATCTGGTCCCCGGCCAGCTCTATGACCCTCGGAAGACCATCTGGTCCCCGGCCAGCTCTATGACCCTCGGAAGACCATCTGGTCCCCGGCCAGCTCTATGACTCTCAGAAGACTATCTGGTCCCCAGCCAGCTCTATGACCCTCGGAAGACCATCTGGTCCCCAGCCAGCTCTATGACTCTCGAAACTAGACCATCTGGTCCCCGGCCAGCTCTATGACCCTCGGAAGACCAACTGGTACCCGGCCAGCTCTATGACTCTCGAAAGACTATCTGGTCCCCGGCCAGCTCTATGACCCTCGGAAGACCATCTGGTCCCCAGCCAGCTCTATGACCCTCGGAAGACCATCTGGTCCCCAGCCAGCTCTATGACTCTCGAAACTAGACCATCTGGTCCCGGGCCAGCTCTATGACCCTCGGAAGACCATCTGGTCCCCGGCCAGCTCTATGACCCTCGGAAGACCATCTGGTCCCCGGCCAGCTCTATGGTAAACTGGCGCCGCTGCCGGATCCCTTCTCCAGCTCCCAGTCACACAGGAGAGCCCGGAGAAGCACCGGAGGGCAGTGAGAGGGGGGCCCCTTCCCTCCACCTGTAAGAGCAATCATGCGGCTAAACAGCCGCTAAGATGGCTTTTACACTGTAGGAGGTCGCTGGTTCAAAGAAAAATAAATATATGGATAATGCCTGTAGCTTCTATGGAATCTTGTCAGCTGGGTTAGATGATGTGCCCCCCCTCTCCCGCTTCTTACATAGAAGGTGAGGTTGAAAAAAGACACAAGTCCATCAAGTCCAACCTATGTGTGTGATTATATGTCAGTATTACATTGTATATCCCTGTATGTTGTGGTCATTCAGGTGCTTATTCAATTGTTTTTTTAAACTACCAATGCCCCCCGCTGAGACCACCACCTGTAGAAGGGAATTCCACATCCTTACCGCTCTTACAGTAAAGAACCCTCTAAGTAGTTTAAGGTTAAACCTCTTTTCTTCTAATTTTAATGAGTGGCCACGTGTCTTATTAAACTCCCTTCCGCAAAAAAGTTTTATCCCTATTGTGGGGTCACCAGTAGGGGGCGTGCATTCCTTTTACTTGATTTTACAACCAAAATAAATTGATACACATAGATGGCCACACCTTCTTCTCTGTTTTCTGACCCCTGATGAAGCCTTGTTTTGAGGCGAAACCTGTTGGGTTAGGGATTTTTGTGGTTTTTAATTTTTTGTTCTTAATTTTTCATTATGGGTACTTAGATTTATTGGGGGCAATGTGGGTTTAATTTAGGAGGAAAAGGGAGATTTTTTTGTGGTTTGGTGGAGATAATGGATTGAGGCTGGAAGGGTACTGTCCTATATTTGATTTTAATGGGCAGCTGAGCCTTTTAGTAAAGACACATAGAAAAAAAAATTGATGCTTGCACCAGTCTAAGTGTAGATCCTCCAAACTGATAAGTACCTAAAACATGGGGGGAACTTTAGAAGGAATAATTAAAGCAAATGACTGTAATAAGTCCATGTAGTCCATAATATAGCACCTTGATGGCAGCCCAGTGAAGAAGAGACACCACTCTAAGTGCAGTATAGCATTGAATTATTATATATATATATATATATATATATATATATATATATATAATATTTGCACAATCTGAGCCTACATACTCACAAGAGTAGGATTAAAATAGGCATATCAGGCATGGGTTGGCAGAACGTCCGGGAAGGGATTATATCCATTGGCTATTGACTGGTGAAGCGGAGCAGGTTGAGCCGGTGGTCACCGATGCTTCCTGGACCTCAAACAAACAGCGCCCCAGGGGATGACAATACTTCTGGGTATGCGGTGGACCAATAGGTGATGCGTTTACGGAGCATGCGCTCCTTCTTCAGGCCTAACGGGGGCCATGTTGGACAAGGGCTTATAAGCTCTAGTACCAGAGCTCCTGGGTCCTAATGTCCTCTAACTTTAAGCATGCCACATGAGCCTTTTAGAAACCCTCAGTATGAAGCCGTGCCTTTGGGTTGTGGTATGTGGCCAGGATGCTGACTCTACCCTATACACATTTCCACTTCCTTTCATTTTCTACCTTAAGAGTTTCAGACAGTTATTAATAAAAGTTTTAGGTCATGGTGGGTTTGGTGCGTGGGTATAGCGCACCCCTGCTGTTGTTTCTCTATAAATAATTTTCTTTTTTACAAGAAATGGTTTGCGGCTGCAATTAAAAGGATATTGTTAAAGCGGGAGTCCACCGGGACTCCGCGTTTTTTTTTTTTTTTTTTAAAAGCCAGCAGCTACAAATACTGCAGCTGCTGACTTTTAAATAGTGACACTTACCTGTCCAGCGCGCCCGCGATGTCGGCACCCGAAGCCGATCGCTCGCTCGGCTGCCGGGTCCCGCCGCCATCTTGGGTATGGGAATCAGGAAATGGAGCCTTTCGGCTTCATTTCCCGGTTCCCTACTGCGCATGCGCGAGCCGCGCGGCGCAATCCGGACGGTCCCCGCTGCCTCTGGGAGCTGTGTGTTTCCCAGCAGGCAGCGGGGCACTTGCTGAAGGGGGCGGGGCATTGCGGAACGGGGGCGTAACCTACGCTCGTTCCGCAAACAGCTAGCCCGGAAGTGGGTGCAGTTACCTGGATTATCCAGGTAACTGCACCCCCCTCCCCCCTGAAAGGTGCCGATTGTGGCGCCGGAGGGGGGGAGGGATCAGATGAGCGGAGGTCCATTTTAGGGTGGACCTCCGCTTTAAATCAGGTTAGGGAGTCTACAAACAAGACATTCAGATGAGATAGTAGATCCAGATCTTAAGATAAGATAAGTAGGTGCTTTATTGTATACACTGCAGTGGAGAGACACAACACACACCGATATTCAGCACTACCAGGCCGAATGAAGAAGGAAGTGTCTCTGACTTAAATACATCAAGTTTAACAATATATACTATATGAATATGGATAAGCACTAGGCGTGTTATAGGTGTGATTGTATAGTTTAGTCCAATCAGCATTCATATCTTCTTAGTAGCAAGGGAACAGTTAAATGGGTTTATACATCATGTGACTGGCAAAAAAATAGAATTAAGCAGTATTTGGTCAGTTCAGACTAGTTTTTGTACGGAAGTCTATTTTAAGCAGCTTTCTGGGTTCTTATCAGTAGTTTGTGTCGTCACATATCCCCCACTGAACTGCAACTTCATTTATTGCGTTTGTTTCATGTGTTTTTTCTGTATGATATTCTGTCTCTATCATTTAAAATACACCTATGATAAAAAATTATAGGCCCTTCAAGTGGGCAAACTTATAAAATCTGCATGGGATCAAATAATTATTTTCCTCACTGTACACCTATCATAGGTGGATGCTCAAGTGCCATTTCTCCAGCTCCTTCACATAACTTTTCACTCTCAGTAAGTTGGCAGGTTAATGGTCACATTCAGAAGTGGTGAAATATCCAAAGCGTAATTCTGTTTTATTGTTAAAAAGATTTAATGTGGTTAGGCCTGACACTGGCTTCAGCCAGGCCCTAGCAACAGCCCTTTGCAGGCAGGGACCGTGGGCCCCCCTGGTGTAGCAAAAAGTTCTGGTGATAGCTGTCCTAGGTGGACCTTTCACTTTCCTCTCCTGCTCCTGGTCAGGACACCCCTGTGGTTTGTATGAGGGTAACTTCCACTCCCGAGCTCCAGGCAAAAGGTTAACCCCCCTCAGTCTGGGGAGCTTCCCCAAAGACCACGACAGCTAGCACTCCATCTCCCAGTTCATCCACTCGACAACTCCTCCCCAGCGGGGCTGACCCTGGGTACTTCAAGGAGGCCTTCCCCCTGCCAATCCTATGGGCTATGACTAAGCACCGTGTTCGGTGTGAAACATGTCAGCAGCTGTGCAGTTAGTCTGTTTACCAGCCTAGATGCTATGATTTTAATTACATTTTTTAAATAAAGTTGAATAATTCGGAGTGCGGCTATCCAGCTACATCTTTTCTACCCTGCCAATCCTAGTTGGGGATTGGTCAGGGCTCCATGAGACACCTCAGACAGCTCCACATCTCTTACCCTCCTCTCTTCTAGAATCCTCTAGAAGCCAGAGGGAGTCACCCTACTCTAGCACCTACCTAGGTAGAGGGTGCTACACATGTAACAAATAAATCTATACGGATTTGGAGTTGTCGGCTCATTTACTGGATCTGATTGTATTTTATACGTTGTACTTTGGAAGGTCCATTTTAACAATAATCCAAACATAAATAAAAAACGGAGAAGAGCCCCGGCCCTCACCCAGAGCCTCATAAAACAAAGACATAAATCTGGTCCAAAGTCCCCTGTGTGATCCTGAGCGGTGGACGCGTCCCGAACTCCCCATCCAGTTCATCTCTTTCCACCTTTGCCCTGGCGCATGTAGGGAGACGGATGGCTTCACGGACGAGTCTGATTAATTAAACACACTAATATTGCGCAGGAGAAAAAAAATAAATAGAGCAACCGGTGAAAACGATAATTCTTCTCGCGGTACGCCCTTACCACCGAGAGGGGTCAGGATAAATGTCACCTCCTGCTCTATTTGAAGTGCTCCTGATGGAAGAGGCATCAACACAAACGCATTCATTGATGCCATTACAGGCAAACGAGACGGGCGCCAGTTTGACACGCTCATATATTTCACATCACCTTGTAATGAACTCAGATGGCAAAGGAAAAAAAAAAGAAAAAAGCAGGACAGTGACGTTGGCCACGCTTTGCATTCACTGGGAAGGGCGGTTAGGTGGTGATTACTCGATGATCGTATGAGGCACGGGGATGGATTACAATTAACCCAGAGAAGGGTACATTGCTCTACTTTGCGTTCGGGGTTGAGACTGGGAAAATGTGAGACTGATAAAGGACTAATATCAAATGTTGTTTAGATGCAAATTAGCCTGGCGTCAAGTCCAGGCTGAAAGGCAGATTCATGGAATGCAGCTCCAGTATGAAATCCATAAGTGGAACAGTAAGAGGCAATAACATCAAGATGGCTAAAAAAAAACAAACAAAAAAAAAACCATAAACTATGCAGAAAGGGAAAATAATAATAATAATAATAATAATAATAATAATAAAAAATAATAATAATAAACTTCAGAGCCTTCATGACCAGGCCATTTTTTGCGACACAGCACTGAGTTCCTTGACCTGAAAATTGCACAGTCATTGGAGCGACGCGGCACGGCACTGTACCAAAACTCTTTCTTTTGGTGGTATTTGATCACCTCTGCGGTTATTATTTTTTGCGCTATAAACAAAAAAAATTTACAATTTATAAAAAAAAATATATATATATATATTTTTTTTACTTTCTGCTATAAATCATATCCAAATAAAAAACATATCCAATAAAAAAAAAAATCTAATTTATTCATAAATTTAGGCCAATATGTATGCTGCTACATATTTTTGGTAAAATAAAAAAAATCTAAATAAGCGTATATTGATTGGTTTGCACAAAAGTTACAGCTTCTACAAATCAGATGTATTCATACATTTAGGCCAATATGTATGCTGCTACATATTTTTGTTAAAAAAATCCAAATAATCCATGGTCCCCCGGCACTCAACCTTTTCAAAAATAAAATACAGAAACATGCGTGAAAACACATCCAGCAAGATCGAGCCCTCAAGAGGAGACAAGTGACAGACTGCTTAGACGTTTATGGGTTCTTGATCGGCGGCCGATCCGGAGTCATCTCTTTTCGGCTAATCGGAAAACGGGTCTCACACCCGCTTCTGATTGACCGGATTGAGAATTGGTGTTTCAACAGCGATTATTCATTCGCTGTTTGTCAGAAACCATAAAATCAGACCAAGGGAAGTACAGTTAAATCACACTTGTTTAATAATAAAAGTAAAAAGAACAAACGTAGTCAAAGCATAGCCAAAGTTCGGTAACCGGAACAGATAGTCAGCCAAGCCAGAAGTCAGGGATCAATGTAATGGAACAGCAAGCAGGATCTGGAGCCAGAAGGGATATCAGCAAAGCAAGTCTTGAACAGGATCGCAGGAGATAGTCTCTGTGATGTTGACCAAGGTGAAGGCAGAGAACCTCTGGACTGGACGGCTTAAGAAGGCAGGACTGACGAGCAGGATATCATCAACAGCTGAGTAACTGTGGAGAGATAGGAGTTGGCAATTAGCCGACAGCTGAGTGGCCAGCTCAGAGAAAGAAGGGCCGAGCCCAGCGCTGACACTGTTGTAACACACCTGGGTGGGATCAGAGTGCATCCTCTGCGACCCAAGCCCACCTGATTTTTAAGCCTATTAGAGCCTCTGGCTCTAATCAGGTGTTTAAAAAAAGAAACCTGGCCGGACGCATTAATAGGCAGTGGTGGCTGTGGATAGATTCATGCTATGCATGAATCTATCCATTGCATAAAGGGGGGGGGGGGGCGTGCAGAAAGGGGGCGGTGCCCGGGTGCAACCAATGGACGGGTCGCCACTGAGTGGAAGGAATAGTGCCCCATCGTTGGTGTGAGTTGGAGTAATAGTATCCCATCCTTGGTGTCAGTGGGAGAAAAAGTACCCCATCGTTGGTGTCAATGCTGATGTCAATGGTGTTGCTCACAGTAGGGGGGCAATAATTTCCCAAAGGGCCAGATAAAAGCAAGCAAAGGGCTGCACCTGGCTGCCGTTTGAAGACCCCTGATGTAGACCCTCCATCGTATTTATTCCTCCAGGTCTGGCTTGAAGTCCTTCATACAACCGACACAATGGGAAACTGAGGTCATCACACTCTCAATGTAGAATTCAGAGTTCTGATTGACCGAATGCTATTCATGAATCTATCCATTGCATAAAGGTGGTGACGTGGAGAGAGGCGGCGGCACCCGGGGCGGGCTGACAACTAATGGGGCCCCCGGGCAATAGAAGCTCATGGGGCCCCCTTGGGCGCCACACCTGCACGGGGGGGAGCACACAGGGGGAAACTGGAGGGAGAACGCACACACAGAGGGGGACACACACACACAGGGGGACACACACACACAGGGGGACACACACACACAGGGGTACACACACACAGGGGTACACACACACACAGGGGGACACACACACACAGGGGGACACACACACACAGGGGGCACACACACACAGGGGGACACACACACAGGGGGACACTCACACATGGGGGGCACTCACACACGGGGGGGCACTCACAGAGGGGGACACTGTGGGTTGGGGGAATCCGGGGCCCCATGCATTCTGTACCGCCGCCCCCCCCCCCATCACTTGTGGCAGGCCCAGGCTTCACTTACCGGATGCCGATAATAGATGCATATGAGGAAGTGAAGCATGCGCAACACTGGATCAAATCTAATTTGATAAACTTAGAAGACAGATCCCGTCGTAACAACGTCAAACAGCTCCCTGCCGGCCCCTCCACTCTTCTGCTGGATGCCGATAATAACGGCGCAGCTCCCCGCCGGCCCCTCCACATGCCGCGATCATGCCAATTACAATACTGCTAATGGCGAGCTGCTCCCCGCCGGCCTCTCCTTCCCTCCCATCCGTCCCAGGTGCTTGTACTGTATGCGTTGTGACGTCACCTGGGACGGACGGGAGGGAAGGAGGGGGGCCAGCAGGGAGCAGCGCGCGGTTAGCAGTACCGTTAGCAGTATTGTAATGAGCGCGGCATGTGATACGGGCACAGCCGCTTCAAGTGACCTCTCATGTGGCTGAGACCGGGCCCCTAATGACCTCGGGCCCTCGGGCGGCGCCCGAGTGACCGACTGGTCAGTCCACCCCTGCCTATCAGCCAGAATGTGCCTTATAATGAATTGCAATGTCTGTGAACTAGGCCTCCTTTGGAAAATGCAGAAACAGGTATGACAACACATCCAGCAAGCACAAGCTCTCAAGTGCCCCCAAGAGAAGATAAGTGACAGACTGTTGAGCAATTTTTTCGAGTTAGAACCAGGATAACGAGTGAAAAGGAGCAATTATTCCTTCCCAGTAAGGCCTTGAAGGGGCCCCAAACCGATTGCTCCCCATACATCACCCCCCTGTAGTTATGCTCCACCATGCCCAAGAATGACTTGTAGGTCTACTGCAACGGTGGTAAAATCCACAAGTGGCCGAAGACGTTGTTTATTCATTTGACTGGCTAGTGTCTGGAAGCAGAAGTCGAATTTACTGTACTTGTTTGTTCTAAGCAAACACACCAGATAATGGAAATCAGTAATGTATTCTACTGTGTGCAATTCATCAATTATTTATACCGGTTGGAGGTACGAAGAAGGTTTAAGGTGAATAATTAGGCTTCCACGAGACCGTACTCTAATATTCAAAGTTTTCGGTAACACTGTCACAATGATTTGCTCTTTAGTTGTATTTACTGCTTTGTTTTAATTTTGTTTAACCTCAGTTCCCATTAATGGTTGCTGTTTATTTATTTCAGTACGGTCTACGCGTTTTAGGCTTCCTTTACAGGAAATCAAGGTAAAACACAAGCAATGACTCTTAAGTGTTTTTTTTTTTTTTTATATTTGAAGATGAATTGGTTTGGAGACGTTTAAACGGCATGATCAATAGACATGAAATATGAAGCGTATTAAAGAAAAAAAAAAAACAGAATTGCTTGCCAGTTAAGAGCAGATGTAGATGTACTGTAAGTCATGAGTTTTATTTCGGGGCAGATTGGCAGGAGAAAATAGAATTACAAGTCTATGCCTCTAATATATCTATCTCGTACCTGATAGCAGAGCCTGATTTGACAAGGAAGGCTTCTCTTACACCTCCGACTCAGGGCCCCTGATAGGGTTGCCACCTGTCCGAGATTCACCCGGACAGTCCGGGTTTTGAATCATGTGTCCCGGTTTCAGGCAGACTGAAACCCGGACACATTATTCAGACCAGGCTGTGGCTGGTCTGACCAAGATAGATAGTCACGCACAAATCTGTTGGCCGGCTTTTGCACCAATGTCTGTCACGAGTGTATATGAGCGCCCGGGCTCACGGGTCTGAGCATGGGTTTGCGCCAGTACACAGGTATGCAGACAGGGTGGATCGGGTACATGGCACAGACAGGAGCGTGGTCAGGAGACAAACTGGTCCTGGAACCGATCAGCGAAGTAGGAGGTCAATGGAGCAGATGGAAGCGGGGGTCAGGGGACAAGCTGAGGTCAGTGCAGGTGGAGTCCACAGAGAGTATTCAAGACAAACTGGGTCAGCAACTGGAATCAGGATACAGAATCTCAGGTTTACAGGATACACGGGAGGCTGAAGACAAAGCAGCACTGATCCTGAGCACTGACCCAGTTTAAATGGCCGGGTTTTGCACCAACGTCTGTCATGAGTGCATATGAGCGCTGGGGCTCACGGGTCACGCCCGCACACAGGTATGCATTAGGGATGGGTGAACAGTTCGGTCTGAGCATGAGTTGAGGCTGAACATTTGCCTGTCTGGGGGAAAGTTCGACATCACTGGGATGCAGGGCGATGATGTCAGCAAGAGCAATTTGGCCACACCCACTGTTCGCTGCAGCACGCAATGCGCACCACATTATTACTCCTACTACCTTCGAGCACCCAAAGGTGTCCCAGGCCCGCTAAAGTGTTCGGGTTTGGCTTGAAGAAAAGATGGCTTACCCTAGGCCCTGATAGTGTAAGCAGGAGGTGTGGGAGTACAGAGTGGCATGAGTGTCTTGCTAGCAGCAGGTCAGGTGCCCACACTAGCGGAAGTGAAGTAATCACAAGGCTCCAATAAGCAGGCAAGCCGGTAGACAGCAGACTGGCTTTTGACAGCGGGCAGCTGAGACGGTTGCTGGTAGCAGACTGTAGGTCAGCCGGAACAGCAGGGTGGTAGACAGGTACCGGTGACAGCAGGCAGACTAGCAGGCCGGGCCATACACAGACAGGGTGGATTGGGTACATGGCACAGGCAGGAGCGTGGTCAGGAGACAAAGTGGCCCTGGAACCGATCAGTGAAGCAGGAGGTCAATGGAGCAGACAGAAGCGGGGGTCAGGGGACAAGCTGAGGTCAGTGCAGGTGGAGTCTAGAGAGTATTCAAGACAAACTGGGTCAGCAACTGGAATTAGGATGCAGAATCTCAGGTTCACAGAATACACGGGAGGCTGAAGACAAAGCAGCACTGATCCTGAGCACTGGCCCAGTTTAAATGGCCGGCACGAGTGCATATGAGCGCCAGGTCTGAACACAGGTTTGCGCCCGCACACGGGTATGCATTAGGGATGGGTGAACAGTTCGGCCTGAGTTGGGGCCGAATATTTGCCTGTTTAGCTATTTGCCGAAAACCACGACGATCACCCTGCAATGCATTGAGCGCTGCACAGTGCATTCTGTGCCCTGATTGGGCAAAGCTTTGCCCAATCAGGGCGCAGTGTAAGCTGGTTGTAAAGGAACGGGGCCGGGAAGCCGGCCACCGTGTCCTTAACAGCTGATAAAAAAAAATAACGAAAAATATAGCATTCCCCCCCCCCCCCCCCCCAAGTCCATACCAGGCCATTTGGACTGTGCTATGTGACCCAATGTGCCCCATAATGTGCCCTGATGTGCCCCGATGTGCCATGTGCCCTGAGGTGCCCCATGCCCTGAGGTGCCCCATGCCCTTATGTGCTATGTGCCCCATAATGTGCCCTGATGTGCCCTGATGTGCCCCGATGTGCCCCATGCCATGATGTGCTATGTGCCACATGCCCTGATGTGCCGTGTGCCCTGATGTGCCGCGTGCCCTGATGTGCCCCATGCCTTGATGTGCCCTGATGTCCTATTTTTTTTTTTTTGGTGGGGGAATGGATCTTGGGTGGGAGTTCCCACACCTTTTTCCCCAGGACTTGACCCCTGCACTCAGTCCTCAATGAGGTATTTTAAACCAAACTGCAACAGTCCATATATATATATATATATATATAAATAAAGTGCTTGTGCTCCGTGAATTACAATTAGTCATTGATGAGATATTTAAACTAAAAGGCAAGAGTCCATATTAACATCAACCATGTGTAAAAATAAAAAATAAATTTAACGCGCCCCGTCCCGCCGAGCTCGGGTGCAGAAGCGAACGCATACGTGAGTAGCGCCCGCATATGAAAATGGTGTTTAAACCACACATGTGAGGTATCACCGCGGTCGGTAGAGCGAAGGCAATAATTCTATCCCTAGACCTCCTCTGTAGCGCAAAATGCGCAGCCGGTAGAATTTTTGTAAATGTCGCCTATGGAGATTTTTACGGGTAAAAGTTTGTCGCCATTCCACGGGCGGGCGCAATTTTGAAGCGTGACATGTTGGGTATCAATTTACTCGGCGTAACATCATCTTTTCACAATATAAAAGAAATTGGGCTAACTTTACTGTTGTCTTATTTTTTAATTAACCACTTCCCGACCGGCGCACGCCGATGTAAGTCGGCAGAATGGCACGGGCAGGCAAATGGGTGTACCTGTACATCCCGATCGCCGCGGGGATACCCGCGACTGTCTCACGGGGTGGCTGAACTAGGAGATGCCATTGTAAACAGCATCTCCCAGTTCTGCCTAGCAACAAGTGACGCTGATCTCTGCTCGATGTGATTGGAGCAGTGATCAGTGTTCACTAAAATAAAGCCCAGCCCCCCCACAGTTAGTAACACTCCCCTAGGAACACTTAACCCCTACACTGCCACCCACTGGTTAACCCCTTCACTGCCAGTGTCATTTACACAGGAATCACTGCATTTGTATAGCACTGATTGCTGTATAAATGAAAATGGTCCCAAAAATGTGTCAAAAATGTCCGATGTGTCCGCCATAATGTCGCAGTCACAATAAAAATCGCTGATCGCCGCCATTACTAGTAAAAAATTAATAAAAATGCCATAAAACTATCCCCTATTTTGTAAACGCTATAACTTTTGCGCAAAACAATCAATAATCGCTTATTGCGATTTTTTTTTACCAAAAATATGTAGAAGAATACGTATCGGCCTAAACTGAGGGAAAATAATGTTTTTTTTATATATTTTTGGGGGATATTTATTATAACAAAAAGTAAAAAATAATGCTTTTTTTCAAAATTGTCACTCTATTTTTGTTTATAGCGCAAAAAAATAAAAACCGCAGGGGTGATCAAATACCACCAAAAGAAAGTTCTATTTGTGGGAAAAAAAAGGACGTCAATTTTGTTTGGGAGCCACGTCGTACGACCGCGCAATTGTCAGTTAAAGCGACGCAGCGCCGAATCGCAAAAAGTGTTCTGGTCTTAAGCCTGCAAAATGGTCCGGGGCTGAAGTGGTTAAAAGAGTGTATTTTTTTTTAAAAAAAGTGCGCTTGCAAGACCGCTGCGCAAATACGGTGTGACAGAAAGTATTGCAACAACCGCCATTTTATTCTCTAGGATGTTAGAAAAACAAAAAATTTATAATGTTTGGGGGGTTCTAAGTAATTTTCCCGCAAAAAAAAAAAAAACTGTATTTAACTTGTAAACATAACTTGTAAACATAACTTGTAAACATAACTTGTAAACATAACTTGTAAACACCACATCTAAAAAAAAACGGTCTTAAAGTGGTTAAATTGCTGTAGTGCTGAGGGGTGATAGAGTCACCTGTGGTCCGGCTCTGCAGTCCCGGTTTTCATGGCGTTCCCCCGTCCTATACCAGCTCTGCAACACTTCCTGTTACCTCTCTCATCAGCCGATCAAGCTCCTCCTGCCGGTTTCGTCACAATCTCGTGACTTCCCCTGCACAGCGTGTCATATATATTGTATTATCACATTTTGGGGAAGTGTGGGAAGTGCGGGCAGCCCATAATAGTTTTACATCCTTTTTGTGTTGATTTAGTTTATTTTAAGTTCATTGTGGCAGCTCACCCATTAGCTCTATTAACTGCCCATCACACTTCTACTGCAGCATTGCGGCCCTACGCTGCTGGATCACCATACATGTATGAAATTTTGTATTGTTGGGTAGGAGGCACACGCTCGCTGCAGCACAAGCTGGTCAGCAGGTCCAGTGATTTATGGACGGAAACCCACCGATCGGCTGAGCGATTTACAGATAAGAGCCCTGTGTAGGTAAACAACACAGGGCTCTTCACTTTTAGAAGCGGCGTTACGTTTTTTTTTCTCCCTACAAAGTAAAAGTAAAAGCAGCACACATTACACAGGGTTAGGCACACATTTAACCCCTTGATCACCCCTAGATGTTAACCCCTTCCCAGCCAGTGTCACTCTGTGCAGGCCGGTCAAACTCCTCCACCCCAAACTGGCTCATCCATGTCTTTATGGACCTTGCTTTGTGCACTGGTCCAAATCATTTGGTGGAGGGGGGGGGGATTATAGGGTGGGGTTGTTCTTCAGGGGTTGGGCTTGGCCCCTTAGTGAAGGGAACTCTTAAGGCGTCAAGACATTTTGGACAATTTCATGCTCCCAACTTTTGGGAACAGTTTGGGGATGGCCTCTTCCTGTTCCAACATGACTGCTCACCAGTGCACAAAGCAAGTTCCATAAAGACATGGATGAGCGAGTTTGGGGGTGGAAGAACTTGACCTGGCCTGCACAGTTCCCACAAAGTTGGGAGCATGACGTTGTCCAAAATGTCTTGGTATGCTGACGCCCTTAAGAGTTCCCTTCACTAGGACTAAGGGGGCCAAGTCCAACCTCTAAAAAAACAAACCCCCCCCCATCATAATCCCCCCTCCACCAAATAATTTGGACCAGTGCACAAAGCAAGGTCCATAAAGACATGGAGGAGCGAGTTTGGGGTGGAGGAACTTGACTGGCCTACACAGAGTCCTGACCTCAACCCGATAGAACACCTTTGGGATGAATTAGAGCGGAGACTGAGAGACAGGCCTTCTCGTCCAACATTGGTGCCTGACCTCACAAATGCGCTTCTGGAAGAACGGTCAAACATTCCCATAGACACATCTCCTAAACCTTGTGGGCAGCCTTCCCAGAAGAGTTGAAGCTGTTATAGCAGGGTCCACAAAGACATGGATGAGCGAGTTTGGGGGAACTTGACCGGCCTCAACCCAATAAAACACTTTGGGACGTATTGACCCCTATATTACAAATTCCGCCACCCCAAACTCACTCATCCATGTCTAAATGGACCTTGCTTTGTGTACTGGTCCAAATCATCTGGAAGAATGGTCAAACATTCCCATAGACACATCTCCTGAACCTTGTGGACGGCCTTCCAAGAGGAGAAGCTGTTATATCTGCAAAGGGCGGAGCCAACTCAATATTGAACCCTACGGACTTATGCCTTGTACACACGGGTCGGACATTTCGACCACAAAATCCGTCTGATTTTTTCCGACGGATTTTGGCCGAAACTTGTGCTGCATACATACGGTCAGACAAAGTTGTCAGAAAATCCGATAGTTCGGAACGAGGTGACATTCGCTACGTATGACAGCACTACGTTGAGGCCAGTAGCCAATAGCTTTGGTCTCGTAATTTGATCTGAGCATGCGTGGCACTTTGTCAGATCAGATTTTGTTGTTGGAAAATTGTAGATCCAGCTCTCAAACGTTTTCCGTCGGTAAATACCGATGGAAAAAGTCCGATAAAGCCCACGCACGATCGGATTTTCCGACAACATAATCCAATTGGACCTTTTCCTTCGGAAAATCTGACCGTGTGTACGCAGCATAAGACTGGGATGCCATTAAAGTCCATGTGTGTGTAAAGGCAGGTGTCCCAATACTTTTGGTAATATAGTGTAGTTACATACCGTATATACTCGAGTATAAGCCGAGATTTTCAGCCTCTTTTTTGAGGCTGAAAGTGCCCCCCTCGGCTTATACTCGAGTCATCGCTGTCTGCCCGCTCGATCAGCGTGTCGAGCAGACAGACAGCGGCCATTCTATAGTTCAAAAGCCGCGCCTCCGGCTCCGCCTTCGCCTGTGATAGGCGGAACACTGAATTTCCCAGCAGCCTGTGTTCCGCCTATCACGGACATCGTATCATCCTCGTACTACGGACGAGGATGATACGATGTACGTGATAGGCGGAACACAGGCTGCTGGGAAATTCAGTGTTCCGCCTATCACAGGCGAAGGCGGCGGCGCAGCTTTTGAATTTTACAATGGCCGCCGAGGCGCCGACGAAGAGGGCACGGGACGGAGGCAAGGCAAGGCACGGCACGGGACGGGACGGGACGGAGGCAAGGCACGGCGGCGAGGCACGGAGGCAAGGAGGCTCGGCACGGGACGGAGGCTCGGGACAAAGGCTCGGGACACAGGTAGGCTGGACACACACACACACACACACACACACACACACACACACGGATGGATACACACACACACAGGGATGGATGGATGGATGGAGACACACACACACAGGGATGGATGGATGGATGGATGGAGACACACACACACAGGGATGGATGGATGGATGGAGACACACACACACAGGGATGGATGGATGGATGGATGGAGACACACACACACAGGGATGGATGGATGGATGGATGGAGACACACACACACAGGGATGGATGGATGGATGGACACACACACACACAGGGATGGATGGATGGATGGATGGAGACACACACACACAGGGATGGATGGATGGATGGACACACACACACACACACAGGGATGGATGGACGGACACACAGGGATGGACGGACACACAGGGATGGACGGACACACAGGGATGGACGGACACACACACAGGGATGGACAGGCATGTCTTACCCTCGGCTTATACACGAGTCAATAAGTTTGCCAGTTTTTTTGGGGGTAAATTGGGGGCCTCGGCTTATATTCGGGTCGGCCTATACTCGAGTATATACGGTAGTTATAAATTAACCACTTAAGGACCGTCTCACGCCGATATACGTCAGCAGAATGGCACGGCTGGGCACCAGCACATACCTGTACGTTGCTTTTTAAGTGCCCAGCCGTGGGTCGGGCTCCCGACCCGGTCCTGTGCTCCGTAACTGTGGCCGCGGGACCAGCGCACCCCGATCGCCGCTGGTGTCCCGCGATCGGGTCACAGAGCTGAAGAACGAGGAGAGATCTGTGTAAACAAACCTCTCCCCCGTGCTTCCCTGTGTGGCTGTCACCGATCGTCTGTTCCCTTTTATAGGGAAGGACGATCAGTGACGTCACATGCCAGGCCACGCCCCCTACAATTAAAAAAAAACACATAATGTCATACATAACCCCTACACTGCCCCCTAGTGGTTAACTCCTTCGCTGCCAGTGTCATTTACACAGGAATCAGTGCATTTAAATAGCACTGATTGCTGTATAAATGACAATGGTTCCAAAAATGTATCAAAAATGTCCGATGTGTCCGCCATAATGTCGCAGTCACAATAAAAATCGCTGATCGCCGCCATTACTAGTAAAAAAAAAAATATTAATAAAAATACTATAAAACTATCCCCTATTTTGTAAACGCTATAACTTTTGCGCAAACCAATCAATAATCGCTAATTGAGATTTTTTTAACCAAAAATATGTAGAAGAATACGTATCGGCCTAAACTGAGGAAAAAAAATTTTTATATATTTTTTGGGGTTATTTATTATAGCAAAAAGTAAAAAATATAGAATTTTTTTCTAAATTGTTGCTCTATTTTTGTTTATAGCGCAAAAAATAAAAACTGCAGAGGTGATCAAATACCACCAAAAGAAATCTCTATTTGTGGGGGGAAAAAAAGGACGTCAATTTTGTTTGGGAGCCACGTCGCACGACCGCGCAATTGTCAGTTAAAGCGACGCAGTGCCGAATCGCAAAAAGGGGCCTGGTCCTTTGGCTGCAAATTGGTTCCGGGGCTTAAGTGGTTAAAAAAGAATATATATATAAATAAAATAAAAAATCATAATCTGGTTAGAAAAAGACACACGTCCATCCTTCAACCAACATAAATTAAATCTAGTGAAGGAGATTTAAGTCTGTATTATCTTGCTCTTGTATGCATTTATGTTTTTATATATTGTTTGTATCAATGTGTATCAATAAAATATATTTTTTATATTTAATTGTCCAATCCCTGGGTACCGAGATAGTCCATTAATTCTTTTTTGTCATGGGGCATTTTTTTTTTGGAGTAGCTCCTGACATCCCTCATATCACTATAAATTCAATCTAGTTGTAAAAACAAATTGTAATTGCTGTGTGTGTGTGTGTTAATGCCCATAAAAGTAAGTACTTTACACGCCGCTGCAGGATCGAGCATATTTGTGAGTAAATTAAGGGCCCGTTCTCACCAATTGTGGTGCAGGAAACGCACATTTCCGTGCACATGTCCGTGCACATGTCCTTGCCAGACACGTGAATTGTAAATGGCTTCCCCCCCAGACGCGCTGCGGCCACCAAAGCACATTGCGCCGCACAATTTTAAAAGTCAAGCCTGCTGTTCTTTTTTGCACATTCGGACGCATTTGAATGAAAGGGGCGTGCCGCACAGGAAACGCGCAAAAAACATGTCCTATTAAAGCGTACAAAAACGCTCATGTGCGAAAGCGCGCACTCCGGTGTGAACCAACCCCCCGAATCCATCCCTGTCTATGAAGCCCTTAAACTGTACTACAGTCAGAACACAGCACAACCCCTTCCCGATGGCCCCCCTCGCATGCCGTAGAACTTTCCAGCACAGAACAGACTCCATCCGGCTCTTATCCTATATACATTCCGAGCAGGTAATGCAAAGTTTGTTCTGAGTTTTATATTACTTTTTTCAAGGCGGCGAATTATATAACTTTTTTTTTTTTTTAACAAGATAAAATTTAATATAGCAGGGGACTTACACAAATCCCCAAAGCCAACAAAATATTAATTACACGGAGAAATTGAAATATATCTAACTTTTGGAAGTAATTAAATGACACACAGCAAAGTCAAGGAATTCGATATATTGGAAAAAATACAAATCTCCGATGTGGGAAGACGGAAGGGTAATGTGCGAGCCAGCCGGCGTCCTGCCGCTACCGGCTTCAACTGCTTAGAATAAAACGGATTGGTGAGGTTGTAACTGACCTTAAAGGGGAATTCCACACTTCCAACGTGTTGCCGGATCTGCCAGTACTGTGTGATTGGCCAGTTATAGGAAATCGCAGGGAGCATTTCCAACTACCATCTTACCATATATATATATATACACTCAAGTATAGGCCGACCCAAATATAAGCAGAGGAACCTAATTTTACCACAAAAAAATGGGACAATCTAGTGACTCGAGCATAAGCCTAGGGTGGGAAATGCAGCAGTTACTGGGTAAACAATGCCCATCTGCAGCCTCACTGTGCCCATCTGCAGCCTCACTGTGCCCATCTGCAGCCTCACTGTGCCCATCTGCAGCCTCACTGTGCCCATCTGCAGCCTCACTGTACCCATTTGCAGTCTCACTGTGCCCACCTGTTTAGACCACCATTCTCTTTTAACCTTGGGGTGAATTGGAATGCAAGTTATGAGTCAGGTCTTCTCATCCAACACCAGTACCTGACCTTAGCCCTACTGAACACTTTAAGGATAAACTGGAATGCCAGTTGTATACCAGGTCTATACAAACATCAGTACCAGACCTCAACCCTATGAAACACCATACAGGTGAATTGGGAAGCAGATTGTGAGTCACGTCTTCTGGTCCATCATCAGTACCTGACCTCAAGCCTACTGAATGCCTTCAGGATGAACCAGCTGTATACCAGGTATTTATAATCATCAGACCTCAAACCTATGGAACACTCTGGCAGTGAATTGAAATGCAAATTATCATTCAGGTCATCTCATCCAATGTCAATACCTAACCTCAACCCTACTGAACACCTTTGGAACCAATTGAACTGCCGACTGTGAGCCTCCAACATTAGTACCAGACCTACGGAACACCCTTGGGGTGAATTGGAATGAAATTATGAGTCAGGTCTTCACATCCAATATCATTACCTGACCTCAACCCTACTGAGCACCTTTAGAATCAATTGAACTGTCGACTATGAGCCAGGTCTTCTCATTCAACATCAGTACCAGACCTCAACCTTACAGGACACCCCTTGTGTGAATTGGAATGCAGGTCTTCTAATCCAACATCAGTACCAGAACTCAACACTACTGAACACCTTTTGAACCAATTGAACTGCCGACTGTGAGCCTCCAACATTAGTACCAGACCTACAGAAAACCCTTGGGGTAAATTGGAATGCAGATTATGAGTCAGGTCTTCTCATCTAACATCAGTACCACACCTCAACTCTACCAAACACCCTTGGGGTGAATTGGAATGAAATTATGAGTCAGGTCTTCACATCCAATATCATTACCTGACTTCAACCCTACTGAGCACCTTTAGAAACAATTGAACTTGCGGCTATGAGCCAGGTCTTCTCATTCAACATCAATACCAAACCTCAACCTTACAGGACACCCCTGGTGTGAATTGGAATGCAGGTCTTCTAATCCAACACCAGTACCAGAACTCAACACTACTGAACACCTTCAGGATTAACTGGAATGCCAGTTGTATATCTGGTCTTTACAAACATCAGTACCAGACCTCAACCCTACTGAACACCTTTGGAATCAATTGCATTGCAAACTCCGAGCCATGTCTTCTCCTCCAACATTAGTACCAGACCTACGGAACACCCTTGGGGTGAATTTGAATGAAATGAGGTCTTCTTATCCAATATCAGTATCTGACGTCAACCCTACTGAACACCTTTGGAATCAATTGAACTGCCGACTGTGAGCCTCCAACATTAGTACCAGACCTACGGAACACCCTTGGGGTAAATTGGAATGCAGATTATGAGTCAGGTCTTCTCATCTAACATCAGTACCACATCTCAACTCTACCAAACACCCTTGGGGTAAATTGGAATGAAATTATGAGTCAGGTCTTCACATCCAATATCATTACCTGACCTCAACCTACTGAGCACCTTTAGAATAAGTTGAACTTGCGGCTATGAGCCAGGTCTTCTCATTCAACATCAATACCAAACCTCAACCTTACAGGACACCCCTGGTGTGAATTGGAATGCAGGTATTCTCATCCAACACCAGTACCAGACCTCAACACTACTGAACATCTTCAGGATGAACTGGAATGCCAGTTGTATATCTGGTCTCTACAAACATCAGTACCTAACCTCAACCCTACTGAACACCTTTGGAATCAATTGCATTGCAAACTCTGAGCCATGTCTTCTCCTCCAACATTAGTACCAGACCTACGGAACACCCTTGGGGTGAACTGGAATGCAGATTATGAGGCAGGTCTTCTCATCTAACATCAGTACCACACCTCGGGGCTACCAAACACCCTTGGGGTGAATTGGAATGAAATTATGAGTCAGGTCTTCACATCCAATATCAGTACCTGACCTCAACCCTACTGAGCACCTTTAGAATCAATTGAACTGCCAACTGTGAGACAGATCTTCCAATCCAACATCAGTACATGTCCTCAAAAATGTTTTTTTCTAGATAAATAGGCATAAATTCCCAAAGACACAGTCCATATTCTTATGGAAAGCCTTTCTAGAAGAAATTGAGGCTGTTAACCACTTCCGGACTGCCACCCGCCGATATACGTCCTCACTTTGAGAAGGAATATCGTTGTTATGGCAGCAGCTAGCTGTGATAACCCCGGTATTCTCTTCTTCAGCGGGGCGGTCCAGTTTCCGATAATAGTGGTCTCTGTGGCAGATTCGCCGCAAGATCTCTTTTATCGGTGACGGGAGAGGACCCCCTCTAACTTGTA
The DNA here is from genome assembly GCF_037356315.1 of Lithobates pipiens. Taxonomy (NCBI): domain Eukaryota; kingdom Metazoa; phylum Chordata; class Amphibia; order Anura; family Ranidae; genus Lithobates; species Lithobates pipiens. The sequence continues at coordinate 262,210,251 of NW_027507685.1, read as the reverse complement.
AAAAAGCAAATCTTAAAAAGAGGCTCGGTCCTTAAGTGGTTAAAGTTGTTGACTCCATATTTTTTACCTATGGTTTTGGAGTGGCCAACAAAATCATATAGGTGTTATGGTTAGGTTGCCCGCAGCCTTTTAGCCATATAGTGCATTATACTTAGATCTACAGTACGTAATACTGTAAATTGTCTGTTGTTTGGTATTTTTTATCAATTTATTTTTTTTTTAAACAAAAATGATGTGCTAGATTCAGTAAGTTTTTTTCTTGCACGTCAGATTTATTTACTTTATGTGCTTTTCTTTCTCGTTATCTTTTTATTTTTTTTATTTTTTTATATTTCTGACCCATTTGAGATTTGCTAGGAGACAGAATGATGTTTTTTCGTGAGAAGCTGTATTGATTTATGAGAAACAAAAATATTGATTGATGAAGAATAAACACCTGAAATAGTTAAATAACTATATATTTGTTCTCTCGGCACTGAAAGCCTAGCGATGGCAATTTTCAACGTGAGCTTCCGAGAAATGTGAAAATTCCACAGATACCCTGTAGGTAAGAGAAAAAAAAATAAAAATAACAATCACATACCCTACAGCAACTCTACCTCTGGAACCGGCACAAAATTGTGCTTTTTCCTGACACGTGAGCGAAAAAAGTGCTGCTCTTTAACAGAGGTTCAGGCCCCATTAATTCTAAAGCCTCATACACACGATCGGACTTTGTACAAACCTTCCCGTGTACAAAGGGCGTAGTCCACAAGTTTGTATTGCATACACACGATCAGACTTTTTTGACAACAAACACGAACGTAGTGACGTCACAACGTACTGACGACACTTCAAAAGAGGACGTTCAATGACTCCAGCGCCACCCTTTGGTCAACTTCTGTATTGTAGTCTGATCTTTTGCATTGGTTCTGAGCATGGCGTGTTTGTACCTTGTACAAAAGTCCGATGCTTTTGCGTACACACGATCGGACTTTGCTCCATCGTACTTATGTTGTCAAAAAGTTTGTCCGTTCGCACAGCCAACAAAAGTCCGATGAAAACAGAAAAAGTTTGTCCGATGGAGCGTACACACGGTCGGATGTTGCTCCAAAACAGCTAATTTGCATGTTTGTTGTCAAAAAGTCCGACCGTGTGTACGGGCCTTTAATGGCATTGCCATGCATCAGCAAAACATGTGCATTTTTTTTTTTGCGTGTGCCAAACCACATCTCGCCCCAGCACCATGCAGTTGGGTGCAGGGCAATTTAAAAAAAAAAAAAGGTCAGGTTGAAACATTCCCGCATTGGGATCCCCTTGAGGGTGAGAGGGGGTTGTTCTAGATTTCTGAATTCCCAGCAGATCCAACAGTCTTTTGATGAGCCTACTCCTTGAAGTCTCATCCTTGATCAGAATGGATACGCTTACGCAGGCCGTAGTGGACAAGGAACTTTTCTACAAGAGCTTTGGCTACAGTTGAGGCTTGTTGGTCTTTGGTTGGGAATGCCTGGGCGTACTGTTTAAAGTGGTCAATGACTACCAGGACAGTTAAGCAAATACATGCCCCCTCCGATTCCCACATTAAGTGGCTATGCAAACTTACCCAATGTGTTTAAAGAGGATCTTCATCAGGGCTGGAGTCAGATGCTTACCAGCCAGGATATCATGAATTAAAACAATTTGAGTCACTAGGCCAAGGGGTAAATCTCAGGAGGCTTGCGGAGGAAGGCAGATGCCCTACAAGGACCAAAGTACTGCCAAACCCAAATACTTTACCTGTGATAAACTCCTTGTGTCAGAACCTGGATCACCTGCTGGTGGCACTGTGGTTCCCCCGACTGGAAGGTAGTATTTCCGGTGTCCAGCAAATCACAATAATCAGTCTCCACCTGATGCTGACTGCTGGGAGGGTGTTTAGTTCCTCCTCTATTATATTCTGTGGTTTTGTGTTATTTTAGAGATACTGAATGCAGGCTTCCAGCAGCAGGGATGGCCAGATTTGCATAGTTACACTTAAGAAACTGAGACCAGACTATATACGATTTAAGTACGTTTATTAGCCGTGGAACAAAAGGGCGTACTGGGTAAAGTGGTCGATAACTACCAGAACAGTTCCTTGCCCACTCCAGTCAGGCTCTAGACCAGGGGGTAGGCAACCTCGGCACTCCAGCTGTGGTGAAACTACAAATCCCCATCATGCCTCTGCCTCTAGGAGTCATACCTGTTATTGACAGGGTCTTGCAATGTCTCACGGGACTTGTAGTTTCAAAACGGCAGGAGGGTCGAGGTTGCCTACCCCTTCTCTAGACACAGGAAATCAATGCACACCAATTCCATTGGTCCTTGATTTTGGAGATGGTCTATGGGTGCAGTTTTGGTTGCTAAAATATTTTGGGCAAGATCACATACAAGGCCTATAGAAGTGATCTCAGACTGGTTTGAAAATCATCTCTGGGCCTAGGTGGCCATGCTCATCATGTAAAGCTGTTAGTAAGGTCCAGGGGTGCCGCCCCCCCCCATCCTTTCCACCCCCTATATGCAGTGGATGGATTCATGCAGAGCATTAATCTATCCATGGCTGCCACCTATTCATGTGTCTGGCCCCTTTTGGGTCACATCTATTAGAGCAGCCAAGTTTTTTTTTTTAAAGAATCTGATTAGAGCCATAGGCTCTAACAGGCTTTAAAATAGGGTGGACTTGGGATGCAGAGCATTGGGTCTGGAGCCCACCCAGGTGTGTTGCAACAGTGAATGAAGATTCGCTGTTGCAACACTGATCCTGTTTCCCAATTGGCCAAAATGTCAGGGGGTTCTATTGGATGCCTAGCGCCGGGAGAAGGAGAGAGGGGACACTGCAAAAGCTGCTCCAGGAGAGGACACTGGTCACTGATTGCCCGAGCCCGCCATGCTCTCAACTAGAGGTCGACCGATATATCGGCCGATATTTGCAGTTTTTTAATTAATCGGCATCGGCCGATTGAGCTGATAAAAAGGCCGATTTAGAACTACAGCGCGACTTGGAAATGACTTCGGTGATAGAAGTCAGTGTAAGTTGCCTGAGTCTTCATAGAAGCGACTTCCCTCCTCTCTGGGCTCTGCCAAGAAAAGAGCAAAAAGATACAATGTTTACACTTGAATGAATGAACTCATCTCAGTGTGTAGAGTTCTCAGTTTAACCATTTAAAGACTAAAATAGCGGTTGTTGCAATATTTTATGTCACACGGCATTTGCACAGAGGTCTTTCAATTGCAATTTTTTGGGGAAAAAAAAATACACTAATGATTTAAAAAAAAAAAAAAAAAAAAAACAGTAAAGTTAGTCCATTTTTTTTTTGTCCAAAAGTTTTGACTACCTGTTTTTATGTAATATATCATTTTTTTTTTCCCTCTAAATCATACATACAAGTAAACTGATTGGAGGTTTGTTTTGTTTAATAAATGTTTAAATGTAAGAAATTTTCTGTATCACATATGAAGGCTGCTTTCACACTGGAGCGGGCAGACGTTGATGGTAAAACGCAAGTTTTAGGGGCTCTTTACCATCATTTTAGCGGTGCTATTCGGCTGTTAGTGGGGCACTTATAACCCAGCTAGCGGCCGAGGAAGAGGTTAAATGCGCCCCGTGAAGCGCCGCTGCCAAATCGCAGTGCATGCGCTTCGGCAGCGGTGCCCATTCATATCAATGGGCAGGAGTGGTGGAGGAGCGGTATACATCATTCCAAACGTGCTGCTTGCAGGACTTTTTTTTTAGCATCCTGCCAGCGCATCGCCTCCGTGTGAAAGCGCTCTGTCTTTCACACAGACTGCAGGGGAGCCGTTTTGCAGGCACTTTACAGGCGCTATTTTTAGCCCAAAAGCGCTTGAAAAACGCCCCAGTGGGAAAGGTGTCTGTTAGGTTTTATGAGATGAATGGGGATTTAAAAAAAAAAAAAAAAGAAAGAAAGAAAATCGGCCTAACATATCGGCCCAAAAAAATCGGCATCATATATCGGCCATCGGCTGCCATAATTTGTAAATATCAGCATCGGCCAGAGAAAAACCCATATCAGTCGTCCTCTACTCTCAACATGCGCATCCTGGGTAAGCACAGCGGAAGGTGGTGGAGGGGCTGTGTAAGTGTCGTGGAGGGGGGGGTAGTGCCACTTCACCAGCGGCCCAGGGGGGTGGTTTGCCGCCTCCCCCCAAGAAAAACCCCACCAGTCACCACTGGTAAGGGTTCTCTGTGTTTTTCTGGTAGGAGCTGCCATCTGTCATCATGGTTGTCTGATCGATCCCTTTGGTAGATCACCCAATCTCTCAGCTGCAAGCGATTCCACTCCCTCGTGGTTAGAGCAGTCCAATGAAATGAATAGGGTGCCCTACCAACGATGTGTGTGCACAAAAGCTGGGGATCCACTTGAGGATGATACTCAAGTGTTGTTCTGGATTTCTGAACACCCAGGAGATCCAACAGTCTTTTGTGGAGCCTACTCTTGAAATCTCTTCCCTGATCAGAATAGATATGCCGTAGTGGACAAAGAACTTTTCCAGAAGAACTTTGGCTACAGTTGAGGCTTGTTGGTCTTTGGTTGGGAATGCCTGGGCGTACTGGTTAAAGTGGTCAATAACTACCAGGACAGTTCACCCAATACATGCCCCCCGATTCCCACATTCAGTGGCTATACAAACTTACCCAAAGCGTTTAAAGAGCATCTTCATCTTGTTCGATTAAAACAATCCGAGTCATTAGACCAAGGGGTCAATCTCAGGTGGCCATTGGAGGAAGGCTGATGCCCTACAAGGATCAGAGTAGCACCAAACCCAAATACGTTACCTGTGATAAACCCCTTCTGTCAGAACCTGGATCACCTGCTGGTGGCACTGTGGTTCCCCCCGACTGGAAGGTAGTAGTTCCGGAGTCCAGAAAATCACAATAATCAGTCTCCACCTGATTCTGACTGCTGGGAGGGTATTTAGTTCCTCTACTATATCCTGAGGTTTTGTGTTATTTTAGAGATACCGAATGCAGGCATCCAGCAGCAGGGATGGTCAGATTTGCATAGTTACACTTAGAAAACTGAGACCAGACTATATACGATTTAAGTACGTTTATTAGCTGTGGAACAAAACTCATCCAAACACCAGCAAACAGAAAACACAGCATACGTGACGATATAAGTGAACAATAAACCAAGTGACAAAATACCCAACAAGCAGCCTAGCTACAATACTATATATATATATATATATATTTATGGTCGAAGCCCTATGGCAATACGGATATGAACAAATAGACTTACCATAAGACTTACAACATGAAATAGACCTGAAGTGTGCCCTGGTCTGATGGTCGGTATACCAAAATAAGGGGTATACCCTAGATTAGAAATGAATATTTGTGAAGAGAAATAAATTTTAGAAATGCCCTTAAAAGGGGATGGGAGGGTCGGTACCGCGCACAGGAAACCGACAAAGACCACATTAGAGGCGGCTGGTTAATTACCCCCCCAGGCTCCTCAAATAAATTCAGGCCACCATACTGGCCTTCCTACATATATATGTAGCACTAACCCCCCCGAAGGAGCTGCTGGTTTTATTCCGGCTTATCGTTACCTCACCTGCTCGCCTCTTCGTCTTGGGGGGTCCCGTTGGAAAGTAGCCCACATAATTATAGATCCCACACTTAGTCCTTTTTGAAGATTTATTTCGTGATAACACAAAAGAAAGAAAGAAAACACAGTCCTTCAATAGAGGGTTAGAGGATCAGGGGGAGTTCAGGCACCTGGTAATTGCGGGTTAGAGGTATTAGTCAGATCCAGAGGACCAACAGCTCCACAGACTGGATCCAGCAATCACCGGATAGGCCCCTCTCACTTGACCTAGCAGCCGATGAGATGCTCAACAAAGTCTCTGCCACAGACTTGTCAATTGAACTTAGAGATTTTGAGAGTTTTAGGAAGAACTACCATACAGTACCAGATTCTTTCAGTCGACCCGGCGATACTGTATGGGCATTGATCCGGGTTGGCGTCATCCAACTGAGTTTCCAGACTCCTCCAGAGACACCAGCCTTGCGCTCGGTCCTCCACCTGAAAAGTCATCCCCTGAATCCTCCAGTTTTCTTGGCTTCTCCCCGCAGGCGAGACAGCACAGGACCACCCCTGGATCAGCAGGCCCCAAGACATTCTTGGGCCTACACTCTGAGCTGCAAAACCTCGGGCCAGCCGGCCCAGAGGCGCAGAACCACGCGACACAGGCCCCAGGCCAGGAGGGCCATGAGGTCGGGATAACAGACCCCAAGACAGGGACCCGGAAACAGACCCATAAAAATGGTGTCCGTACCATAACCACTTGCCGACGGTCGCACGCCGATGTACGTCCTATTTTTTTGAAGAGGGATATCTCGGTAACGGCAGCAGCTGCTGCCACAACCGAGATATCCATCTCTTCAGGCGGCGGTCGGCTGTGCGATAACGGTGGTCTCCGTGGCGGATTCACCGCGAGATCACCACTATCGGCGGCAGGAGAGGTGCCACCCGCCGCTCTCCCGCACCTTCCGTCGCTTACCGGAGCCGTCGGTAGTGGCGGAGGCGATCGGGTCCTTTTCCTAGCTGGGTATAGAGACAAGTGAGGCTAAGATGGCCCCCACTCGTCTCTATACCATAGGAGGGCGGAAGCGATGTCAAAACGTCACTTCCGCTCATACCTCTTAAAGGTATATTTTTTTAAAATGTCATATTTTTCTTTATTTGTTGCATTTTAGCCCAAATATGAGATCTGAGGACTTTTTGACCCCCCCCGGATCTCATATTTAAGAGGACCTGTCATGCTTTTTTCTATTACAAGGGATGTTTACATTCCTTGTAATAGGAATAAAAGTGATCCATTTTTTTTTTAAAACAGTGTAAAAATAAAATAAAATCAATTAAAATAAATAAGAAAAAAAAAAAAGTTTTTTAAAAACACCCCGTCACGACGAGCTTGCGCACAGAAGCGAGCGCATACGTGAGTAGCACCCGCATACGAAAACGGTGGTCAAACCACACATGTGAGGTATCGCCGCGATCGGTAGAGCGAGAGCAATAAGTCTAGCCCTAGACCTCCTCTGTAACGCAAAAAATGCAACCTGTACAATTTTTTAAATGTCGCTTATGGAGATTTTTGAGGCTAAAAGTTTGACGCCATTCCACGAGCGGGCGCAATTTTGAAGCGTGACATGTTGGGTATCAATTTACTCGGCGTACCATTATCTTTTTACAATATAAAAAAAATTGGGCTAATTTTACTGTTGTCTTATTTTTTTATTCAAAAAAGTGAATTTTTTCCAAAAAAAAGTGCGCTTGTAAGACCGCTGCGCAAATATGGTGTGAAAAAAAGTATTTCAATGACCGCCATTTTATTCTCTCAATATAAAATGTTTGGGGGGTTCTAAGTAATTTTCTAGCAAAAAAAACTGTTTTAAACATGTAAACACCAAGTCTGAAAAAGAGGCCTGGTCCTTAAGTGGTTAAATACCCTCTCCCAGAATGCACAGCAAGGAAATCACACCCACTGAGCTATTTCCGAGCAGTGACAGCGACACCTATGGTCAAGTGGGAATCAGTGCAACCCAGCTGGACTGGTACAGAAACCAGAACTTTAATGCCGCGTACACACGATCGGAATTCCTGTCAGAAAAAGACCGATGAGAGCTTTTCATCGGAAAATGCGACCGCGTGTACGCTCCATCGGAATTTAGCTGTCCGAATTTCCACCAGCCAAAAACTGATAGCGTGTTCTCAACTCTCCCGACGGAAAAACTTTCTATCGGAAATTCGGATCGTGTGTAATGCAATTCCGACACGCCAAAAATCACGCATGCTCAGATTCAACTACGAGACGGAAGCTATTGGCTACTGGGCTATTGAACTTCCTTTTTCTAGTCCCGTCGTACGTGTTGTACGTCACCGCGTTATAAACGAATCGGAATTTGGTGTGACCGTGTGTAGGCAAGACAGCTTGAGCGGAATTCCGTCGGGAAAACCATCAGAGCTTTTTCCGACGAGAATTCCGATCGTGTGTACGCGGCATTAGAGAAAATTAGTCTGAGCCAAACTACAGCTTCAGACAATTAAATAGAAAAAAAAATAATAGCGTCTGCTCGGGACTTATTTTGTGTAAACACACTTTAGATAGAAGGTAGTCTTTCGCCACGATCTGAACTGGCAATTATCGCTGTGAGATTAACCAGTGAGGTAAGCTGTCCAGTATTTGGCCAACAAGCAATGCCTTAGATAGTTGATTATAGGCATGCCAACTGAAGAGCGAATTGTGGGCGTGATCCGGGGCAGGAACACTGGCCAATTGTCAGTTAACCACTTACAGACCGGACCATTTTGCTGGTCAAAGACCAGACCACTTTTTGCGATTTGGCACTGCGTCGCTTTAACTGACAACTGCGCGGTCGTGCGACGTGGCTCCCAAACAAAATTGACGTCCTTTTTTTCCCCACAAATAGAGCTTTCTTTTGGGGGTATTTGATCACCCCTGCGGTTTTAATTTTTTGCGCTATAAACAAAAATAGAGCGACAATTTTGAAAAAAACGCATTATTTTTTACTTTTTGTTATAATAAAATCCCCCAAAAATATATAAAAAAACATTTTTTTCCCTCAGTTTAGGCCGATACGTATTCTTCTACATATTTTTGGTAAAAAAAAAAAAAAAAAAATCGCAATAAGCGATTATTGATTGGTTTGCGCAAAAGTTATAGCGTTTACAAAATAGGGGATAGTTTTATAGCATTTTTATTAATATTTTTTTTTTTTACTAGTAATGGCGGCGATCAGCGATTTTTATTGTGACTGCGACATTATGGCGGACATATCGGACATTTTTGACACATTTTTGGGACCATTGTCATTTATACAGCAATCAGTGCTATATAAATGCAGTGATTCCTGTGTAAATGACACTGGCAGTGAAGGGGTTAACCAGTAGGTGGTAGTGTAGGGGTTAAGTGTTCCTAGGGGTGTGTTACTAACTGTGGGGGGGTTGGGCTTTCATTTAGTGAACACTGATCTCTGCTCCAATCATATGGAGCAGTGATCAGCATCACTAGTTGCTAGGCAGAAGGGAGAAATGCTGTTTACAACGGCATTTCTCCCTACTGCCCCTGGCCCGTGAGATGATCGCGGGTATGCCCATGGCGATCGAGTCTGCGGGACCCGCGACTAGACTTACGGGGGTCCCGACCAGCACGGGAGCGCGCCGCCAGCAAATTTAAAGGGATGTACAGGTAGGCCCATTTGCCTGCCCGTGCCATTCTGCCGATGTACATCGGCGTGCGCTGGTCGGCAACTGGTTAAAGTAACGCGGTGCCGTATCGCAAAAAATGGCCTGGTCATGAAAGGGGGTGCAGTAAACCTTTCCTGAGGGCGAGTGGCTAAATATATTATCAATGAATTTAATGAGTTTACAAAATTTATTCAACTGCATTTTTATTTAAATTATTACATCAAACTAAATATATTGTATATTAGATATATTGAAAATGACCTTTTCGAATGGCATTATCACGTTAAAGCTGATTTTTTTTTATTGGATATGTTTTATAGCAAAAAGAGCAAAAAATATATTTTTTTATTTTTCAGGATTTTTTTTTGTTTTTTGTTTTTTGTTTATAGCTCAAAAAAATGAATAACGCAGTGGTGGTGATTAAATCCTGCCAAAATAAAAATCCTGGCAAAAGAAAAAAATGGCCTGGTCATGAAAGAGGAGTAAACCTTTCCTGAGGGCAAGTGGTTAAACATTTTATCAATTAATTTAATAAGTTTACAAAATTAATTCAACTGCATTTTTATTTAAATTAATACATTAAACTAAATATATTGTATACTAGATATATTGAAAATGACCTTTTGAATGGCATTATCACGTTAAAGCTGATTTTTTTTTTTTTTATTGGATATGTTTTATAGCAAAAAGAGCAAAAAATATATTTTTTTATCTTTCAAGACTTTTTTTTTATTTATAGCTCAAAAAATAAATAACGCAGTGGTGATTAAATCCTGGCAACAGAAAAAAAATGGCCTGGTCATAAAAGGGGAGTAAACCTTTCCTGAGGGCAAGTGGTTAAATATATTATCAATTAATTTAATGAGTTTACAAAATTAATTCAACTGCATTTTTATTTAAATTAATACATCAAACTAAATATATTGTATACTAGATATATTGAAAATTACCTTTCGAATGGCATTATCGCGTTAAAGCTGATTTTTTTTTATTGGATATGTTTTATAGCAAAAAGAGCAAAAAATATATTTTTTTATTTTTCAGGATTTTTTTTTTGTTTTTTGTTTTTTGTATATAGCTCAAAAAATAAATAACGCAGTGGTGGTGATTAAATCCTGCCAATAGAAAAAAATGACCTGGTCATAAAAGGGGAGTAAACCTTTCCTGAGGGCAAGTGGTTAAATATATTATATTATGAGTTTACAAAATTAATTCAACTGCATTTTTATTTAAGTTAATACATTAAACTAAATATATTGTATACTAGATATATTGAAAATGACCTTTTCGAATGGCATTATCATGTTAAAGCTGATTTTTTTTTTTTATATATTTTTTTATAGCAAAAAAGAGCAAAAAATATATATATCTTTTTTTGTTTATAGCTCAAAAAATAAATAACGCAGTGGTGATTAAATCCTGCCAAAATAAAAAAAAATACCTGGTCATGAAAGGGGAGTAAACCTTTCCGGGGGGCAAGTGGTTAAATATATTATCAATTCATTTAATGTAGTTTACAAAAATGAATTCAACTGCATTTTTAATTAAATTATTACATTAAACTAAATATATTGTATAGCAGATAAATTGAAAATGACCTTTGGAATGGCATTATCAGGTTAAAGCTGATGTGGAATTTTGGCGTTTGGGTTTACATCTACTTTAAATGTCGTACGCGTCTTTTTTTTTTTATTTCTTTTTTTTTTATAAGTAGTGAAAACTGGCGGTTATCCATTACTGCGTCTGCGGAGTAAATTATTCTTTCCATTTATCCACGCTGTATTATGCAGGGGGAGAAAATTCTCGGTGAGTTTGTATTGCATTTCCTCGTGTCTCGGCTGTAGTCGGTTCTCTTCCCTGATTCATCCAATGAGTCGAGTTTAGCAATTCAAATTTCCGAACCCAGAGAAACCATTTTCCTTTATTATTACTGCCGATAAATAGACTGGTTCTCCGGCAGACATTGCATATCAATGCCGGGGAATGATTGACTGTATGCATAAGTGATTGTTCAGCCGCGGAGTCTCTGCGGAATGCGCTACGGCGGGATTTTTTTTTCACCGCGTGTCACTCAAAACCTCGCCATGCTGTAACGCGGATGCCATTTACGCGGCACGGGTGTAGAGTGACCAGCGGCCACAAAGCCGCCTTCTAATCGCATCTGTCACGCTCCCGGGTGTGGGGGGGGGGGAACGTGCGCGGAGATCATTATAAAGTCTTTACGTCCTTAAGAGGAGAGTTCGATGAAATGGGACAATGTGCCGCAACGGGGTGGGGGGAGGGGTGACCTGAAACAGAGCGACAACGAAAACGCGAAATCTGCAAGTTTAAAGTAGAACTCCAAGCTGGCCGGAAGGAGAAGCTGGTGGAGCACAGTAGACGCACGTGCAATTCGCCTCGTTTCCGAATTACTTTTTTTTTTTTTGCCGAAATTTGACAAACTTGGAAAAATTCGAAAATTAAGAACGAAAAATCTGAAAATTCAAAAAGAATAAAAATCTGAAGATTCAAAAAATCTAAAATTTCGGAAATTCAAAAATCCAAAGTCGAAAATCCGAAAATAGGAACAAAAGTCTGAAAAAATTAAAAAGAGCGCAAAATCTTAAAAATAAGCACTAAAATCCGAAAAATTCAAAAGGACGAAAATCCAAAAATGAGAACGAAAATCCGAAAATAAGACTGAAAATCCGAAAATAAGAACGAAAATCCGAAAATGAGAACGAAAATCCCAAAAATTCAAAAGAAGAAAAATCCGAAAATTAGAAAACACGAAAATTAGAAAATCTGAAATAGTAACTAACTAATCTAAAAATTTGTTAGTTTCTTTTTTTTTTTGTTTATTTATTTATTTATTCATTTTTTTAGGTTGTTCGTTATTATTGCAATTCTTAAAATTTGTTCATTCGTAAATCCGTAGATCCGTAAATTAGAAAATCCAAAAATAAGAAAGAAAATCCAAAAACTCAAAAGAATAACTAACTAAATAACTAACTAACTAATCTATTAAATGTGTTAGTTTTTGTTTCATTCATTTTTTTTTTCATTTTTTTTAGGTCGTTCCTTATGATTGCAATTCGTAAATTCGTTAATTCATAAATCCGTAGCTCCGTAAATTTTAAAATCCAAATATAAGAAAGAAAATCCAAAAACTCAAAAGAATAACTAACTAACCATCTAATCTAAAAATTTGTTTTTGTTTTATTCTTTTTTTTTTTTTTCTTTTCTTAAGTCGTTCCTTATGATTGCAATTTCGTAAATTTGTTCATTCGTAAATCCGTAGATTCGTAAATTCAAAAATCCAAAAATAAGAAAGAAAATCCAAAAATAAGAAAGAATAACTAACTAACTAACTAACTAATCTAAAAATTTGTTAGTTTTTGTTTCATTGTTTTTTTTTTTCTTTCTTTTTTTAAGTCGTTCGTTATTATTGTAATTCGTAAATTTGTGCATTTGTAAATTCGTAGATCCGTAAATTCGAAAATCCAAATATAAGAAAGAAAATCCAAAACTAAGAAAGAATAACTAACTAACTAACTAATCAAAAAATTTGTTAGTTTTTGTTTCATTCTTTTTTTTGCCTTATTGAAGTCGTTCGTTATGATTGCAATTCGTAAAAAAAATTAGTTAATTCGTAAATCCGTAGATCCGTAAATTAGAAAATCCAAAAATAAGAAGGAAAATCCAAAAACTCAAAAGAATAACTAACTAAATAATTAACTAACTAACTTATGTAAAAATTTGTTTGTTTTTGTTTCATTCTTTTTTTTTTTTTTCCTTTTTTAAGTTGTTCATAACGAACAACTCAAAAAAGGAAAAAAAAAAAAAAAAAAAAAAAAGGATTTTCCTTCTTATTTTTGGATTTTCAAATTTACGGATCTACGGATTTACGAATTAACTAATTTTACGAATTGCAATCATAACGATTGCAATTCGTAAAATTAGTTAATTCGTAAATCCGTAAATTCAAAAATCCAAAAATAAGAAGGAGAATCCAAAAACTCAAAAGAATAACTAACTAAATAAATAACTAACTTATGTAAAAATTTGTTCGTTTTTGTTTCATTCTTTTTATTTTTTTTCATTTTTTAAGTCGTTCGTTATGATTGCAATTCGTAATATTAGTTAATTCGTAAATCCGTAAATTCGAAAATCCAAAAATAAGAAGGAAAATGCAAAAACTCAAAAGAATAACTAACTAACTAACTAATAATAACTAACTATTAAATTATAGGTATTGGAATGTCCTTTCAAATTTGGTTGTTAGTGAAGGTAACGAATGCAAATTCATCCGAAGTTACGAATTAACCCGAAATAACAAATGCCGCATCTAAACAAATGGAACGTAACTAATTAATATTAATAAATAATAATAATAAAAACTTTTTATTATTATTTATTATTGGTAATTTGTTACGTTCCATTCGTTTAGATGCGGCATTTGTTATTTCAGATAATTCGGAAATTTTGGATAAGTTTGTGTTCATTATTTTTTTTTTTATTGTTAATTTTTTTTTCTCAAAACAGATTTTATTGGTACAAAAATAAAAATGACAATCACAGAATCAACATATCGTACATGTTCATACAGCATACAAAGAAATGTAAATGTCACGTACCACTATGGTATAGATAGTCTCTCCTATATAAACAGCATATCAATTTAAAGAAATAATATGGCCCATTCAGGCCTCAACCCCTGTGCAGCCGGGCATGCCCTCACCAATTCAGTTATTTCTCTATATCTCTATATTCCCAGGTATGACTCTCCTTACACATCCTAGATAAGCAATCTATCCATAACCAGCTCCAGGGGGGACTACCCGGGGGCATCAAGCCAAGGACCCCATAGCCGTTCAAATTTTCCTGCCTTGTCTTGTCTTTCGGCTGGGTTCCTATGTCTCCATGGGTCTGTCCACCCCACTTCCCCCATAAACCTCACCAAAGCCGTTATGCTCTTATTGTGGCCCCCTGGTGGAGGAGGGTGTTTATCCAAACTAGGGTCTATGATTCCATTAAGATCTCCCACCACCACCAAGGGAGTCCCCGGATTTGCCAACTGTAACGTTAATAGGGCACGTAAAACCATGAGGTTGAATAGGGGGTATATACACCGCTGCCAGAATAAATTGTAACTGCGAAACTCTACACAACAAAAACACATATCTCCCCTCCTGATCAACCACTGAGTCGATCAGCTGAAAGTCGAGGGTACGATGCACCAACACACTCACCCCCCTAGAATATGAGGTGTGAGTGGAATGGTACGTCCACCCCATCCAGGAAAACCCCAAACACGACAACGTGTCCGGTGTCAGGTGGGTCTCCTGCAGCACACAAATATGCGGAAGATGTTTTCTAATAGCTCTGGAAACCATAGTACGCTTGAGGGGATCCCCAAGGCCCCTCACGTTCCATGAGATTATGGGAGTACACACCATCATGTCATATCAACAGAGTGAGTATTACAGAATAGGTCACTACCCCTTAAAAAACATATTATAACTTGCTAGATATACCCAGTTCTTATACACCCAAGACCCCCTCCTGTCCCCTTTTCGGGGATACCATGAAGAGCAGTCGAGGAATGTCTCAGAAAGCAGAGAGTACCCGTGACTGTAAATGATATCTGGACCCGAGCACTCCCGCACAAATACTGTGTTGTATTCCCCCTGCCGGGCTTGACCCGTTGCACTCTTCTTTGTTATCTGTCCATAATGCTGTTTTGATTGCACCTTGCTCCCTACAGGAGCGAAAACTTTAGTATAGGAGAAAAAAATAAACTTCAGTAACTGAACGAAGAAGAACCTTTGGGTGTAAACAAAAACCCATACCGGCCTCTGTTGCAACAAGCATACAGTGACCAATGTCTCACCACATAGGTTGTACTCCAACCGTAGGGCTAATCGCAATTGAAAACTTGGTGCGTGCTCGTTTTCTGCCAACACAGTAAATATGTCTCCCGACCGAGCATGCTTATGGCCTGAAAGCAGCCAATAGTTCTGAGAGCCCTTAAGTAGGAAATTTGTAATCCACTGGGTTCCTTTAGGGGCCACAGTCAAATGCTTCGTAGGGTCAGTCTGCTTCCTCCTCATTTCTTCCTTCTTGGCGAAGGAGATGTTCATTCGCCTCCAACCACGCAGAGGCCTCTGCAGCGGATTCAAAGAATTGTGCCCGACCCCCCGCTATCACGCGGAGTTTGGCAGGGTATAGCATGGCATAGTTGGCTCTCAGACGTTGCAGCCTTCTTTTCACATCCCCAAATTTCGCTCTGCGCCTCTGCACTTCCGCCGAGAAATCGGGGTAAAAGGAGACTCTCGCACCATTATACTGAATATTTCGCTTCTCCCTGGCCAAGCGCAGTATGATCTCTTTGTCCTTATAATTGAGTAGTTTAGCCAGCATGGTGCGCGGCGGATGGCCCGGTGGTAAGGGTCTGGGTGGGACCCGGTGCGCCCTCCCAATTCGAGTAAAAAGGAGTAAATGCCTCACGGCCGAACACCTCCAGCAGCCAGTTTTCCACAAATTCAGTAGGATCTCTGCCTTCCGTCTTTTCTGGCAATCCTACAATATGTTACTCCTTCTCAGGCGATTCTCAATGTCCTCATTTTTAAGTTCATTGGCATTTGCAGTTCTGGCAGTGATCTGCAGTTCTCTGACCATGGACGTCATCCTATCCTCCACCTCTCTAACCCGACCCTCCACCACTGTTGTGCGCTCTCTGATTTTCTGCATGTCATGTCTAATCAGTCCCAACTCCTCCTTTAACCACTTCAATACCAGGCACTTAAACACCTTCCTGCCCAGACCAATTTTGAGCTTTCAGCGCTGTTGCACTTTGAATGACAATTGCGCGGTCGTGCTACACTGTACCCAAAATGAAATTTTTATCATTTTTTTCCCACAAATAGAGCTTTCTTTTGGTGGTATTTGATCACCTCTGCGGTTTTTATTTTTTGCTAAACAAATAAAAAAATACCAAAAATTTTGAAAAAAAAAATGTTTTTTTTTGTTTCAGTTTCAAAACTTTGCAAATAAGTAAGTTTTCTCCTTCACTGATGGGCACTGATGGGGTTACACTGATGGGCAATGATAAGGCGGCACTGATGAGGTGGCACCAATGAAGTGGCACTGATGAGGTGGCATTGATGGACACCGATATGTGGCACTGATAGGCGGCACTGATGGGTGGTACTGATGGGCGACACGGATGGGCACTGATAGGTGGCACAAATTGCCACTGATAGCTGGCACGGATTGGCATGGATGGGCATGGATAGGTGGCACAGGTGGGCATGGGTTAGTCGGCACAGGTGGGCATGGGTAGGCGGCACAGGTGGGCACTGATAGGCGGCACAGATGGGAACTGATAGGCGGCATTGTATTATAATATATTGTACTAATGGATGCCAATCAGTGCCAATCAATAATGCATGCCAATCAGTGATGCCCATTGTGGGCACTGATTGGCATCCATTATGGGCACTGATTGGCATCCATTGTGGCACTGACTGGAATCCCTGGTGGTCTAGGGTGGCATACCTTGTCCTGGGCATCCCTGGTGGTCTGGTGGCGTCCCTGGTGGTCCAGTGTGGGCATCCTTGGGGGGGCTGTGCTCATAATCGATCAGCACAGACCCCCCCTGTCAGAGGAGCAGCCGATCGGCTCTCCTCTACTCGCGTCTGACAGACGCGAGTGAGGAAAAGCCGATCACCGGCTTTTCCTATTTACACTGTGATCAGCCGTGATTGGACACGGCTGATCACGTGGTAAAGAGTCTCCGTCGGAGACTCTTTACCGAGATCGTAGTTGCCGGGTGTCAGACTGACACCCCGCAACAACGATCGCCGCGATGCGCGCCCCCGGGGGCGCGCAGCGGCTCATAATCCTGATCACGTCATATGACGTCCGGTCAGGATTATGCAACCACTTTGCCACCGTCTATTTGTTATAGGGCGGGCCGCAAGTGGTTAAGCCACCAAAGTACTCCTGAAGTGTCTGCACTGAGGCAGTACATTTCTGCACAGCTCGTAGTATGTCACCAAGAGTGGGTTGCTCAGCGTCATCCCCTTCCTCCTCCACATCTGTCTCTGGGGTAGATTGCTCTGCCACCGACTGCTGTGCCTGATTAGAGGATTCCCGCGTCTGCTATGTGTTAAAGATAGCAGGAGTAGCATCCAGCACTTCATCCGCCCGGGTCCCTCCACGCCATTCAGTTTTTGTGCATAATACACCATATTATTCCCCTGGGCTTTGGGTGTTTTAGGAAGCATCTTACCCTGATCTTTCCTGTCACCTCGTGCTCGCTGGGACATCGCGGCGCCATTTTGGTTGTCTTGCGAGAGGCTCTCCTCTCCCTTCAGCTGTTTGCGGGCCGGCATGGCGAGTCTATAGCGGGCGGAGGGTCCGGCTGGTGCCTGCTGGGTTCCCGGAGGCGTCAGTGTGTTCCGGTGCCCGTTATAAGCCCCGGGTCGGTCGGGAGAAGGATCGTGGACAGGATATCTACAGGGAGCTCTGTGAGACACGTCCGCTCACATGCCGCTCTTGACCACACCCCCTTTATTGTTAATTTTACTTTTATTTATTTTTTTGACACTTTTATTCCTATTACAAGGAATGTAAACATCCCTTGTAATAGGAATATGGCACGATCGGTCCTCTTTACAGTGAGATATAGAGGTCAATAAGACCCCACATCTCACCACTAGGCTGGGAAGCCTGAAATAAAAAAAAAAAAAAAAAAAAAGGTCTCGGCTTCCCAGCCGAGGTGGCGCCGATTGTTTGAATGCAGAGGCCGGGCGTGATGTCATAACATCGTGCCTGGTCTTCCGAGGGTTCATAGAGACTCTGTCGACCATCTGGTCCACTGGAAATCTCTATGGTAAACATCCGGGGCTGACGGATCCTGTCTCCGACTCACCAATGGCAGCGGTGAGTTGGTAGCAGCACCGGAAGGTCACCCGTAAGGACGATCACGCCGATATGATTGTTCTTATAGCGTAGGGAGTCACTGGCAAGTCGATATCTGAATGATGCCTGTAGGTGCACCCGTCTTCCGGATATTAAGGAAAGTTAAGGACGTCTTTGGACAGCTGGCAGGCGGAAAGTGGTTTAAACTGTTTCCAGAAAGTTGGGAGCAAAACAATTGTCCAAATGTCTTGGTATGTTGACGCCTTCACTGGAACTAAGGGGGTCAAGCCAGTGGCGTAACTAGAACCTTCAGGGCCCCGATGCAAGAAACAATGAAGGGCCCCCCTGAACCCTAGCCAGGGCCCTACCCTCCGGTGGTGGAACTCCAGGGCGTGGTCATAGGTATGACCTTTGTGAGCCCTGTAATTCCACCACTGGTATCAGTGTTTTTTTTATTATTATTATTTTATTTTTTTAGGTGCCCCATTGGGGGACTGTCCCTAGGCAGGATGAGGTCCCCATCCCCAGAAGAGATGAGGTCCTTTTCTCCAGGGCAGATGAAGTTACTGCCCCCAGGTGAGAAGGGGTCCCTGCCCCCAGGTGAGAAGGGGTCCCTGTCCCCAGGGGAGGTGGGGGTCCCTGTCCCCACATGAGAAGTTGTCCCTGTCCCCAGGGGGAGATAGAGGGGGTATGTAATGGTGTGTGGGGGATGGGGTCCTCTCACTCACCATGACCAAGCTGTAGGCCGCTCACTCATCCATGTTGGCTTGGGCTCCATCCAGTGTGCTGGACGGGCGATCAGCATATCTCCCAGAAAGACCTTTCATCATCTGTGTATGACGGGGGAGGAGGGGGGCTGGCAGACAAGCCTGCAGTGTCCTCCGGGAAGCCGGCTCTCATAGGGCTGCACTGCATCTATGTGCTTAAAGTTTGTTTACCTGGGAGAAGTATGCAGTGCAGTGTGGGCCAAACTCAGGGGGGGGGGGCGAGACTCTGGCTGGGGAGAACAGACATTGGACTGAGCGGCAATGCATGGAGCAGGAGAGAGGTACTCTGAGGAGCCGGCCGAGGACACAGGTCATGCGGGGAATGCACAACTAAATAGCAGCCAGTGCGATAGTCGAGCATGGAGCTCTGCTAGTCACCCTCCACCTCCAGCCACCCATGTGCATGGTGCACTGGTACCCCTAGCTGCCTATGCTGCTGCCGGCCATATGTAGAGGGGGCTGCATGGGCCTCCTGCATCACAGGGCCCAGTTGCGGTCGCGACTGCTGCACCCCCTATAGTTACGCCCCTGGGTCAAGCCCAACCCCTGAAAAAAAAAAAAACCACACCATAATCCCCTCCAACAAATGATTTGGACCAGTGCACAAAGCAAGGTCCATAAAGACATGGGTGAGCGAGTTTGGGGTGGAGGAACCTGACTGGCCTGCACAGAATCCTGACCTCAACCCGATAGAACACCTTTAGGATGCTTAGGGATGGCCCCTTCCTGTCCTGTATGACTGTGCACCAGTGCACAAAGCAAGGTCCAAAAAGACATGGATGAGCGAGTTTGGGATGGAGTAACGTGACTGGCCTGCAATCTCCAGACTTTAACCCAGCAGAACACATTTGAGATGAATTACAGAGGAGACTGCGAGCCAAGCCTTCTCATCCAACATCAGTGCCTGACCTCGCAAATGCTCTTCTGGAAGAACGGTCAAACATTCTCATAGACACATCTCCTAAACCTTGTGAATGGTCTTCCCAAAAGAGTTGAATCTGTTATAGCTGCAAAGGGTGGGCCGACTCACTATGGCCCACCCAGTTTCAGTGAAGGGAACTCTGAAGACTTCAGCATACCCAGACATTTTGGACAATTTCATTCTCCCAACTGTGTGGGAACAGTTTGGGGACGGCCCCTTCCTGTTCCAACATGACTGCACACCAGTGCACAAAGCAAGGTCCATAAAGACATGGATGAGCGAGTTCGGGGTGGAGGAATTTGACTGTCCTGCACCATTGAGTCCTGACCTCAACCCGATTGGGATGAATGCGAGCCAGGCCTTCTCTTCCAACATCAGGGCCTGACCTCACAAATGCGTTCCTGGAAGAACGGTCAAACATTCCCATAGACACATCTCCTAAACCTTGTGGACGGCCTTCCCAGAAAAGGTGAAGCTGTTATAGCTACAAAGGGCAGAGCCAACTCAATATTGAACCCTACGGACTAAGACTGGGATGCCATTAAAGTTCATGTGCGTGTAAAGGCAGGCGCCTCAATACTTTTGGCAATATAGTGTGTGTGCATATGGCTGGCGTCAAAAGGGGGTTAAAATTCCAGACTTTTTAAGACTTAAATATAGAAGTCACTTATAAGAGAAAAACCATATCTAAAAACATGGAGTACATCTAGTCAGTATGATGATGTAGGCATCTAAGGCCAACGGGTTTCGTGAGAGACTCACTCCTTTAGGATCCACGCCTTCCGTGTATGCATGGAATAGAATGTACTCCATATATATCTTGTATCCCTTTCCTTGGCACCTCACCAGTGGGGGGGGCGGGGGGGGGGGGGACGTTGGTCTCTAACAACTATCACCACACTTCCATCATCAGGTTGGAAAGGCCAAATATGAGCAAATCATGACTTAGTAGTTGGAGAGACCCTTGTTGGCGAGCACAGAGGTCAGACGTTTCTTGTAGGTGGTGATGAGGTTTGCACATCTCAGGAGGGCTTTTGCTCCTCTCTTCTCTACAGATCTTCTCTAAATCCTTAAGGTTTCTTGGCTGTCTCTTGGCAACTCGAAGCTTCAGCTCCCTCCATAAAGCTTCTATGGGATTAATGTCTGGAGACTGGCAGGGCCACTCCATGACCTTAACGTGCTTTTTCTTGAGCCACTCCTTTGTTGCCTTGGCGGTGTGTTTTGGGTCGTTATCATGCTGGAAGAAAAATCCATGACCCATCTTCAGTGTTCTGGTTGAGGGAAGAAGGTTCTCGTCCAAGATCTTACAATACGTGGCCCCGTCCATTGGCCCCTCAATGCGGCAAAGTCGGTCTGTACCTTTAGCAGAGAAGCAGCCCCGAAGCATCATGTTTCCCCCTCCGCGCTTGATGGTAGGGACGGTGTTCTTAGGGTCATAGTCAGCATTTTTCAAACACGGAAAGTTGAGTTAATGCCAAAGAGCTCAGTTTTGGTCTCATCAGACCACAGAACTTTCTCCCGATCCTTCTCTGAATCATTTAGATGTTCATTGGCAGATGGGCCTGTACATGTGTCTTCTTCAGGAGGAACCCACCAGAGTCACTCACCTGACCCAGAAAAACACATAGGCTTGGTTCCCAGCCAAGCCTGGCAATTTACCTATACTAAAAAAAAAAAAATCACTTGGCACTCTAGCTAGGGTTGCCACCCTTTTCTTCAAGCCAAACCAAAACACTTTAGCGGCACCGGGCACATTTTTTTCCCCATAGCATACACTATAGCAGGGGTCTCCAAACATTCTGAACAAAGGGCCAGTTTATTGCCCTTCAGACTCTAGGAGGGCCGGACTGTGGCCAGCGGGAGTGGAAATTTTCCTGGCATCAGTGGGAGTAAACATTCGATACCAGGGAGAGGAACGGTGCCCCATCGTTGGTATCATAGGGAGAAATAGTGCCCCATTAGTGGTGTTGGTGGGAGAAATGGTGCTCAGATGGCAGAATAGTGTCTTGTATGAGTGTAATGAATAATGCCCCAAGGGCCGGATAAAGCCAAGTAAAGGGCCGCATCCGACCCTCGGGCCACGGGTTTGGAGACCACTGCACTATAGGTTTATAAAAGACCTGGGGCATCTTTGGGTGCTCAGGTGGCAGAATAGTGTCTTGTATGAGTGTAATGAATAATGCCCCAAGGGCCGGATAAAGGCAAGTAAAGGGCCGCATCCGGCCCTCGGGCCACAGTTTGGAGACCACTGCACTATAGGTTTATAAAAGACCTGGGGCATCTTTGGGTGCCCCAAAGAGAGTGGTGACACAGCGCCCTACAGTGGCGGAAAAACTGTGGATGTGGCCAAACTGCTCTTGCTGACATCATCGCCAACCCCCCCCCCGTGGCTCATTGATGCCGAACCTGCCCCCAGACAGCGGCTCACAGCTCCTAGATGGCAACAGATTTTTGTGTGACTATCTCAGTTACTTGGGGATCCACAGCCCAGTCTGAATAATGTGTCCGGGGTTTTAGGCAGACTGAAACCCGGACACATAATTAACCCAGACTGTCCGGGTGAATCCCGGACAGGTGGCAACCCTAACTCTAGCCATATTAGGGGGTTCTACATATAACCTGCAACCTGTAGAATTTTTTTTAAGCGTCGCCTATGGAGATTTTGTCGCCATTCCACGAGCGGGCGCAATTTTGAAGCGAGACATGTCGGGTATCAACTTACTTGGCGTAACATTATCTCTAAAAAAAAAAAAAAAAAAAAATGGGCTAACTTTACTGTTTTATTTTTTTTTATTCATTTTTCCAAACGGTGTTCAAACCACACATGTGAGGTATCGGTAGAGCGAGAGGAATAATTCTAGCCCTAGACCTCCTCTGCAACTCAAAACTGTTGTCTTATTTTTTAATTCATTCCCCCCCCCAAAAAAAAGTGCGCTTGTAAGACCGCTGCGCAATACAGAAAGTATTGCAACGACCGCCATTTTATTCTCTAGGGTGTTAGAAAAAAAAAAGTATAATGTTTCAGGGGTTCTAAGTAATTTTCTAGCAAAAAAAATAAAAAATTTAACTTGTAAACACCAAATCTCAGAAAGAGGCTCGTGGTTAATTAAATTATTACATTAAACTAAATATATTATATACTATATTGAAAATTACCTTTCGAATGGCATTATCAAGTTAAATTTAGATTTTTTTATTGGATATGTAAAACAAAAATTTTTCTATTTTTTTTTCAAAATTGTCAGATTTTTTATTTTTTTTGTTTATTTAATGAGTTTACAAAATTAATTAAACTGCATTTTTATTTCAATTATTACATTAAACTAAATAATAAATAACTGTTGTCTTGTACGCTTGTAAGACTGCTATGCAATACAGAAAGTATTGCAAGGACTTCCATTTTATTCTCTAGGGTGGTAGAAAAAAAAAAGTATAATGTTTTTCGGGGGGTCTACTTAATTTTCTAGCAAAAAAAATAATGTTTTTAATTTGTAAACACTAAATCTCAGAAAGAGGCTCGTGGTTAATTAAATTATTACATTAAATTAAATATATTGTATACTAGATATTTTGAAAATTACCTTTCGAATGACATTATCAATTTAAATCAGATTTTTTTAATTGGATATGTAAAACAAAAAAATGTTTTTTTTTTATTTTTCAAAATTGTCAGATTTTTTTTTTTTTTGTTTATTTAATGAGTTTACAAATTAATTAAACTGCATTTGTATTTCAATTATTACATTAAACTAA
Source organism: Lithobates pipiens (assembly GCF_037356315.1). Lineage (NCBI taxonomy): Eukaryota > Metazoa > Chordata > Amphibia > Anura > Ranidae > Lithobates > Lithobates pipiens. The sequence continues at coordinate 262,186,669 of NW_027507685.1, read as the reverse complement.
ATACTAAATAACTGTTGTATTATTTTTTAATTCATTTTTCCCCCCCAAAAAAAAGTGCGCTTGTAAGACTGCTGCGCAATACAGAAAGTATTGCAAGGACCGCCATTTTATTCTCTAGGGTAAAAAAAAAAAAAAAAAAAGTATAGTGTTTCTGGGGTTCTAAGTAATTTTCTAGCAAAAAATAAAAATAAAAACATTTTAACTTGTAAACACCAAATCTCAGAAAGAGGCTTGTGGTTAATTAAATTATTACATTAAACTAAATATATTGTATACTAGATATTTTGAAAATTACCTTTGGAATGGCATTATCAATTTAAAGTATAATGTTTTTTGGGGGTTCTACTTAATTTTCTAGCAAAAAACAAAAAAAAACCATTTCTAATAAATCTCCACAAGCGGCTCGGTCCTTAAGTGGTTAATATGTTATTGGAGGCGAGTGTCTAGATTGTTAGATATTTGTGTTTAAACATGACAGCCGATTCCTTAGATTGAGTTATGGCGTGAATGGCGCAATGCGATTTCAGCTCGCTCCTTGCCAAAAAAATTTTTGCCGGTAAATGTAAGTAAGATGCCGACGCGTTGCGCCGCGATCCATTTGTCTCAGCTCAGGAGTTTAATTATTTAGTGTGGTCAGAACCTAACAAGCTTAGCCTTTGCTTCTGCTTTGATCTATCGTTATTCCTGCAAGAAAGATCCACGTTTACAGTAAATGTATATCTGGCGGCGCTCGTTACGCCGTAAATTATGAGACACTCTGTACATTACAAGGACCGTACATTAATTGTGCCATCCCTCTCTCTCTCTCTCTCTCTCTCTTTTTTTTTATCACCACTTTCCAATCTATTTAATTCTGAAAATAAAATTATTGTCACTGATATATTCCAGCCACCAGCACTTCGATACAAATAGCCATTTTCTGGTCACGCGTTTATCAAGGCGTGCGCTAACTTAACCGCCACTTAAGGACTGAGCCTCTTTCTGAGATTTGTTGTTTTTTTTGCTATAAAATTACTTAGACCCCCCAAAAATTATAAAAAATTTTTTTCGAACACCCTAGAGAATAAAATGGCGGTCGTTGGAATACTTTGTCACACCGTATTTGTGCAGCAGTGTTTACAAGTTAAAAAATGTTTTTTTTTTTTGCTAGAAAATGACTTAGACCCCCCCCCCCCCAAAAAATTATATATTTTTTTTCTTAACACCCTAAAGAATAAAATGGCGGTCGTTGCAATACTTTTCTGTCACACCATATTTGTGCAGCGGTATTTACAAATTAAAAACAGTTTTTGTTTTTTTTTTGCTACAAAATTACTTAGAACCCCCCAAAAATTATATATTTTTTTTCTTAACACCCTAAAGAATAAAATGGCGGTCGTTGCAATACTTTTCTGTCACACCGTATTTGTGCAGCGGTGTTTACAAGTTAAAAAATGTTTTTTTTTTGCTAGAAAATTACTTGGAACCCCCCAAAAATTATAAAAAAAAAATTCTAACACCCTAGAGAATAAAATGGCGGTCGTTGCAATACTTTCTGTCACACCGTATTTGTGCAGTGGTGTTTACAAGTTAAAAAATGTGTTTTTTTTGCTAGAAAATGACTTAGACCCCCCCCCCCAAAAATTATATATATTTTTTCTTAACACCCTAGAGAATAAAATGGCGGCCGTTGGAATACTTTTCTGTCACACCGTATTTGTGCAGCAGTGTTTACAAGTTAAAAAATGTCATTTTCTAGCAAAAAAAAACAAACATTTTTTAACTTGTAAACACCGCTGCACAAATACAGTGTGACAGAAAGTATTGCAACGACCGCCATTTTATTCTCTAGGGTGTTAGAATTTTTTTTTTATAATCTTAGACCCCCCCCCCCCCCCCCAAAATTATATATTTTTTTTCTTAACACCCTAGAGAATAAAATGGCGGCTGTTGGAATACTTTTCTGTCACACCGTATTTGTGCAGCAGTGTTTACAAGTTAAAAACAGTTTTTGTTTTTTTTTGCTACAAAATTACTTAGAACCCCCAAAAATGATATATTATTTTTTCCTAACACCCTAAAGAATAAAATGGCGGTCGTTGCAATACTTTACTGTCACACCATATTTGTGCAGCAGTGTTTACAAGTTAAAAAATGTTTTTTTTTTTGCTAGAAAATTACTTAGAACCCCCAAAAAATTATAAAAAAAAATTCTAACACCCTAGAGAATAAAATGGCTGTCGTTGCAATACTTTCTGTCACACCGTATTTGTGCAGCGGTGTTTACAAGTTAAAAAATGTTTTTTTTTTGCTAGAAAATGACTTAGACCCCCCCCCCCAAAAATTATATATATTTTTTCTTAACACCCTAGAGAATAAAATGGCGGCCGTTGGAATACTTTTCTGTCACACCGTATTTGTGCAGCGGTGTTTACAAGTTAAAAAATGTTTTTTTTTGCTAGAAAATTACTTAGAACCCCCCAAAAATTATAAAAAAAAAATTCTAACACCCTAGAGAATAAAATGGCTGTCGTTGCAATACATTCTTTCGCACTGTATTTGTGCAGCGGTTTTACAATTGCATTTAAAAAAAAATAAAAATTTAAATAAAAATTAAGACAACAGTAAAGTTAGCCACATTTTTTTTTTCATATTGCGAAAGATAATGTTAGGAACTTAACCGCCACTTAAGGACCGAGCCTCTTTCTGAGATTTGTTTTTTTTTTTTTTATAAAAATTATAAAAAAAATTATAATACCCTAGAGATCAAAAAAGGGGGGAGAGCAACAGGGGCGGGACTTTAAATGAAGTGCGAAATTTATGATAGAATAGTGTAAATTGGCGAACAATTGAGAAATTTTAATAAGTTCATAAAAATATAGCATAAACATGATTGAATCATTTACAATGGATAAGAGATACTAGCAATACATGATAATAATAAATTCATAAAGAATATAATATGTACACAATTAAATCCGTTGTAGTTGATGCGAAGCATTAACAATACATCGTAGCAGCATATAAGTAAAATATGAACGTAACAAAATTCCACAGTGTCCCCGATTTGGCTGGTGGAGCCCGACTGACAGTCACCACCAAGGGAATCATAATTTGTAAGCATGTACTTTATGTGGGGTTTGGCCTATTACCCCACCGTTATGCCATGCTTGTTATTATTATTATATTATACTGATATCCTTTTTTTCATTGTAGCTACCGTACACGCTTGCTCCTGATGAGTGGCGATCAGCCACGAAACGCGTAGAGCTATTGAAGTCGTGTTTTCCCTAATCGCATTCAACTTTTTACAGCTGCTCTGTCCAAATATTGTCCATAGAATATTGAGGCTACCCGTTATGCAGGCACTATTTGATGCTTTATGGTTTTATACCAACTTTATTTGGTGAACTGTGGAATTTTGTTACGTTCATATTTTACTTATATGCTGCTACGATGTATTGTTAATGCTTCGCATCAACTACAACGGATTTAATTGTGTACATATTATATTCTTTATGAATTTATTATTATCATGTATTGCTAGTATCTCTTATCCATTGTAAATGATTCAATCATGTTTATGCTATATTTTTATGAACTTATTAAAATTTCTCAATTGTTCGCCAATTTACACTATTCTATCATACATTTCGCACTTCATTTAAAGTCCCGCCCCTGTTGCTCTCCCCCCTTTTTTGATCACTACATGGATGGAAATACTTGACCTTACCAGGTCATGGTTTCATATTAAGTCCCAAGGGATGGAAATAGGTGACCTTACCAGGTCACATTTCACTTAAAGTCCCTTAACCCTTCGCCCATATAATAATACCCTAGAGAATAAAATGGCTGTCGTTGCAATACATTCTTTTGCACTGTATTTGTGCAGCGGTTTTACAATTGCATTTAAAAAAAAAAAAAAAATTTAATTAAAAATTAAGACAACAGTAAAGTTAGCCACATTTTTTTTTTTTTCATATTGCGTAAGATAATGTTAGGAACTTAACCGCCACTTAAGGACCGAGCCTCTTTCTGAGATTTGTTTTTTTGGGTTTTTTTTTTGCTAGAAAATGACTTAGAACCCCCAAACATTATACATTTCTTTTTTCTAACACCCTAAAGAATAAAATGGCGGCCGTTGGAATACTTTTCTGTCACACCGTATTTGTGCAGCGGTTTTTACAAGTTAAAAACTGTTTTATTTTTTGTTTTGCTACAAAATTACTTTGAACCCCCAAAAATTATATATATTTTTTTCCTAACACCCTAAAGAATAAAATGGCGGTCGTTGCAATACTTTCTGTCACACCGTATTTGTGCAGCGGTGTTTACAAGTTAAAAAATGTTGTTTTTTTTTGCTAGAAAATTACTTAGAACCCCCCAAAAATTATAAAAAAAATTCTAACACCCTAGAGAATAAAATGGCTGTCGTTGCAATACATTATTCCGCATTGTATTTGCGCAGCGGTTTTACAATTGCATTTAAAAAAAAAAAAATAATAAAATTTTTGAAATAAAAATTAAGACAACAGTAAAGTTAGCCACATTTTTTTTTTTCATATTGCGAAAGATAATGTTACAAACTTAACTGCCACTTAAGGACCGAGCTTCTTTCTGAGATTTGTTTTTTTGCTAGATAATTACTTAGAACCCCCCAAAAATTATAAAAAAAATTCCTAACACCCTAAAGAATAAAATGGCGGTCGTTGCAATACTTTCTGTCGCACTGTATTTGCGCAGAGGTCTTAAAATTGCACTTTAAAAAAAAAAAAAAAATAAGACAACAGTAAAGTTAGCCACATTTTTTTTTTATTGTGAAAGATAATGTTACGCCGAGTAAATTGATACCCAACATGTCACGCTTCAAAATTGCGCCCCGCTTGTGGAATTGGCAACAGACTTTTACCCTTAAAAATCTCCACAGGCGATGTTTAAAAAATTCTACTGGTTGAATGTTTTGAGTTACAGAGGAGATCTAGGGCTAATTATTGCTCTCACTCTACCGATCGCGGCGATACCTCACATGTGTGGTTTGACCACGGTTTTCATATGCAGGCATTAATCGCGTATGCGTTCGCTGCGTGTGAGCTCGGCGCGACGGGTTGTGTTTACATATTTTTTTTTCTTATTTTTTTTTACCTTTTTTTTTTACTGTTATTTTAAAAAGAAAAAAAAGTGTCACTTTTATTCCTATTACAAGAGATGTTAAATAATAGAAATAAAGCATGACAGGACCTCTTAAATATGAGATCTGGGGGGTCAAAAAGAGCTCAGATCTCATTTTTACACTTAAATACAATTAAAAAAGAAAAAAAAAAAATTGTCAAATTGTCATTTAACCACCTCAATACTGGGCACTTACACCCCCTTCCTGACCAGACCAATTTTCAGCTTTCAGCGCTCTCACAGTTTGAATGACAATTACTCAGTCATCCTACACTGTATCCATATGAAACTTGCGTCCTTTTTTCCACACAAATAGAGCTTTCTTTTAGTGGTATTTAATCACTAGTGGGTTTTTTATTTTTTGTGCTATAAATAAAATAAAACGTAAATTTTGTGAAAAAAATGCATTTTTATTGGTTTCTGTCATAAATTTTTGCTAATTAGTAATTTTTCTTCATACATTTTGGCCAAAATTTATACTGCTACATATCTTTGGTAAAAAAAAAAAATAACCCACATTAGTATATATTATTTGGTCTTTGTGAAAGTTATAGAGTCTACAAACTATGGTGCCAATCACTGAAAATTGATCACTTCTGATCAGGCCTTCAGTACATCGGGTGTACCTCATTTCTTGAGACTCTAACTAGTCAGGAAAGTACAAATACCCCCCAAATGACCCCTTTTTACAAAGTAGACGTTCCAAGGTATTAAGTAAGTAGCATGATGAGTTTAAGTTGTCATTTTTTTCCCACAATTCTTTGCAAAAAAAAAAAATGTATTATTTTTTTTTTACAAAATTGTCATATTATCAGGTTATTTCTCACACACAGCATATGCATACAACAAATTACACCCCAAAATACATTCTGCTACTCTTCCCGAGTACGGCGATACCACATGTGTGAGACTTTTACACAGCCTGGCCACATACAGAGGACCAACATTGATGTAGTACCTTCAGACGTTCTACGAGCAAAAATGACGCATCTCATTTCACAGCCACCTATTACACTTTTGAAGGCCCTGGAGTATCAGGACAATGGAATTTTCTATAAAATTACCCCATTTTGGAAAACAAACACCCCAATGTATAATCTGTGAGGCATAATGAGTCTTTTGAATGGTTAAATTTTTTTCCAGAAGTTTTTGGAATATGTGGAAAAAAATTAAAACACATTTTTTATTTTTTTTATTTTTTGACACAAAATTGTCAATTTATAAGATATTTCTAACACATAGCATGTATATAGCAAAAATTACACCCCAAAACATTCTGCTACTCCTCCCGAGTATGGCGATACCACATGTGTGAGACTTTTACACAGCCTGGCCACATAGAGAGGCCCAACATTGAAGTAGTACGTTCAGGCGTTCTAGGAGCATAAATGACACATCTCATTTAATTCCTACCCATCACACTTTTGAAGGTCCTGGACCACCAGGACAGTGAAATTACCCAAAAAATGACCCCATTTTGGAAAGCAAACACCCCAACGTATATTCTATGAGACATGGGCTGCAAATAGGTACTCTGGTACTCTGATGGCCTGGTGACTGGTATTTGGGAACTCTGAAGGGTGGTGACAGGTACTCATATGGACTGTGACAGGTACTTGGGTACTCAGATGGACTGGGACAGGTACTCAGATGAACCGTGACAGGTACTCGGGTACTTTGATGGGCTGTGACAGCTACTCGGGTACTCGGATGAACCGTGACAGGTACTTTGATGGGCTGTGACAGATACTCAGGTACCATGATGGGCTGGTGACAGGTACTCGGGTACCCTGATGGGCTGGTGACAGGTACTCGGGTACTCTGATGGGCTGGTGACAGGTACTCGGGTACTCTGATGGGCTGGTGACAGGTACTCGGGTACTCTGATGGGCTGGTGACAGGTACTCGGGTACTCTGATGGGCTGGTGACAGGTACTCGGGTACTCTGATGGGCTGGTGACAGGTACTCGGGTACTCTGATGGGCTGGTGACAGGTACTCGGGTACTCTGATGGACTGGGACAGGTACTCAGATGAACCGTGACAGGTACTCGGGTACTTTGATGGGCTGTGACAGCTACTCGGGTACTCGGATGAACCGTGACAGGTACTTTGATGGGCTGTGACAGATACTCAGGTACCATGATGGGCTGGTGACAGGTACTCGGGTACCCTGATGGGCTGGTGACAGGTACTCGGGTACTCTGATGGGCTGGTGACAGGTACTCGGGTACTCTGATGGGCTGGTGACAGGTACTCGGGTACTCTGATGGGCTGGTGACAGGTACTCGGGTACTCTGATGGGCTGGTGACAGGTACTCGGGTACTCTGATGGGCTGGTGACAGGTACTCGGGTACTCTGATGGGCTGGTGACAGGTACTCGGGTACTCTGATGGGCTGGTGACAGGTACTCGGGTACTCTGATGGGCTGGTGACAGGTACTCGGGTACTCTGATGGGCTGGTGACAGGTACTCGGGTACTCTGATGGGCTGGTGACAGGTACTCGGGTACTCTGATGGGCTGGTGACAGGTACTCGGGTACTCTGATGGGCTGGTGACAGGTACTCGGGTACTCTGATGGGCTGGGGACAGGTACTCGGGTACTCTGATGGGCTGGGACAGGTACTCGGGTACTCTGATGGGCTGGGACAGGTACTCGGGTACTCTGATGGGCTGGGACAGGTACTCGGGTACTCTGATGGGCTGGGACAGGTACTCTGATGGACTGTGATTGACAGGTACTATGAGGGGTGGTGACAGGTTCTCTTTATTGGGGGTGGGGGGGAATCGGTGTGCTTGATGTGTACTGTAGGCGGTAACAAGATGTTACCGCAATCTCCTCCTCACACACGATCGGTGTGGGAGGAGGAGAACCCGGTAACATCTCGTTACCGCGGTTTGTTTACATTTTAGTGATCGGCTGTGATCCTTTCACAGCCGATCACGTGGGTAAAGAGCCGGCCAATGGCTGTTTACCAGCGTCGGTGACGAGCAGTGTTCCCGGGGAACACGCCGCCACCGACGTGCACGCGCAGCGCGCTCACCATCGCGCGCATGCGCCGTGCACAGTCGGGATGTGACCATCTGTGATCGGCCGTGACTTCATCACGGCCGATCACGTGGTAAACAGCCATAACCAATGGCTGTTCACCCCCTTCGGTGGCGAGCGGTGTCTCCGTGACACGCCGCCACCGAAGAAACAGGGATGCGCGCGCACGATCGCGCGCATTTCCTGTTTAAACGGGAGGCCGTCATTTGACAGCCGGCGGTCAGCAACTAGTTAAAAAAAAAAAAGTGAAGTTTTGACGTTTTCATATGCGGGCGCTAATCACGTATGCGTTCGCTTCTGCATGTGAGCCCAGCATTTACATTTTTTTTCTTATTTATTTTACCTTTTATTTTTTACATTTATTATTATTATTATTATTTATTTATTATTATTTTATTTTTTATATTGTTCTTTTAAAAAGAAACAAAAGTGTCACTTTTACTCCTATTACAAGAGATGTTAAATAATAGAAATAAAGCATGACAGGGCCTCTTAAATATGAGATCTGGGGGGTTAAATAGACCTCACATCTCATATTTACACTTAAATGCAATAAAAAAAAAAAAATTATTGACACTAAAACAAAAAAAGTTTGGACGTTTTCATATGCGGGCGCTACTCACGTATGCGTTCGCTTATGCTCGGTGGGACAGGGGACGCGTTTAAAAAAATGTTTTTAACATAACCCCCATCAAATCATTCTCTGCAGCGATTACCTTCTGTACCCCCCCCCCCTCCCTTTATAATGTAAGCTCTACGAGTCGGGCCCTCCTGTACCTTTTGTACTGTACTGTAATTGTGTTGTCCCTGCCCCTATACATTGTACAGCGCTGCGTAAACTGTTGGCGCTGTATAAATCGTGTATAATAATGTTTTTTTTTTCTTATTTATTTTACCTTTTATTTTTTATTTTCACACTATTTTAAAAAAATAATAAAAAAATTGTGTCACTTTTATTCCTATTACAAGGAATGTAAACATCCCTTGTAGTAGAAAAAAAAAAAAAAAAAAAAAAACGCATGACAGGACCTCTTATATATGAGATCTGGGGGGTCAAAAAGACCTCACATCTTATATTTACACTAAAATGCAATAATTATAAAAAAAAAAACCTGACTCCACCCCTTTGCCCTGCCAATGTATACCCCACCTTTTTAATAAAGCGCCCATCAAATGCAGCCTCATCAGCACCCATCAAATACAGCCTCACCAGCGCCCATCAAATGCAGCCTCACCAGCGCCCATCAAATGCAGCCTCACCAGCGCCCATCAAATGCAGCCTCACCAGGGCCCATCAATGTAGCCTCACCTATGTCCATCAATGCAGCCTCACCAGTGCCCATCAATACAGCCTCACCAGCGCCCATCAATGCAGCCTCACCAGCGCCCATCAATGCAGCCTCACCAGCGCCCATCAATGCAGCCTCACTAGCGCCCATCAATGCAGCCTCACCAGCGCCCATCAATGCAGCCTCACCAGCGCCCATCAAATGCAGCCTCACCAGTGCCCATCAAATGCAGCCTCACCAGTGCCCATCAAATGCAGCCTCACCAGTGCCCATCAATACAGCCTCACTAGTGCCCATCAATGAATGTTGTCTTGCTTCCATTTATTCAGGAGTCGGGGCACAGACACGGTCCTCCGCCACCGCTGTGCCTCTGACACTATGTGTGAAAGGAGCAGCGGCTGCCTGCTGAGAATTAGTTGCTTGCTGCAGAAGAGCAGAGGGTGGGAACACCAGGGGCCGGGCGCCTTTGGCAGCAATGTGCCCTAGGCGGCTGCCTAGTTTGCCTAGTGGTAGCGCCGGCCCTGGCTATCAGCTTGTGGCACTGCTGGGGTGTTATGGAAGACCAGGATGCTTCAATAGCAGCCTTCAGCTCTTCTGCGTTGTTCGGTCTCATGTCTCATCTTTCTCTTGGCAATGCCCCATAGATTCTCTAATGGGGTTCAGGCGAGTTTGCTGGCCAATCAAGCACAGTAATCCCCACGGTCATTGAACCAGCTTTTGGTGCTTTTGCCAGTGTGGGGCAGGTGCCAAGTCGGGACCCCCATAGAGCTCGTCTGTGGAGGGAAGCATGAAGTGCTCCACAGGTAGATGCTAATGTAAACAAGCATCTCCCCATTCTGCCTAGCGACAGGACACTGATCGTCTGCTCCCTGTGATCGGGAGCGGTGATCAGTGATGTGTCACAGCTAGCCCATCCCCCCCCCCCCACAGTTAGAAACACTCCCTAGGACACACTTAACCCCTACAGCGCCACCTAGTGGTTAACCCCTTCACTGCCAGTTACATTTACACAGTAATCAATTCCCTCTGACCTTTTCTATTAAAGGACTAGGATCTGCAATTTCACTCGATCACTACTAGCGCCATCTTCAGGAGAGATCTGTTATTGCGTGTCCACCACTCGCGTAAAGCTTAAAAGCGGAGTTCCGCCAGAAAAATAGAAAAAAATAAATAGAAAAATCAGCAGATACAAATAGTGCAGCTGCTGACTTTTTAAAATATAGAGATAAAGGAAAAAAGGTCTGGTGTCCCCAGTGACACACTTCCATCCCTGTAATATATAACAAACAACAAAGGATTCGCCCTGGGACTTTAAATGAAGTGGGTACTGTTTCCGCCATTAAACATAACAGTAGTAAATATAATATATGGTTTATTCAAGTACATTTGTTTACATGGATAAATAACATCAACGGTTGCCAATATAAAATATATAAACAAGGAGTATTGGTACATAAATGTAGAAGTAGTACATGGTACACGGGCATCATACTACCCGACTAGTTTCGTGAGATCCAGCTCGCTCTTCAGGGGTGGATGTGTGTAACAATGTACCTAGGATGAACAAAAATATATATGTTTGGCAATATAGCACAGTATTAGTTATAACAGCGCAGGGTAGGAGGGGTTGTAGGCCCCCCCATACTTACCACTGAGCTTGGCCCTGGCTCCAAGTGTGCGGCCTCGAGACGGCAGCAGCGTATGCCTCCCCTGGGAGCTGAGGGGGCAGAATCAAATGGGACCCCATCCAGGGCCAAACGGAGAGCAGGCATGGCAAAGGTGTAGTAATGTATCCCTAGGGTCCTCATTGGTCGATAAAGAGTATAGGCTGCGAACATAAGTATGTTTGTCAGGCATCTGAAGTAGTAGAGTAAAATCAGTAGATATTGGTATAAAGATATGTATGCATGAATGAAAGGCCTGAGCCAAAAGTTGTAGGGCCATGAAGATGGTTAGAAACCTAGGACAACAGAGGGGTACTACCAGGTGACAAAGTGGACAAAGAGAGGGGGGGAAAGAGGTGAACTACAATTGTGTGGGTAGTGATGTATCCCTAGGAACCTCATTAGTCCATAAAGCGTATAAGCTATAAACAAATATGTTTATCAGGCATCTAAAGTAGTAAAGTAAAATCAATGAGTATAGGCATAAAGATATGTATAGCCAAGTAAAGCCTGAATCAAGGATGGTAGGGACGTGGAGATGGTGGAAACCATAGGGTAGCAAGGGGGTACTGGCAGGTGACAAGGTAAGAAAAGAAAAAAAGAAAGATGGACTCGTGTGGAAAAATCATCAGTATCCAAGAAAATAAATAAATAAGAATAAGGGCCGGTTCACACAGCGAGGCGCGGCGAGGCGTCTCCGACTTACCTCACCGCGACCTGCGGGGAGCTCAGCAGCGACTTGCAGAGGACCTCTGTATAGAAGTCAATGCAAGTCGCCCCCAGGTCGCCCAGAAGTAGTACAGGAACCTTTTTTCTGAGTCGGAGCGACTCGAGTCGCTCCTCTCAGAACGGTTCCATTGTACAGAACGGGGGCGACTTGCGGGAGCGAGGCGAGGCGAGCCGTGTCGCCTCGCCTCGCCTCGCTGTGTGAACTGGCCCTTAGTGCTCGTAAGATAAACAATGTGTGAGATGTGCAAGTGTGCCTAAATAAGGTAAGTATCAAAAAGGTGAATATGGTAAGTACCTGAGTCAGGTGAATATCCCGAGTATAAAAGTAATGAGACACAGCAAGCAATCTCCACAGCTGCGTGTGTCTTCAGTGAAGAGTGAAATAAAATCCAAGCCATGCCTGACCTCCAATTTAACCCCGGAGGGCCCCAGCAGACTCCGCCCCCCAACACCATGTGTGGATGGCTGACATGTGAGTGCAGGAGGCACCCACTGTCATAGGAAGGCACGCAAATGCAAGCGTACCCCCCATGCCATCTGATGATATAGTGCGTCCAGCTATGCCGACGTCTGCAAAAATCGCAGACGCCATGCTTCTGAAGCCTAAACATGGTGCTGATGTGTAGGTGTCCCCATCCGCCAGAAAGCAGATGGGGACAGCAGGAGACATGAAAAAGCCTCCCTTTATACACATCGCAGCTCCCAATGCGAGACAGAAATCGCTAGCGCCAACCGAGGAATCGCATACAGAGCCAGGGTATATAACAATACTGAAATAAGAATTGTGTTGAAGAATGAGTAACCTAGTATAGTATCAAAGTATAACAGTTATTTGTACATGTAAATACTGGCGGGGGTGACAACAGACCAGGTTTGGGCTAACGGGTGTCTTCCACCCGGGTTCAATATAGAGATAAAGGAAAAGGTCTGGTGTCCCCAGTGACACACTTCCATCCCTGTAATATATAACAAACCACAAAGGATTTCGCCCTGGGACTTTAAATGAAGTGGGTACTGTTTCCGCCATTAAACATAACAGTAGTAAATATAATATATGGTTTATTCAAGTACATTTGTTTACATGGATAAATAACATCAACGGTTGCCAATATAAAATATATAAACAAGGAGTATTGGTACATAAATGTAGAAGTAGTACATGGTACACGGGCATCATACTACCCGACTAGTTTCGTGAGATCCAGCTCGCTCTTCAGGGGTGGATGTGTGTAACAATGTACCTAGGATGAACAAAAATATATATGTTTGGCAATATAGCACAGTATTAGTTATAACAGCGCAGGGTAAGGGTATTTATTTATTTATTTATTTTCTTGGATACTGATGATTTTTCCACACGAGTCCATCTTTCTTTTTTTCTTTTCTTACCTTGTCACCTGCCAGTACCCCCTTGCTACCCTATGGTTTCCACCATCTCCACGTCCCTACCATCCTTGATTCAGGCTTTACTTGGCTATACATATCTTTATGCCTATACTCATTGATTTTACTTTACTACTTTAGATGCCTGATAAACATATTTGTTTGTAGCTTATACGCTTTATGGACTAATGAGGTTCCTAGGGATACATCACTACCCACACAATTGTAGTTCACCTCTTTCCCCCCCTCTCTTTGTCCACTTTGTCACCTGGTAGTACCCCTCTGTTGTCCTAGGTTTCTAATCATCTTCATGGCCCTACAACTTTTGGCTCAGGCCTTTCATTCATGCATACATATCTTTATACCAATATCTACTGATTTTACTCTACTACTTCAGATGCCTGACAAACATACTTATGTTCACAGCCTATACTCTTTATCGACCAATGAGGACCCTAGGGATACATCACTACACCTTTGCCATGCCTGCTCTCCGTTTGGCCCTGGATGGGGTCCCATTTGATCCTGCCCCCTCAGCTCCCAGGGGAGGCATACGCTGCTGCCGTCTCGAGGCCCCACACTTGGAGCCAGGGCCAAGCTCAGTGGTAAGTATGGGGGGGCCTACAACCCCTCCTACCCTGCGCTGTTATAACTAATACTGTGCTATATTGCCAAACATATATATTTTTGTTCATCCTAGGTACATTGTTAGGGCCGGTTCACACAGCAGGCGAGGCGAGGCGACTCCGACTTGCCTCGCCGCGACCTGCAGCGGCCTCGGCGGCGACTTGCAAATGACTTCTGTATAGAAGTCAATGCAAGTCGCCCCCGAAGTCGCCCAAAAGTAGTACAGGAACCTTTTTTCTGAGTCAGAGCGACTCGAGTCGCTCCTCTCAGAACGGTTCCATTGTACAGAACGGGGGCGACTTGCGAGAGCGAGGCGAGTCGTGTCGCCTCGCCTCGCATCGCCCGCAGTGTGAACCGGCTCTTACACACATCCACCCCTGAAGAGCGAGCTGGATCTCACGAAACTAGTCGGGTAGTATGATGCGCCCGTGTACCATGTACTACTTCTACATTTATGTACCAATACTCCTTGTTTATATATTTTATATTGGCAACCGTTGATGTTATTTATCCATGTAAACAATTGTACTTGAATAAACCATATATTATATTTACTACTGTTATGTTTAATGGCGGAAACAGTACCCACTTCATTTAAAGTCCCAGGGCGAAATCCTTTGTTGTTTGTTACTTTTTAAAATAAGGACAGTTGCCTGTGCCAGGGGCGCCCCGCGATGTCCTCACCCGAATGCCGACCTGTCACCCTCTGCTCACTGGGTGGAGATCTTCAGTAAGGGAATCAGGAAGTGAAGCCTTGCAGCTCCGCAGCCTGGTTCCCCACTGCGCATGCGCGAGTCGCGCTGCGCGTTCGAAGCAGTCCCTGCTGTCTTCTGGGACCTGTGTGTCTCCCAGAAGACAGCATGGGGGGAAGGGGATGGAGGAGGGGCCGGACATGGCATAGAAGATCGCTGCAGATACTGCAGCGATCTTTTGCCGGAAGCGGAAGAAAATACCTGGATTAGAAGGGTATCTGCTCCCCCCTCCCCCCCCCCCCCCCCGAACGGTGGCAAATGTGACACCGGAGAGGGGACTTCACTTTAAATGTGCAAGGCCCCTTTCACACTGGGGCAGCAGGGGCGTCGGTGGTGAAACGGCGCTATTTTTAGCGACACTTTACCGTCGTTTTAGCGGCGGTATTTGGTAAAATCGCCCCCCTGCTAGCGGCCGAGAAAGGGGGGTTAAAACCACCTTTGACGACGGTATAGCCGCACTGCTTCATTGATTTCAATGGGGCAGGAGCGGCGGAGGAGCGGTATACACACCGCTCCTCCACCGCTCCTTCACCGCTCCAAAGAAGCTGCTGGCGGGACTTTTCCCTGACGTCCTGCCAGCGCACCGCTCCAGTGTGAGAGCCCTCGGGGCTTTCACACCGGAGACACAGCAGCGGATCTTTCAGATCGGTTTGCAGTCGCTATTTTTAGCGCTGTAGCGCCTGCAATGCGCCCCAGTGTGAAAGGGGTCAAAAGGTTAAAAAAAAAGCTGACCCCCCCCCATGCTTACCTGAGCCCGATCTTCATCCAGTGCTGTGCATTAAAGCGCTGGCTCTCCCAGCTCTCGCTTCTTATTGGACAGAGAGACAGCAGTGGGAGCCATTGGCTCCTGGTGATGCCAATCACAGCCAGTGAGCAGAGGGGGCAGGGCAAGCATGCACTAGTGCAGTGATGGCGAACCTTGGCACCCCAGATGTTTTGAAACTACATTTCCCATGATGCTCCACTCCACTGCAGAGTGCAGGAGCATCATGGGAAATGTAGTTCCAAAACAGCTGGAGTGCCAAGGTTCGCCATCACTGCACTAGTGGATTTGGTGCAGTATCCGCAGCGATCTTCTACGCTATGCTCAGCCCCTCCTCCTCCCTCCCCACCCCGCTGTCTTCTGGGAGACACACAGGTCCGAACGAGCAGCGTGACTCGCACATGCGCAGTGTACACGTGCACGTGCTCCTGCACACGCCATGGCGCACAAGTGGACGCATGGGAACGCCCAAAGATTCTGGCACTTGGCAGCTTCTTAAAACACTTCAACACCGGGCCAATTTTGACTCTCGTTTTCATGTAAAAAGCTATTTTTTTCACTAGAAAAATACATGGAACCCCCCAAATATTATATATATCTATATATATATAGATATATATCTATATATGTCTAGATATAGATATATATAGTCCCAGTATTGCCAAAAGTATTGGGACGCCTGCCTCTACACGCACATGAATGTGATCATCATCTTCCCGCGCAGTGTTCTGAGATTACTTTCATTGGAAATACACGATATGAACTTCAATGGCATCCCAGTCTTAGTCCGTAGGGTTCAATATTGAGTTGGCTCCGCCCTTTGCAGCTATAACAGCTTCAACTCTTCTGGGAAGGCCGCCCACAAGGTTTAGGAGATGTGTCTATGGGGAATGTTTGACCAATTCTTCCAGAAGATCATTTGTGAGGTCAGGCACTGATGTTGGATGAGAAGGCCTGGTTTGCAGTCCACTCTAATTCATGAGTTAAGGTCTTGAGGGTGAATCCCAAAGGTGTTCTATCAGGTTGAGGTCAGGCCAGTCAAGTTCCTCCACCCCAAAGTCACTCCTCCATGTCTTTATGGACCTTGCTTTGTGCACTGGTGAGCAGTCATACAGGACAGGAAGGGGGCCATCCCCAAACTGTTCCCACAAAGTTGGGAGCGTGAAATTGTCCAAAATGTCTTGGTATGCTGACGCCTTAAGAGTTCCCTTCACTGGAACTAAGGGGCCAAGCCCAACCCCTGAAAGACAACCCCCCACACCATAATCCCCCCTCCACCAAATAATCTGGACTAGTGCACAGAGCAAGGTCCATAAAGACATGGATGAGTGAGTTTGGGGTGGAGGAACTTGACTGGCCTGCATAGAGTCCTGACCTCAACCTGATAGAACACCTTTGGGATGAATTAGAGTGGAGACTGGGAACCAGGCCATCTAGTTCAAAATCAGTGCCTGACCTCACAAATGCTCTTCTGGAAGAATGGTCAAACATTCCCCATAGACACATCTCCTAAACCTTGTGGACGGCCTTCCCAGAAGAGTTGAAGCTGTTATAGCTGCAAAGGGCGGAGCCAACTCAATATTGAACCCTACGGACTAAGGGCCGGTTCACACTGCAGGCGAGGCGAGGCGACTCCGACTTGCCTCGCCGCGACCTGCCGCGACCTCAGCGGCAACTTGCAGATGACTTCTGTATAGAAGTCAATGCAAGTCGCCCCGAGGTCGCCCAAAAGTAGTACAGGAACCTTTTTTCTGAGTCGGAGCGACTCGAGTCGCTCCTCTCAGAACGGTTCCTAAGGCTGCATTCACACCTGAGCGTAGCTTTTACAAGCGTTTTTTGCGGCGTTTTTTACAGCGATTTGCGACGTTTTTTACCGCGATTCGCGGCGTTTTTTACCGCGATTGCGGCGTTTTTTACCGCGATTCGCGGCGTTTTTTGCCGCGTTTTGTCGCGAATTTGTGCAGGGCAAAAGGTCACCAATGTTAAGCATTGCAGATACAGCGTCAAAACGCCCATAGAAACGCTCGTTGTCGCGCTAAACGCTCGAATCGAGCGTTTCCATTAGTTTCTATGGGAATGAAAACGCCCAAATCAGCCCGATTCGCGCGACAAAAAAGGGTCCGGAACTTGTTTGAGCTTCAGGCGTAGGGCTTCAGGCGACTTGGAGCGGAGATGTGAACCATCTCCATTGAGAATAATGTATTTTTTCCCCTCCAGCGTTTTGTAGCTTCAGGCGTAGGGCTACAAAACGCTCAGGTGTGAATGGGGTCTAAGACTGGGTTGCCATTAAAGTTCATGCGCGTGTAAAGGCCGGTGTTCCAATACTTTTGGATATATCGTGTATTTCCAATGAAAGTAATCTCAGAACACTGCGCGGGAAGATGATGATCACATTCCTATCACCTTGGATTCTATGAAGGTTTGATGAGTGTCATCTGAACGGTAGTTGGCCAACACCGGCGGAGGAGACAAATTCACTCCTCGCCGAGACCGCTGAATTCGCCATTCCGACACGACAGGGAGCAGAATAGAATTCTAAGCTGTACTTAAGTGCCCTTGTCTTTAAATAGGGGACCCCTTCGGATTATTAAGACTTCATCCTGCGCCTTATTATCCTCAACGCCAGCGTGACACCAAGCCTGACACCAGCAAATGTCCTTCACCCGACGTGAGACATCAAAGCAACCATCAATTAGGATAACCCTGAGCGGCGTACGAGGCATGATTTGAATAAATGTCAAACAAAAAAAAAAAAACGGCATCAGAAATAATTGTTTTCTTCGACATGACGGCTGCGTTGTAAACAAAGTCCCCGCGCTGCGACACCACTTGATGCATTTGATTTTTAGAAACCATTTTTTGTTTCGGTGAACGTTTATCTCCGTCCGCTTGTTCTACGTGAATTTAGAGGAGAGAGGTCCAGACTGAAAAATAATTGCCGGTAGACCTTAACCACTTGCCAACCAGGCCAATTCTGACGTTTCTCTCCTACATGTAAAAGTCAACATTTTTTTTTTTCTAGAAAATTACATACCCCCCAAACCTTATATATGATTTTTTTTTTTTTTTTTTTTTTTTTTTTTTTTAGCAAAGACCCTGGAAAAAAAATGGGACCGTTTGCAACTTTTTATCTCACACGGTATTTTGCTCAGCAATTTTTCGAACGCTCCACCCTTAAGCCATTATCTGCGGGTTACAGAGAAAAGATTATGTCGCTGGGTCTGAGTGGAGGCCCTTCCATAGAGGAAGCATGGGCGCTGCCTCCCCTATCCAAGCGTCCGGCCCCCCTGATCTCAGGGCCGTCTTTATTATTGATTGGACCCTGGGCAAACACTTTCTTGAGCCCTCCCGAACCCACTTATCAACTATTTGCGGCCAGTGCAGGCTCAAGGGACAGCTGCTTTGGGCCCTACAACCACGACTGGGCCGGGGCCAGCTGGCCATTTTGTCTTGCCCTGCCTGATCTATATACCAGTGGCGCCGGACCATTGATTTCTATGCGGCGGGAGGTGTTTTTTTTGAAGCACCTGATTAGAAACAGAGGCTCTAATAGGCTTCAAAAAAAGGGTGACCTCGGAGTGCAGAGCATTGCGTCCGGAGCCCACCCAGGTGTGTGATCATGGCGAATGAATTTTCGCTATTCTCACACTAAAGTTCCTCCTCGCCAATCAGGAGGCAGGTCTGTAAGACCTGTTTCTTGATTGGTCAAAGTGTCAGACAATCCTATTGGATGCCTAACGTTTAGGCTGAAGACACAGGACCGTGGAAGCTGGAGACACCACAGCCCTGCCACACGAGCAGATAAGTGCCGGGCATGACCGCCCGTGGGGGGGGGGGGGTAGGGTGGTGCTGTGCCATGTCGCCGCTGGGTCTAAAACAAGGTATCCAGAAAGTATTCACATCGCTTTACTTTTTCCATGGTTTGTTATGTTACAGTCTTATTCCAAAATTGATTAAATTCATTATTTTCCTAAAAATTTTACAAACATCCCCCATAATGATAATAAAATCTTTGCACATTTATAAAAAAAAAGGTAAAAAATAAAAAAGGAAAAAATCCCATGTACATAAGTATCACAGGCTCCTCCCATGTACATAAGTATCACAGGCTCCTCCCATGTACATAACTATCACAGGCTCCTCCCATGTACATAACTATCACAGGCTCCTCCCATGTACATAAGTATCACAGGCTCCTCCCATGTACATAAGTTTCACAGGCTCCTCCCATGTGCATAAGTATTACAGGCTCCTCCCATGTACATAACTATCACAGGCTCCTCCCATGTACATAACTATCACAGGCTCCTCCCCTGTACATAACTATCACAGGCTCCTCCCCTGTACATAAGTATCACAGGCTACTCCCATGTACATAAGTATCACAGGCTCCTCCCATGTGCATAAGTATTACAGGCTCCTCCCATGTACATAAGTATCACAGGCTCCTCCCATGTACATAACTATCACAGGCTCCTCCCATGTACATAAGTATCACAGGCTCCTCCCATGTACATAAATATCACAGGCTCCTCCTATGTACATAAGTATCACAGGCTCCTCCCATGTACATAAGTATCACAGGCTCCTCCCATGTACATAACTATCACAGGCTCCTCCCATGTACATAAGTATCACAGGCTCCTCCCATGTACATAAGTATCACAGGCTCCTCCCATGTACATAACTATCACAGGCTCCTCCCATGTACATAACTATCACAGGCTCCTCCCATGTACATAAGTATCACAGGCTCCTCCCATGTACATAAGTATCACAGGCTCCTCCCATGTACATAACTATCACAGGCTCCTCCCATGTACATAAGTATCCCAGGCTCCTCCCATGTACATAAGTATCACAGGCTCCTCCCATGTACATAACTATCACAGGCTCCTCCCATGTACATAAGTATCACAGGCTCCTCCCATGTACATAAGTATCACAGGCTCCTCCCATGTGCATAAGTATTACAGGCTCCTCCCATCTACATAAGTATCACAGGCTCCTCCCATGTGCATAAGTATTACAGGCTCCTCCCATGTACATAAGTATCACCTGTGGCAAATTCAGTTGATTGGACATGATTTGGAAAGGCGTACACCTGTCTATAGAAGGTCCCACAGATAACAGTGCATGTCAGAGCACAAACCAAGCCATGAAGTCCAAGGAAGATGGGATTATATGGAGGCACAGATCGGGGGAAGGGTACAGAAACATATCTGCAGCATTGAAGGTCCCAATGAGCACAGAGGCCTCCATCATCCATAAATGGAAGAAGTTTGGAACCACCAGGACTCTTCCTGGAGCGGGCCGCTCGGCCAAACTTAGCGATTGGGGGAGAAGGGCCTTAGTCAGGGAGGTGACCAAGAACCCGATGGTCACTCTGACAGAGCTCCAGTGTTTCTCTGTGGAGAGAGGAAAGAAGAATAATCATCTCTGCAGCACTCCGCCAATCAGGCCTGTATGGTAGAGTGGGCAGACCGAAGCCACTCCTCAGTAATAGGCACATGACAGCCCACCTGGAGTTCACCAATAGGCACCTGAAGGACTCTCAGACCATAAGAACATAAATTCTTTGGTCTGATGAAAGAAAGATTGAACTCTTTGCCCTGAATGGCAAGCATCATGTCTGGAGAAAGCCAGGCACCGCTCATCACCTGGCCAATACCATCCCTACAGTGAAGCATGGTGGTGACAGCATTATGCTGTGGAGATGTTTTTCAGTGGCAGGAACTGAGAGACTAGTCAGGACGGAGGGAAAGATGAATGCAGCAATGTACACAGACATCCTTGATAAAAACCTGCTCCAGAGCGCTCTGGACCTCAGACTGGGGCGAAGGTTAATTTTCCAATAGGACAACCCTAAGCACAAAGCCAAGATAACAAAGGAGTGGTTTAAGCCTCACTCTATCCCAAAAGGTAACCCTTATCCACAACACAGAACCTAAACCTAACCCTTAACCTTTACCCAACCACTAAATCCTAACCATCAACCTTAATCAAACCCCTAAACCTAATCCAACTACTCAACTTAGTCTTTAACCCAAACCTAACCTAAAAACCCTACTTTAAACCTCAGCCTAACATCCAAAAGTCTTAGCCTCACTCTATTCCAAAAGGTAACCCTTATCCTCAGCACAGCACCTAAACCTAACCCTTAATCTTTACCCAGCCACTAAAATCCTAACCATAAACCTAACTCAAACCCCTAAACCTAATCCAACTTCTCAATTTAGCTCTTAACCCAAAACCAACCTAAAAACCCTACTTTAACCACTTCCCGACCAGCGCACGACGATGTACGTCGACAGAATGGCACGGGCAGGCATATTGGCGTACAGGTACGTCCAATATTCGATGCCGCCCTGCCATCGGGAGCGCGCCGCCGGCGGCGCGCTCCCGCGCTGGTCGGGACCCCCGTGAGTCCGTTCGCGGGACCCGCGGACTTGATCGCCGTGGGCATCCCCGCGATCGTCTCACGGAGCTGCCGAATGGAGGAAATGCTGTATAAACAACATTTCTCCATTCTGCCTAGCAACTAGTGACGCTGATCTCTGCTCCATGTGATTGGAGCAGAGATCAGTGTACACTAAATTAAAACCCAACCCCCCCACAGTTAGTAACACACCCCTAGGAACACTTAACCCCTACACTGCCACCCACTGGTTAACCCCTTCACTGCCAGTGTCATTTACACAGGAATCACTGCATTTATATAGCAGTGATTACTGTATAAAGGACAATGGTCCCAAAAATGTGTCAAAAATGTCCGATGTGTCCACCACAATGTCGCAGTCACAATAAAAATCGCTGATCGCCGCCATTACTAGTAAAAAAAAAATAATAAAAAATTATTAATAAAAATGCTATAAAACTATCCCTATTTTGTAAACGCTATAACTTTTGCGCAAACCCATCAATAATCGCTTATTGCGATTTTTTTAACCAAAAATATGTAGAAGAATACGTATCGGCCTAAACTGAGGGAAAAAAATGTTTTTTTATATATTTTTGGGGGATATTTATTATAACAAAAAGTAAAAAATAATGTGTTTTTTTTCAAAATTGTCGCTCTATTTTTGTTTATAGCGCAAAAAATAAAAATCGCAGGGGTGATCAAATACCACCAAAAGAAAGCTCTATTTGTGGGAAAAAAAGGACGTCAATTTTGTTTGGGAGCCACGTCACACGACCGCGCAATTGTCAGTTAAAGCGACGCAGTGCCGAATCGCAAAAAGTGGTCTGGTCTTTGACCAGCAAAATAGTCCGGTCTGCAAGTGGTTAAACCTCAGTCTTACATCCAAGAGTCTTAGCCTTAATCTGTCCCAAAAGGTCACCCTTATACTCAGCACAGAACCTAAACCTAATCCATACCCTTTACCCAACCACTAAATCCTAACCATAAATCTCAATCAAACCCCTAAACCTATTCCAACTGCTCAACTTCAGCCCTTAACCCAAAACCAACCTAAAAACCCTACTTTAAACCTCAACCTTACATCCAATAGTCTTAGCCCTTGTACACATCGGACATTCCAACAAAATCCGTCTGATTTTTTCCGACGGATTTTGTCCGAAACTGGTGTTGCATACACACGGTCGGACAAAGTTGTCAGAAAATCCAATCATTCGGAACGTGATGGCGTTCGTTAGTTGCGACGGGACTACGTTGCTGCTAGTAGCCAATAGCTTTGGTCTCGTAATTTGATCTGAGCATGCGTGGCACTTTGTCCGATCAAAATGATCTACAAACGATCGGATCATGTTGTCGGAAAATTTTATATCCAGCTCTCAAACTTTGTTGGTCAGACATTCCGACGGAAAAAGTCCAATGTAGCCCACACACGGTCGGATTATCCGACAACATGGTCTGATGGTACCTTTTCCGTCTGAATGTCCGACCATGTGTACAAGGGCTTAGCCTCAATCTATCCTAAAAGGTAACACTTATCCCCAGTACAGCACCTAAACCTAACCCTTAACCTTTAGCCAACCACTAAATCCTAACCATAAACCTCAATCAAACCCCTAAACCTAATCCAAATTCTCAACTTGGTACTTAACCCAAACCATACTTCAACCAAAAATCCAAAAGTCTTAGCCCTTGTACACACGATCGGAGATTCCGACGGAATGTGTCCGATCGGAGCGTTTTGTCGGATATTCCGACTGTGTGTGGTATGCATCGGACTATCCGTCGGACCAAATTTTCCAACTTGCCGGAAATATTTTCCGACAAAATGCTCTGATCGGACATACTCCGATCATATGTAGAGAATTTCCGATCGGACAAAGTGCCACGCATGCTCAGATCAAATTCCTACACCAAAGCTATTGGCTACTAGCCTGAACGTAGTCCCATCGTAACGAAATAACGTCATCACGTTCTGAACGATCGGATTTTCCGACAACTTCATCCGACTGTGTGTATGCAACAGTTTCGGACAAAATCCGTCGGAACAAAATCCGACGGATTTGGTTGTCGGAATCTCCGACCGTGTGTACAAGGGCTAAGCCTCACTCTATCCCAAAAGGTAACCCTTATCCTCAGCACAGCACCTTAACCTAACCCTTAAAGCGGAGGTCCACCCTAAAATGGACCTTCCGCTCATCGGAATCCTCGGACAATCCAGGTAACTGCACCCACTTCCGGGATAGCTCTCCGCAGAAAGGGGCGTAGATTACGCCCCTTTCCGCAAGTGCCCGCCCCTCCCGCAAGTGCCCCGCTGCCTGCTGGGAAACACACAGATCCCAGAGGAAGCAGGGACCGTCCTTATTGCGCAGCGCAACTCGCGCATGCGCAGTAGGGAACCGGGAAATGAAGCCGAAAGGCTCCATTTCCTGATTCCCATACCGAAGATGGCGGCGGCAGCACCCGAGAGACGATCTAGAGATCGGCTTCGGGTGCCGACATCGCGGGCGCGCTGGACAGGTAAGTGTCACTATTTTAAAAGTCAGCAGCTGCAGTATTTGTAGCTGCTGGCTTTATAAAAAAAAAAAAAAACGCGGAGTCCCGGCGGACTCCCGCTTTAACCTTTACCCAGCCACTAAAATCCTAACCATAAACCTAACTCAAAACTCTAAACCTAATCTAACTTCTCAACTTAGCCCTTAACTACAAAAACAACCTAAAAATCCTACTTTAAAACTCAATCCAACATCCAAAACGCTTAGGTTCAATCTATCCCAAAAGAAAACCCTTATACCCAGCGCAGCGCCTAAACCTTACCTCTAATCTAAACCCAAACACTAAATCCCAACCATGGAACTCAATTGAACCCTTAAGCCTAAACCAACTCCTAAACTTGGCCCTTAACCCAAAACCAACTTTAAAACCAACTTTAAAACCATACTTTAAACCTCAACTCAATATCTAAAACTTTTGACCTTATTGTATCCCAAAAAGGTAACTCTTAGGCCGCGTACACACGGGCGGATTGTCTGCCCAACTAAGTTCGTCAGACAATCCGACAGACAGTCCGTTCAAAATTTGAATGAACGGACTTGACCACACACGATGAACAGACAGTCCGGTGAAAGCGTGCGCGATGACGTGTACAGCACGTACGACGGGACTAGAAAAACGACGTCCAATACACTGCAATGCACCATACTTAGTATGGTGCATGCGCCATACTTAGTCCGTTCAACTTGCCTACACACGAGCGGACTGTCCGCTGAAACCAAGTTTGGACAGACAAAACCAAGTTTGGACGGACAAAATTACGGAAATTCCGTAAGACTTTGTTCGTCAGACAGTCCGCTGAAAAAGTCCGCTGAAGCCCACACACCAGCGGATTGTCCGCTGAAACACGTTTCAGCGGACTAAGTTGGACAGACAATCCGCCCGTGTGTACGCGGCCTTATTCTCAGAGCAGCACCTAAACCTAAACCATAACCTAAACCCAACCACCAAATTCTAACCATAAACATGGACCTGACCCCTAAGCTCAACCTAGCTTTTAAAACCTAGACCTTGCTTGTTAAACTAACTCCACTCCACTTGTAACATTGAGAAAACACAATTGAGTGGGGCCCAAAGTTAGCATTTGGCCTGGGATTCCTCTTCCTCCTAAGCCCTTGTACACACGGTCGGAGATTTCCACAACCAAATCCGTCGGATTTTGCCCGTCGGATCTTGTCCGAAACTGTTGCATACACACGGTCGGACAAAGTTGGCGAAAAATCCGATCTTTCAGAACGTGATGACGTAATTTTCGTTACGACGGGACTACATTCAGGCTAGTAGCCAATAGCTTTGATGTAGGAATTTGATCTGAGCATGCGTGGCACTTGGTCCGATCAAAAAGCTCTACACATGATCGGAGTATGTCCGATCGAACCAGTTGGTCGGGAAATATTTCCAACATGTTGGAAAATTGGGTCCGACGGAGATTCCGACAGAATCAGTCCGATGCATACCACACACAGTCGGATTATCCGACAACACGGTCCGATAAGACTCATTCCAACGGATTCTCCGATCGTGTGTACAAGGGCTAAGACCTGTGTTTTCTTGGCCTGTGTTTAACGTGTCTTCTGGCAGAGTTCCGGTTAACATATAGATCTTCTTCTTTACCCATGTGCCGTTTGCAGAGAAGGGTCTCAATGGAATAATTAACCAAATAAGTTCCACTTGTCTTGTCAACACAAAATAGCTTGAGAACATCTCATCCCCAACCAGTACACTTTGATATCTCACATCTCTTGTCTTACGATAATAAGTTCCACAGCACAGCTACGATGGCACGAGATCTGATGGATGGCAGACATGCGTGTGCTAATAAAAGAATAATAATAAAAAAAAAAAGATGAATAATGCCAAGCGAAACAAATGCTCCCAACGTATATCTTTGCTCAGCCATGGCAGGGCAGACAACCATTTATTTATTTTATTTCTATTTACTATACCAGTGTACAGTTTTTGCAATAGCATGTTTTTTTTTTTTGTTTTTTTTTTCTTCGATTTTTATTATGGTAAAAAATTGGCCTAAAAAAAAAAGAGGGTCACTTTACTCATTTTACCCACTCGCCCCGGTAGGCGAGTGGTTCAAGCTCCAAAATGCTCAACAGGCCGGATCTAGACATGTGCAAAAGGAAAAAATTTGTTTAGTTTTGTTTCGTTTTAATTCGTTAATTCATTAATTTCGTTTAGTTATATTCGTTAACTTTCTTCAATTCGTTTTCGGATTTCGTTTAGTTTTCTACCGAATTCGAAAAATCGGCCACATTCAAAAATATTTCAACCAAATTCGAAAATATTTCTACCGGATTTGAAATGATTTCAACATGATTCGACATTATTTCAACCACATTCGAAAATATTTTGTGACCCGAATTTAGGGCCATGTATCTTGGGGGTCACTTGCTGCTAGAAACTCCAAATTTGGATATGTTGTAGTGCTAGTACTATTGTGTTTGCATACCAAATTTGGGGTTTCTAGCTATAAGTGACCCCGAGATATGTGGCCCCAAAATCGGGTCGCAAAATGTCATTCTCTGCTCTAATAACTAATAACATTTTGCGACCCGATTTTGGGGCCACATATCTCGGGGTCACTTATAGCTAGAAACTCCAAATTTCGTATGCGAACACAATAATACTAGCACTACAACATATCCAAATTTAAAGTGTCTAGCACTAAGTGACCCCGAGATACATGGCCCTAAATTCGGGTAACAAAATATTTTCGAATGCGGTTGAAATAATGTCGAATCATGTCGAATTCATTCGAATTTATTCGTTATATTTCTTTCGTATTCGTTGTAATTTGTTATTTTTTTATTCGGATGCATCCGAATGTCTGAAAGATGCAAAATTCGGCCGAATTTCGATTCGTTACGAAACGAATTGCACAAGCCTAGCCGGATCCCATGTTTTTAATATTGTATCTCAATGCCTGATGCTCCAAAAGGTACATGAGCACTTTTGGCCCCATTGACTAAAACAGGAGCATGCAAAAAAAAAAAAAAAAAAAGACACAACACAAAAGTGTTACACGTGCTTTTTAAGGTGCTCTAATGATAAAAGTCTATAGCAGGGTTCCTCAGCCAGGGATCCATGGATATTTAGGGTTCCTCCAGAGGTTACTAGGAGTTCCTTGAGCAATGAGCAATTTCTGCCTCTCAGATAAGTTCCCACTGACACCATTGCCCTTTTTAGCTATCTGTAAGGGGGCAATTCTTCCCAGTGACCAGTGGTGTAACTAGAACCTTCAGGGCCCCGATGCAAGAAACCATGAGGGGCCCCTCTGAACCTCAGCCAGGGCCCTTCCCTCCGAGTCCGGCAGTGGAACTCCAGGGCGTGGTCACAGGTATGACCTTTGTGAGCCCCGTAGTTCCACCACTGGCATCAGTAGTTTTTTTTTATTATTTTTTTTTATTTTTAGGTGCCCCATTGGGGGACTGTCCCTAGGCAGGATGTAGTCCCCGTCCCCAGAAGAGATGAGGTCTTTTTCTCCAGGGCAGATGAAGTTACTGCTTCGAGGTGAGAAGGGGTCCCTGTCCCCAGGGGAGATGGGGGTCCCTGTCCCCACGTGAGAAGGGGTCTCTGTCCCCGGGGGGAGATGGAGGGGGTATGTAATAGTGTGTGGGGGATGGGGTCCTCTCACTCACCATGACCAAGCTGTAGGCCACGCACTCATCCATGTTGGCCTGGGCTCTCCATCCAGTGTGCTGGACGGGTGATCAGCATATCTCCCAGAAAGACCTTTCATCATCTGTGTATGACGGGGGAGGAGGGGGGCTGGCAGACAAGCCTGCAGTGTCCGCCGAGGGGCCGGCTCTCATAGGTCTGCACTGCATCTGTGTGCTTAAAGTTTGTTTACCCGGGAGAAGTATGCAGTGCAGTGTGGGCCGGACTCAGGGGGGGGGGGAGAGGGACTCTGGCTGGGGAGAACAGACATCGGACTGAGCAGGAGAGGGGTACTCTGAGGAGCCGGCCGAGGACACAGGTCATGTGGGGAATGCACAACTTAAGAGCAGCCAGTGCGATAGTCGAGCATGGAGCTCTGCTAGTCACCCTCCACCTCCAGCCACCCATGTGCATGGTGCACTGGTACCCCTAGCTGTCTATGCTGCTGCCAGCCATATGTAGAGGGGGTTGCATGGGCCCCCTGCATCACAGGGCCCAGTTGCGGTCGCGACTGCTGCACCCCTTATAGTTACGCCCCTGCTAGTGACCCCAAGTGTAAGGAGCATTCTCCCCATTGACCATCACACTAATGTACCATGAGTTGTAGATATAGACATTTTTAGTAGGGGTTCCCTGGGATTGTAAAGTTATACGGTTGAGAAAGGCTGGTCTATAGGGTCCAAGGCACATGCTCCTGTCTCAAAGAAGCCCCTTTATGGCACTTTACACCTAAAAGCCTGGGAAAAAAATGCACAAAAAATGCCCCAAAATCACCTAGGTATTTTATATTCAAGTGTAAATGGGGCTTAAAGACATGTTTTGACCCGTTTGACCCGTTTGGTGTGGAGGAACTCAAGTGGGCAGCACAGATCCCTGATCTCAACCCTACTCAGCCGACTTAGGGCGTTAGGAGTGCTGTAGATGTGTTTTTTTTTTGTACACTTTACTGTCGGCTTTCATGTGAAAGTGATAAAAGCAGCTGCCTATCACTTGCATCACCGCTGAGATGGACATGGACTAGCGAGTTTTGGGGTGAAGGAACTTGACTGGCCTGCATAGAGTCCTGACCTCAACCTGATAGAACACCTTTGAGATGAATTAGAGTGGAGACTGCGAGCCAGGCCTTCACGCTCAACATCAGTGCCTGACCTCACAAATGCTCTTCTGGAAGAACGGTCAAACATTCCCATAGACACATCTCCTAAACCTTGTGGACGGCCTTCCCAGAAGTGTTGAAGCTGTTATAGCTGCAAAGGATGGGCCAACTCAATATTGAACCCTCCGGACTAAGACTGGGAATGCCATTAAAGTTCATGTAAAGCCAGGCATCCCAATACTTTTGGGGATATAGTGTATGTGTGAAGTGCCTATAGCGGCTGTGGAAGCAGAGGGGGTGGCATTTCATAATTCTGTTTGTTTTTTTCCTGAAACAAACAAGTTCCCTTCAAGTCTATATAGGATTTCACGATCTACGACTTTCCAAGCAGAATGTCGAGAAGGAAAAAAATAAATAGAGAGAAGTAGAACTGGAGAACCCTTAATAAAGCAGCAGAGATGGCAATGTCAGGACAGAGTGGATGTGATCGGCGTCTATATGATCCCGGCCTTCTCTTAAACTATAAGGTGCAGTAATAAAGTCATGTCATATCTAATGGACATTGCTCTTTGACATGAGGCTGTGAAATCCCCAAAGCTATTAATGGGAGTCTTGTCAACACATCAGCGAGACAGACAGAGGACCCGGCAAGAGATTTTATAACCGGGAGCTCTCTAGGGAGTTTGTTACTCAGTAATACATATAGCCAGGCTGGGAAGACATGATGGTTAATACAAGAATTGGAACTTATAACAGAGCTTTAGAGAAAAAAATAAAAATAAACCTTTAATTTCAGTTATGGATACACCGAGCTGAACAGAGGGAACCGTCTTCTGGTTTTCATCCAGCATTGCTCTATAGCGGGAGTCTCCAAACTGCTGCAAAATGCAGTCCTTTGCCTGCTTCTAATCTGGCAATTTGGGGTAAAATTTAATCCACTGACACCAATGACGGGGGGCACTATACCCCCCCCCCCCCCCCACTGACACCAATGATAGGGCATTATTTCTCCCAATGAGACCAACAATGGGGCCCAATAACACCAATGATGGTGCTCTATTTCTCCCACTGACACCAATGAAGGGGACAATTCCTCCCAATGACACCAACAATAGGGGCACAGTTTCTCCCAATGACACCAACAATGGGGCCCAATAACATCAATGATGGAACACTATTCCTCCCACTGACACTAATGATTGGATACCATTCCTTCCACTGAAACCAATGATAGGGTACTATTCCTCCCACTGACATCCACACTGGGCTCAATTTCTTCCAGTGAAACCAACAGTGGGGCCCAGTGGAATCAATGAAGGGGACAATTCCCCCCAGTGACACCAACCAAGGGGCACCATTTCTCTCAGCGACATCAACAATGGGGCTCAATGACACCAACGATGGGGTACAATTCTTCCTACTGACACCAATGATGGGGCACTATTCTTACCACTGTCATCATTAATAAGGGACTATTCCTCCCACTAACACCAACCAACAATGGACTCAATTTCTCCCAGTGAAACCAACAATGGGGCCCAGTGGCACCAATGAAGGGGCACAAATTCCTCCCATTGACCCCAACAAAAGGGTATAGTTTCTCCCAGTGACACCAACAATTGGGTCCATTGACACCAATGAAGGGGCACAATTCCTCCCAATGATGCCAATGTTGGGGCACTATTCTTCCCACTGACACCAATGATGGGACATTTTTCCTTCCAATGACACAATGTCACTCCAAAGACATGCTGGTAGGTTAATTGGCTTCTGTCCAAAGTTGGCCCTGGTATATGGGTGTGAGTCGGGGACCTTGGGTTGTGGCTCCTTGAGGGTAGGGGCCGATGTGAGTGTGTAATGTATGTGTGTAGCTCTGCGTAAATTGACAGCACTATATGGGTACTTAAAATAAATAATAATAATAGATGAGCATCTTAATGAGGCACAATGTATAGGGATAGGGACAATTGTAGACACGCACCCACACTCACTCAGGATAAACTGGATGTACTGGTGCCTTTATTCAACCTTATTATGTAACTATGTAACCAACAATGACACCAACGATGGGGCACAATTCCTCCTACTGACACCAATGATGGGGTCTATTCCTCCCACTGACACCAACAATGGACTCAATTTCTCCAAGTGAAACCAACAATGAGGAACAGTGACCCCAACAAAGGTGGCACAGTTCCTCCCAATGACACCAACTAAGGGGCTCACTTTCTCCCAGTGACACCAACTGTGGGGTCCAATGACACCAAGGAAGAGTCACAATTCCTCCCAATGATGCCAAGGATGGGGCACATTTTCGCCCAATGACACCAACGATGGGCATGATTTCTCTCACTGACACTAAAGATGGGGCATTGTTTTTTCCCACTGAGATCGGGACCTTTTCTACTCCCAATGGCCACAGTCTGGCTCCCCTAAAGCGTGAAGTGAAGGGTTAATGATGTTTTTATGCTGTATATATTTTTCTATTTTTCATGTAACTATGTATGACTTATCTTCATGAGATTGTGTTTGCACGTACATGCTTAACCACCTCAATACAGTGCACTTACACCCCTTTCCTGACCAGACTAATTTTCAGCTTTCAGCGCTCTCACAGTTTGAATGACAATTACTCAGTCATGCAACACTGTACCCATATGAAACTTGCGTCCTTTTTTCCACACAAATAGAGCTTTCTTTTAGTGGTATTTAATCACTAGTGGGCTTTTTATTTTTTGTGCTATAAATAAAATAAAACTTAAATTTTGTGAAAAAAATGCCTTTTTCTTTGTTTCTGTCATAAATTTTTGCTAATTAGTAATTTTTCTTCATACATTTTGGCCAACATTTATACTGTTACCTATCTTTGGTAAAAATAACCCACATTAGTGTATATTATTTGGTCTTTGTGAAAGTTATAGAGTCTACAAACTATGGTGCCAATCGCTGAAAATTGATCACATCTGATCAGGCCTTCAGTACATCAGGTGTATCTCATTTCTTGAGACACTAACAAGTCAGGAAAGTACAAATACCCCCCAAATGACCCCTTTTTACAAAGTAGACATCCCAAGGTATTAAGTAAGTAGCATGCTGAGTTTTTTTAAGTTGTAATTTTTTCCCACAATTCTTTGCAAAATGAAGATTAATTTTTTATTATTATTTTTTTTTTACAAAATTGTCATATTATCAGGTTATTTCTCACACACAACATATGCATACAACAAATTACACCCCAAAACACATTCTGCTACTCTTCCCGAGTACGGCGATACCACATGTGTAGGACTTTTACACAGCCTGGTCACATACAGAGGACCAACATTGATGTAGTACCTTCAGACGTTCTACGAGCAAAAATGACACATCTCATTTCTCAACCACCTATTACACTTTTGAAGGCCCTGGAGTACCAGGACAATGGAATTTAAATGACATAAAATGACCCCATTTTGGAAAGCAAACACCCCAACGTATAATCTGTGAGGCATAATGAGTCTTTTGAACGGTTCATTTTTTTCCAGAAGTTTTTGGAATATGTGGAAAAAAATGAAAACACATTTTTTTTTACACAAAGTTGTCAATTTATAAGATATTTCTAACACATAGCATGTATATAGCAAAAATTACACCCCAAAACGCATTCTGCTACTCCTCCCAAGTATGGCGATACCACATGTGTAGGACTTTTACACAGCCTGGCCACATAGAGAGGCCGAACATTGAAGTAGTACATTCAGGCGTTCTAGGAGCATAAATGACACATCTCATTTCATTCCTACCCATCACACTTTTGAAGGTGCTGGACCACCAGGACAGGGAAATTACTCACAAAATGACCCCATTTTGGAAAGCAAACACCCCAAGGTATATTCTATGAGGCATGGGCTGCAAATAGGTACTCGGGTACTCTGATGGGCTGGAGATAGGTACTCGGGTACTCTGATGGGCTGGAGATAGGTACTCGGGTACTCTGATGGCCTCCTGACAGGTACTCGGGTACTCAGATGAACTGTGACAGGTAGTCGGGTACTCAGATGAACTGGGACAGGTACTCGGGTACTCAGATGAACTGGGACAGGTACTCGGGTACTCAGATGAACTGGGACAGGTACTCGGGTACTCAGATGAACTGTGACAGGTACTCGGGTACTCAGATGAACTGTGACAGGTACCCGGGTACTTGGATGAACCGTGACAGGTACTCAGGTACTTTGATGGGCTGTGACAGCTACTCGGGTACTTGGATGAACCGTGACAGGTACTCGGGTACTTTGATGGGCTGTGACAGGTACTCGGGTACTCTGATGGACCGTGACAGATACTCGGTACCATGATGGACCGTGACAGGTACTCGGGTACCCTGATGGACCGTGACAGGTACTCGGGTACTCTGATGGACCATGACAGGTACTCGGGTACTCTGATGGACCGTGACAGGTACTCGGGTACTCTGATGGACCGTGACAGGTACTCGGGTACTCTGATGGACCGTGACTGGTACTCTGTTACTCTGATGGGCTGTGACAGGTACTCGAGTACTCTGATGGACCGTGACAGGTACTCGGGTACTCTGATGGGCTGTGACAGGTACTCTGGTACTCTGATGGACTGCGACAGATACTCAAATACTCTGATGGCCTGTGACAGGTACTCTGATGGACTGTGAGTGACAGGTACTATGAGGGGTGGTGACAGGTCCTCTTTATTGGGGGGCAATCAGTGTGATTGGTGTACACTGTAGGCGGTAACGAGATGTTACCGCAATCTCCTGTGCACCGTGGGGGTGTGGCCATCTGTGATCGGCCGTGATGAAGTCACGGCCGATCACGTGGTAAACAGCCATAACCAATGGCTGTTCACCCCCTTCGGTGGCGAGCGGTGTCTCCGTGACACGCCGCCACCGAAAAAACAGGGAATGCGTGCGCACGATCGCGCGCATTCCCTGTTTAAACGGGAGGCCGTCATATGACGGCCTCCCGCCACAATAGGTGCGCCGCCTGGTCGTCATTTGACTGCCGGCGGTCAGAAAGTAGTTAATCAGCAGAGATGGTTTCTTGTGAGAACATCTTGACTTGTAAACATTGCTGGAATGTATCGTAAAAGACTTTAATCTCTTGTTCAGACCAGTTTCAAATGGGCTACCTCCTATTGTTTTAACTGTATATAAGCTCGGGATTTTCCCTGAATAAACCAAACATGTTTTGACTCCATCTTGTGTGTGATGCCATTGTGTGTTCCCGGAGCTCCACCGGGAGTTTCCCCAGCCGTCCGGTTCTGAAAGTCCCCAACATGAAGTACAGCAGCAAACTGGCCCTTTGTTTAGACCGTTTGGAGACTCCAGTTCTAGAGCATAAAGCCTATCTCATGCTGAAGTTCCTCTTGACTTAGATTACCCAGTGTTTTGAAATATTGCTGCCAGGGTTAGTGTTTGAGTCAAGGTCAGGGTCAAAGGCCAAGGTCAGGGCCCGATTTGTCCTGAAAAAATGCAGTGTAATCCACCTGGATGCACAAAGTAGTTGCGATGATATGCACGCTTCAACTAAGAAAGCAAAACCAAAGAAAATTCCCAGCTCAACTCACCAGCCAGCCTGCAGCCAATTTAATTCTCTTGTCTAACAGTTTGCGTTAATAACAGGGGTTTAGTTTGCACACATTTGCAAATACACGAGTAAGCTTCAGAGCTGCTCCCAGGCCCCCCCAGTATTATCTGCAATCCTAACTCTTGTACCTTTGTGAGAGCCTCCATAGGAGGATAATTTGGTTGGTAACTTACGAATATACAAAGGGGTGCGAACTAAACCCCTGTTTTTAACGCATACCGTTAGACAGGAGAATTTGGTTGGTTACAGGTTGGCTGGTGAGTTGAGCTTGGAATTGTCTTTGGTTTTCTTTTGCATGCGTTGCCCTTTCATGTGCTTCTTGCTGTGAAGGCCAGTTATAGGTGAGGGCAGCGGCCATTTGTTTGCTACAGTTTTACTAAGGCATGCAAAATTGTGCTTAGGCATTAAGATTTGTTTAATAATAACAAAATAATATAGACGTGCACTGCCAAAAAATGTCTTTGTTTTCATTTTTTATCTTTTTTTTTTTCATTTTTTGGGTCATTCGATATGATCACAATTCATAAATTCATACATTTTTTAATTCATAAATTCGAAAATCCAAAAATAATAAAGAAAATCCAAAAATTCCAAAGAATAACCAACTAACTAACTAATAATAACCAACTATTAAATTATAGGTATTGGAATTTCCTTTCAATTTTGGCTGTCAGTGAACATAACAAATATGAATTTACGAATTATCGGAAATAACGAATGCTGCATCTAAACAATAGGAACAGAACAAATTAATTATAAATAATAATATGTTTTTATTATTATTATCGTTATTTATTATTATTAATTTGTTACGTTCCATTCGTTTAGATGCGGCATTCGATATTTTGGATAATTCGTAACTTTGGATAAATTCCTATTCGTTAAGTTCACTAACAGCCAAATATGAAAGGAAATTCCAATACCTATAATTTAATAGCTATTAATAGTTAAATTCTTATTAGTTAGTTATTTTTTCAGATTTTTGTAAATTTTGGGGTTTTTTTCAAATTTTCGAATGTCCGAATTTTCCAATTTACGAATTTGCGAATATTCGAATTTGCGAATATTCGTATTTGCAAATATTCTGCAAAATATATTAAATGGGAATTTGTCAAAATTCATTAAAAAATTAATTTGGAACAAAATTCGTTGCACGTGTCTAAAATAATAAGACATTACAAAATAAGTGAAAATTAAAAATTTGAAATTTAAAATGAATGACTCTCAAGAGTGCCCGTGCTCAAAAAGTGACTGTGCTTCAAAGAATAATTTCTTCTATGGTACAGCGACACACTCTCCACCACCAGCCTTCCGGTGTGTGCAAGATAGTGCCCTTCGCCCCAATGGGACCACACTCACTGAATGAACATGACCACCCTAGCTTACACCAAGGTAGAACATTAAGGCTTGTTACAAAGCTCTGCTGTGCGTGGCAGTTTTCCTCTGATTGCAGCCTTTGTTACTGAGATCCTCGATATGCATTGAAGGATTCAAGTAGAGAGGCAACTCTGCATGCGGGAGCTGGCTTGCGTTCCAGACCGTGAAAGCGGCTGTCAGACCGAGTGGAATTTCTGCTCCTACCCGTACGTGTTTCGTCACACCAAGCCTCCTCCACACCTCCTGATGAGGTCCTTGGTGACGAAACATGTATGGGTAGGGGCGGGAATTCCAGTTGGTCTGACAGCTATTTAGTGGTCTGGAATGCATGCTGGCTTCTGCATGCAGAGTGGCGACAGGCTATATGCAAAATATCGGCAGATGATCCCGGGGTACCAGGAAGGGCACCAGCAATTGTCGATGTTCTTATCTACTGTTTTTAAACTGTGGATTTTAATAAATGGTATGTGTTATGAGTTGCATCTCTGCTTGAATAGTTCCATGCATGTGAGCGTATTGAGGATCTCAGTAACAAAGGCTGCAATCAGAGGAAAACTGCCACGCACAGCAGAGCTGTGGAACAAGCCTTAAGGACCTACCTTGGCATAAGCTAGGGTGGCCATAGTCATTCGGTGAGTGTGGTCCCATCAGGGCACTATCTTGCACACAGTGAGAGGCTGTGTCACGTGTCTGGTCGGAGGCCGAAGTGCTGAGAGGGCTTCTCTTGCTTCTGATTGCAGGGCACCCCTGAAGGTGGCAACAGGTAGTGCTATG
This sequence comes from Lithobates pipiens, assembly GCF_037356315.1. Lineage (NCBI taxonomy): Eukaryota > Metazoa > Chordata > Amphibia > Anura > Ranidae > Lithobates > Lithobates pipiens. Next base: position 262,149,777 of record NW_027507685.1, on the reverse strand, counting down.
CCCAAATAAGCAGGGGTTGGCAGCTGCGATAGGCAGTGGCACCAGTGGCGCCACCTACCTAATCCATGCGCCCAGCTCCTAATCTACATGCAGGACATTGGATGCATGGATTTCAATGTTTTTTTTTCCTTTTTTGAACCACCACTTCCTTAGGTAAGGACAGGGATTGCCACCTTCACGTCCCACTCATCCGTGCTGGGGGGTATGCTAGTGTGAGTGAGGGGGGCAGGGGCAGTTTCCAGGAGCCCCAGCACCACCTCAGATCACAAGCCACCATCCGATTATCACCTTCCCATCTGTCTCCTGTGGGGGGGGAATTGGTGGGGTGTGTGCGTGTGAGGGGGCATGTTTTTTTTGCCGCCCCCCCCCCCAAATTATTGAGCACCAGCCGCAACTGGTGATGAGATGCCTGTGGGAAGGCAGCTGGACGAGCAGGATGCACTGCTGGGCAAGGGTCCCTCAGATATACCAGATGAGACTTGGCCGTAGGGAGAGCCAGGAGCAGGGTCAGGAGCCAGGCCAGTAGTCATACACGGAATATCAACCAGGCGTAAGGCAGCAAGCAAGGCCAGAAGAAAGTTGGGGTCATACACTGGTAATCAGGCAGCAGAGGAGTCCAAAGGTACAAGCCAGAGGTCATACATGGGTACACAGACAGCAGGAGCGGGGTCAATGGAACAAGCCTAGGGTCAAAGCCAGGAATGGAGATATGACAGTTGGAAGGCAAGCCGGGTCGGTAACTGGATATCCAATAATATCAAACACAGGAACACATAGGGGAGCTGACGATCATCCAGCAAGTCAGGGCTTATAACCCTCCTTTGCTCTATCCAAAATGAAAAACAAAAAGTTTTGCCTATAGTTCTTCTTTAGGTTGTCTACATACCCTTTGCTAAAAGGTGCCCCTCTTTCCAATCTCAGAAAGTTGGGAGGTACTGCCTATATGAAAGGTATATATAGAAAAAGGAACAGGATTTTTAAGATGCCAACACAATTATTGGAAAAATATCCAACATTTTATTATAACTATATGTTTAAAAATAAAAATTTCATATAAAGCCATCTATCTATCTTTTGTAATTTTTTTGCATTCAGTATTTCTAAAGACTCCTGAAGAAGCCAGTGATTGGCGAAATGTGTCGAGCTGAAGCTACTGCATATGTATTGTAGCCCCATGGATGCATTGTGATGGTTTTATATGAAATTGTTACTTTTAACCACTTACAGACCGGACCATTTTGCTGGTCAAAGACCAGACCACTTTTTGTGATTCGGCACTGCGTCGCTTTAACCAACAATTGCGCGGCCGTGCGACGCGGCTCCCAAACAAAATTGACGTTCTTTTTTTCCCCACAAATAGAGCTTTCTTTTGGTGGTATTTGATCACCTCCGCCGGTTTTTTTTTTTTTTTGCGCTATAAACAAAAATAGAGCGACAATTTTGAAAAAAAAACACATTATTTTTTACTTTTTGTTATAATAAATATCCCCCAAAAATATATATATAAAAAAACTTTTTTTCCCTTAGTTTAGGCCGATATGTATTCTTCTATATCTTTTTGGTTAAAAAAAAAATCGCGAGGGCGCATGCGCGGAGGCTCCGAAGATGGACGCTTAGTCTGAGAGCTCCGTCCCGCCGCAGCAGCTCCGGCCTCTATACCGGCACCCTCGGTAACGATATTCGCCTGAAACGAAGCCACACGGCAGGCGGAAGCCTCGGGGACACCTTCGATGTACGCGGGAGCGGTGAGGAGAAACTTAAAGCCCGCATTTGAAGCCGCAGTGTCCCTGTCAGAATCGACCAAGATGGCGGCGGCCCCGCGCTGCCCGGGCCCCGCTTGCTTGCCTAACTCACATACTGCGGCATCCCCATCCATATTGGCACCGGACCCCTTGCCTGACTTCCCCCCCCTGGGAGCCACATCTCCTGCTTCCACAGCATCCCTCCTGGAGCATACCCTGGCGGACCTGGGACTCTCACCAATGGAGGCTGGCCCACCTCAGTCACATCCCACACTACAGCCTGAGGCTTCAGGCCTACCGCAAAACCTGAATGTGGCTGATCTCTTTGCTAGATTTGCAGATCTCCTGAACATAACAGCACATAAAATTACAAGCGATATTAAGGCTGACCTCCACAATATTGGCTCCCGCATAGAAATAGTAGAGTCTAATTTGGAAACCACTATTACCAGGACCAATCAAAATACGGCTTGCATACAGACTCTACAGGAGCAATTGGAGACTGCACAAGCTAAAATTGACGACCTCGAAAATAGAAATCGAAGGTATAATTTTAGGATCAGGGGGCTCCCTAAATCCTACAAAGATGTTCCTGAAACGGTCTCTTCTCTCATCAAAACACTTATTCCGGATATTCCACACCACCGACTGGAATTAGACAGAGCTCACAGGGCTCTCAGGCCCCCCAGAGCGGATGGGCTCCCCAGAGACATTGTGGTTAAACCCCACTTTTATTCAGTCAAAGAGGAAATAATGCGCAAATCAAGATCCTTACCAAAGATCATTTTCCAAGGGCATCATTTACAGATCTTTGCAGACTTATCACCGTTCACTATCCAAAAAAGAAGAGCCCTGAAACCCCTGCTTCAAGTCCTGCTGGACAAAGAAATTAAATACTGGTGGCTATTTCCATTCCAGCTCAAATTCATGTTGCGTGGCAAAGCATACACTTTTGGTTCCCTGCATGAGGGGGAAAAACTCCTGCTGCAGCTAGGCCTCATCAGCCAGACTCCGAATCCCACTCCTCAAGGAAACACGTACCAGTCGGCTAAACGACAACTGCCCACCAGCCCCCTGCCTCCAGTGTGGGAGACTGTACGATCCAAGAAATCTAAGGATACTGGACCCCCCTGAGTGTATCAACCACAAGATCTTCAAGTACTTTGCGACCTCTCAGATGCTCCCTGGGAGCAACTGCCACCCCACTTGTGCCTTGGGCCCTAGCCCTCTCCTCTGTCCTCTATTTTCACACCCTTCTACAGCGGTGGTGCGGCGGACATTGGAGGGAGTCTAGGTCGTGCTACCCCCATGGGACTTCTCATTGTTACTCACCACGCCCCATCTCATCCTAATTTCCCCCCCCCCCCTTTTTTTTTTTTTTTTTGAAGGAGCCTGGTCCTTTTCTTTTTCTCCTTTGATGTCACTGGGGGTCGACTCAGAGGCCCCTCTCCTTGCCTCCCCTTACTGCTGTTTTTCACCCTTTCCCCTGCCAAATATCCGAGACTTTCGCTCCCCCTGAGTTTCAGGTGTTATATTTAGTTCTGTTCATATGTATTACATTTATTGCTACATATTGGGCTCCCGGTCCTCCTTCCGCCATTTTAGCTTATCCCAATTTATTGCTAATGGTGGAGACACAAGGGCCATCGCTCTATGGGTGCCGTGTTTAAGTTTATTTTACTATGTATTATGGTTTTCCATAATTGTTGAGGCCTACCTGCTGGGGCGGTGCTCATGTACCCCCCATTTGTCTGGCTCACTGGGGCTTTTTGGTCCTGGTAACTGGACAAACCTTATCCCTACTTTTAGTAGGGTTGGGTTGTTTGTTTGATTTGTCTTCACAGGTGGAGGACTCTGTCCCCTCCACTCTACGGATGACTCTCTTGTCACCCGACTTTCTCTTCTTCCTTCTATCCTTTTTTCCTTCTATCTGTACTAATTATTCTCTTATCTTTGCAGGAGTCGCCGGGGGGGGGCCTTTCGGCGAAGCGCTCATCCCCTTCGGGGTCCTCCTTTATGGAATGTAAGTTGGATTGGGTATAGTGGATTTTGCAGGGTATGTGCTTATGTTTCTGCTGGCGGTCCTCCCTTTCTGCTCAATGGCTGATACGACCTTACCTCCACTATCTCCACTCAAAATAATTTCCCACAACTCCCAAGGTCTAAACTCTCCCCTTAAACGTCGCAAAGTATTTCAGTATCTACACAAACATGGGGTGGATGTAGCTCTGCTTCAGGAAACACACTTCCCTAAAAGATTTAACCCCTCCTTTATACACTCCAAATTTCCCCTATTTTTTCTGGCCAATGCAGAGGATAAAACTAGGGGAGTGGGCATCTTTATCTCTAATAGATGCAAATTCACACTGAAATCTGAATTCAAGGATGAGGAGGGTAGGTTCTTGTTATTAGTGGGTGAGCTTGATGGTAAATTATACTCCTTCATATCTTACTATGCCCCCAACAAGGGCCAGTTAGCCTTTTTCAACCGTATGCTCTCCACCTTAACACCATTACTTGAGGGTACAGTACTTTTTGGAGGGGACTCCAACACCGCGTTTGACCAGGGTTTAGACACATCACGCCCTCTTGGCAAACGCCTGACTAGACCCACTAACCAAAGCCTACGTATAGCCAAGCTGCTTTTCCAGCAAGGCCTGGTTGACATCTGGAGAGAAGTTAATCCGACTTTAAGAGACTTTACACACTATTCTAACCCTCACGGTTCCTTCTCCCGGATAGACCACATTCTTGTTGAATCTGCATCCATTTCTCTTGCTCAAAGGGCTAGTATTAAAGAAGTGGTCTGGTCGGATCACTCAATGGTTGTTTTGACTCTCTCTCGTCCTGCTTGCCACAGGCCGTGTAGATGTTGGAGACTCAACGAGTCTGTTTTGAGTGATCCCGCTAGAGCTCAGGAAATTGAACGAAGTATCCTACAATACTTTGCTACTAATGACACTCCCGACATAGACGATACCTGTCTGTGGGCCGCCCATAAGGCAGTAATTAGGGGTCATCTTATTCAAATTTCTTCCCAAATTAACAAAACCAACAAAACTAATATTGATAATTTAGACAGGGACTACACAAAGCTAGCCAAACAACATAAAAAGAACCCAAGTTCTGTTCCTGTCTCCAAACTAGATGCTGCTAAATTGGCTTTGAACCTGGCCCTGACCACCAAAGCCGAAAAATGGCTGCGCTGGAACAGAGCCAGATTCTACTATCAGGGCGATAATATTGGTTCTATGCTGGCCAAGAGACTGACACCTAAATTCCGAGCCCCGGCCCTCCCTAGGATCAGAATCCAAGGCGGCTCCATGTCCCAAAACCCCCAGCGCATCATGCACAAATTCCGTGACTTTTACACATCATTATACAGTGGTACCCACAGCCCATCCCCTGCGGACATCAACAAATTCCTTGACACCCTCCCGATCCCCTCATTGGAAGATAGACACAGAACAAGGTTGGATTCGCCCATTTCAGCAGATGAGGTGTGTGCAGTGATTAAAAATTTGAAAATGCATTCGGCCCCTGGACCGGATGGGTTTTCGATACCCTACTATAAAGCGTTCGCCCCCACTCTTGCCCCATACATGGCCCGTTTCTTCAACAACCTCCGCAGGGGGGGTCGTCTTGATTCCTCTCTCAATGAGGCTTATATCACGGTTCTCCCTAAGCCAAATAAAGATGCTAGCTCGGTCAGTAATTATAGACCAATTTCTCTCATCAACAATGACTTGAAGATTCTGACCAAAATCCTTGCAGACCGTCTGGCTTCCTTCATTAGTTTATACATACACAAAGATCAAGTAGGATTCATTCCGGGAAGACAAGGCCCTGATCAAACTCGTAGGGCCATAGACATCGTGTCGCTTCTTAACTCCAATTGGGATGGGAATTCTGCCAGACAGGGTTGCCTCTTGTCTTTAGATCTCCAAAAAGCGTTTGACTCCGTGCACTGGTCATATATTTTTACAACCTTACAACATTGGGGTTTTGGCGATTCCTTCCTCAATGTCTTGCGTGCCCTATACTCGTCTCCTACAGCCCAGGTTCGTCTGCAGGGATTTTACTCAGAATCTTTCCCCATATCAAGAGGTACCAGACAAGGTTGTCTGCTATCCCCTTTGATTTTTGCAATAGCAATCGAATCTTTGGCTATAGCCATTAGGCATAACCCAAATATTCAGGGTATTCATTGTGGTTCTCAACAGCACAAATGTGCCTTATTTGCGGACGACATTCTGATGTTCGTCTCGTCTCCCCTGACCTCGTTACCCAACATTTGCAGTCTCCTTGAGGAATTTGGATCAGTTTCAGGTCTTAGGGTCAATTATCATAAATCTCAGGCTCTCAATGTTAATATCCCTGGCCCACTCATGGAAAGGCTCAGGGACAGCTTCAAGTTCACCTGGAGTGATTCTACGATATCATACCTGGGGATCAAATTAACCCCCAGGATTGATCTCCTCCATCAAGCTAATTACCCACCATTATTCCACAAACTGGAGGAGGATTTAAACAGGTGGTCTGGGCTGTCCCTATCCTGGCTGGGTAGAATCAACACCATTAAGATGACGCTGCTCCCTCGCATTCTGTATCATTTCAGAGCTCTTCCCATCCCAGTAGACAGGGTGCGCTTAGAACGTTTTCAAGCTAAAGTTGTTAAATTTGTTTGGGGAAAGGGAGGACATTCTCTAAATCCATATTATTCCGATCCAAATCGGAAGGAGGTTTGGGTTTCCCAAACTTACGTCTATACTACCAAGCAGCCCAGCTGGCACAGGTATCAGCTATCTATTCTAGATGGGAAAAGCCTGACTGGATACAGATCGAGAGACAGGCGGTTCCCAGGCACACGCTGGACTTTCTTATGTGGTGTCCTAAAAAGATGAGGCCCCCAATACTTTCCCCAACTCTTTCCCACTCCTTTTCAATTTGGGATGGTCTAAAAAATAATTGTTGCCTTATCTCCCCGTTAAAACCTTTGTCCCACCTCTTCCATAACCCAGAATTTCCTCCGGGCCTGGACATTAAAGCCTTTCAATGGTGGCTGGACAAGGGGCTTTATAGAATAGGTCACTTCCTTAGACCTTTGGGCCCTATTTCTAAAGCCTACTGTATCAGCAAACTTGACATGCCCTCCACCGAACTTTTTCGTTTCACTCAGATCTCGAATTTTCTGCACAAAAAATGTAGATCTCTTTCTAGTGGTCCCCAAGTGACTTCATATGAAACTTGGTGCGGTCAGTCCAGCGAGCAGAGGGGGGGGGGATTTCAGTTGTTTATAAAGCACTCTCTTCCACACGCTCCAAAACAACTTACATGTTAGCATGGGAAGAGGATCTCAACCAATCCTGGAACATTGACTTATGGCAAGGGCTTTTTCTCAAATCCTTCAAAGGCATCCTTTCCCCGAGTATGATAGAAGCAGGTGTCAAGGTGCTAACAAGATGGTACCTGGTTCCTTCGAAATTAGCTAAAATGTTTCCATCCACTTCCCCTCTGTGTTTCCGGGGTTGCGGCCTACGGGGTGACATGATACACACCTGGTGGACTTGCCCTAGAATACGGCAGTTCTGGTACAGGATTTTTACCTGGATCTCCAAACTCTCTGCCACACCGGTTCAGATGTCTCCTCTGGTGGCGCTCCTCAATTTCCCTGTAGAGGGAGCCTCCAGGAATACGCAACGCCTCATCACTTTTATTTTACTAGGAGCTAAGCTCACTCTTGCCAAAGCCTGGAAACAACCCACTATTTCCACTGTAATGGCCAAGAGAAAAGTGTCCTGGATCATGCTCCAAGAAAAGACGGCAAGCGTACTCCTGGACCGCTCGGACAAATTCAGGGCCATTTGGGAGCCCTGGGCGCGCTTCGTGGGAGTCGCTCTGTCCTCATAATTGCGCTAGGCTTTAGACCCTGAATATAGTTTTACTCCCCCCGGTCGACTCCTGCTTGAAGATGTCCTTTATCTTTTTATCTTTATTTTCCTTTTCTTTTCCTTCTTTTCTCCTCTTCTCTGCTCCCTTTCTTTTCCCCCACTTTTAGCCTTTTTCTATGACGCCTAGCGAGGTACAATCTGTAATAGGCGCTCCATTGTAGAGCGGGGTCAAGTCAGTTGAACTCAGGACCTGCCCTTGCACTACCATGCTGGCCTCAGTATGTTGTTCTCGGTTACCGGGAACCTGGGTTCCTATACACTTACCTAGTTATGTTGGGCCCCTAGGACCATCCGGGATAGTGTTACATTCACCCCTGGTTATCTCTAGCATTGTAGTTTTGCAATTTGTTTGGGTTTCCTATTTTGGTTTCATTGACTAGATCAATACCTCTGATGTGCATGATCCTGGTCTTCTCTGATCTGAGTTACGGCGGGAGGCTGGGGGTGCTCGGCCACAGCAAGAGCCCTTATGGGGTGGCGGAGGACCCTACCTTCTTCCTGGACATTTCTTCTAACTAGGATTTTGCACAAATGGATTAGTTAGTTCCGGGCCATTAGAGGCTATTGACTTTTCCGGATGTATAAGTTTGTACTCCCTATAACCATTACTTTGTATTGGCTCATGGTTCATCTCAAATTGTATTGTTTGCCTGTACACCCGCTAGGCGATTTCAGGACTATGAATGGTTACACATTTGTATTACCTCTTGCTGTGTTTTAGTCTTTTCTACAATGTCTCTGTTACATTTTATTGATGCAAAATAAAATATATTGAAACGAAAAAAAAAAATCGCAATAAGCGATTATTGATTGGTTTGCGCAAAAGTTATTTACAAAATAGGGGATAGTTTTATGGCATTTTTATTAATCTTTTTTTTTTTTACTAGTAATGGCGGCGATCAGCGATTTTTATTGTGACTGCGACATTATGGCGGACATATCGGACATTTTTGCAACATTTTTGGGACCATTGTCATTTATACAGCAATCAGTGCTATATAAATACAGTGACTCCTGTGTAAATGACACTGGCAGTAAAGGGGTTAACCAGTGGGTGGCAGTGTAGGGGGTTAAGTGTTCCTAGGGGTGTGTTACTAACTGTGGGGAGGGCTGGGCTTTCATTTAGTGAACACTGATCTCTGCTCCAATCACATGGAGCAGAGATCAGCGTCACTAGTTGCTAGGCAGAAGGGGGAGATTCTGTTTACAACGGCATTTCTCCGTTCAGCCACCCCCGTGAGACGATCGCGGGTATGCCCGCCGGGCGATCGAGTTCCGCGGGACCTGCGACCGGACGGGGGGGGTCCCGACGGGCACGCGAGCGTGCGGCGCGCTCGCAATGGCAGGGCGGCAAATTTAAAGGGATGTACAGGTACGCCCATTTGCCTGCCCGTGCCATTCTGCTGACGTATATATCGGCGTGCGCTGGTCGGGAACCGGTTATTAAACATATTTATATTAACATTTTGGATATATTTGCAATAATTGTGTTGGCACATTGAAAATCCCATTCCTCTTTTTATACATATTTCTTTGAAGGGATGTGCTGCACTTGAGTCTCAGAGAACTGGTAATTCCATATGTTGTCTACTGCATATTTGGACCTATTACTATATATAAGAATGGTGGAAATAAAAAAATGGAGGCGACAGTAAAAAAAAGGTAAAAGAAAAAAGAAAAAAAAAGAGAGAGATAGTGAAAACATAAAACGACATGAGCTTAATTTACTTTGATGCTCCTCAACTCTTTGCCCGGGGCAAGGTGACCCTATAATGCTCTATGGTGGTCTTTTGGGAAATTAACACTGCCCCTGTGATAAATAAAGATGAAAGTAAAATTCAAGCATTGATTCCTGCAAACTCCCAGGCAGAATTATACTTTGCTATCTTTTATTTGTCAGTGAAAGTGTAGAAAATGGAACAGACAGAGCAGCAAAGTGATGGTACTGGAGGTTCCTGCCACTGTAGCTTTGCTTAATTCTCCAGAACGGCTTGAAGGGGAAATGTACCATGAATGTAATTAAGGTTTAATCACCTGTAAATAATGTGCTCTCTTTCTCTTGGTGCTACTTTCCTGGACGGGCGCAACTGTGCCGCTTCGATACACGGTGCCAAAGTCACAGAAACAGGACCAAAGGCGTCAGCCCCCCAAACCCACTGTCTACTCTTTTCATAGGCGGTGGCTCATTCGTCATCTACAATGACGTCCTCGTAAAAATCTGTAAATACGATGCGTTATTGTGTTCTGAACTGTGACCGCAACAATGTGGAAGATAAGTTAGGCGCGGGGGGGCAAGTTTTCAGAATAAGGGAACTATGGGTGTACCATATTTTTTTTCAGGCAGTTTTAAAGGGAAACAAACAAAATACAACAGAAAATCCTTACCAGACCCATGTCCAGCCATACAGCCTGGCAGTGAGCGTGCACCCACTTTCCATTCATGAACTATATACTAGGCCGCATTCCCTCAACATGGGGTGGGAAACTTGCCAGGGGGCATGCTTATGGGGACCAGGTTTTCCTCCCCACATGCCTTGTCTGGTGAGAAGGGCCTCTCCCCCATATCCCTGGCCCAGTGGCAAGGGCCTCTTCCCCATAACCCTGGCCTGGTGATAAAGGCCTTCCCCCCCCCCCACACATCACTGGCCCATGACAAAGGCCTCATCCCCACATACCTAACCCAGTGACAAGGGCCTTTTCCCCCCTTCCGCGACATGGTGTGAAGGGCCTCTTCCCTATGTCACTGGACCAATGGTAAGGGTCTCTTTTTCATATCCCAGGGGCCCCAGTGGCAAGGGCCTCTTCCCCATAACCCTGGAGTGGTGATAAGGGCCTTCCCCCCCCCCACATCACTGGCCCATGACAAAGGCCTCATCCCAACATACCTAACCCAGTGACAAGGGCCTCTTCCCCACATCCCTGACTTGGTGAGAAGGGCCTCTTCCCTATGTCAGTGGACCAATGGTAAGGGTCTCTTTTCATATCCCGGGCCCCAGTGGCAAGAGCCTCTTCCCTGTATCCCTGGCTTGGTGATAAGGACTTCTTCTACGCATCACTGGCCAGTGACAATGGCCTCATCTCCTCATCCCTAACCCAGTAATAAGGGCCTGTTCCCCACATCTTTGGTCCAGTGACAAGGGCCTCTTCCCCACATCCCTGGTCTGATGATAAGTACCTTTGCCCCGCATCACTGGCCAGTGACAACGACCTCATCTCCTCATCCCTAACCCAGAAATAAGGGCCTTTTCCCCACATCCCTGGCCCAGTGACAAGGGCCTATTTCCCACATCCCTGGCCCAGTGACAAGGGCCTTTTCCCCACATCCCTGGCCCAGTGACAAGGGCCTCTTCCCCACATCCCTGGCCCAGTGACAAGGGCCTATTTCCCACATCCCTGGCCCAGTGACAAGGGCCTATTTCCCACATCCCTGGCCCAGTGACAAGGGCCTCTTCCCCACATCCCTGGCCCAGTGACAAGGGCCTCTTCCCCACATCCCTGGCCCAGTGACAAGGGCCTCTTCCCTACATCCCTGGTCATGGTGAATGGGGCTTCTTCTCTATGTCCCTGGACCAGCGAGAAGGGTCTCTTCTCCATATACTGGGTACAGTGGCAAGGACCTCTTCCCCACATCCCTGGTCTGGTGATAAGTACCTCTGCCCCACATCACTGGCCAGTGACAACGACCTCATCTCCTCATCCCTAACCCAGAAATAAGGGCCTTTTCCCCACAACCCTGGCCCAGTGACAAGGGCCTCTTCCCCACATCCCTGGCCCAGTGACAAGGGCCTCTTACCCACATCCCTGGCCCAGTGACAAGGGCCTCTTCCCCACATCCCTGGCCCAGTGACAAGGGCCTCTTCCCTACATCCCTGGTCATGGTGAATGGGGCTTCTTCTCTATGTCCCTGGATCAGCGAGAAGGGTCTCTTCTCCATATACTGGGTCCAGTGGCAAGGACCTCTTCCCAACATCCCTGGTCTGGTGATAAGGGCCTCTTCCCCACATCACTGGCCAGTGACAGCGGCCTCATCTACTCATCCCTAACCCAGTAATAGCAGCCTGTTCCTCACATCACTGGCCCAGTGACAAGGGCCTCTTCCCCCCATCCCTGACCCAGTGACAAGGGCCTCTTCCTCTCATGCCTGGCCCAGTGACAAGGCCCTTTTCCCCCCACATCCATGGCCCAGTGGCCAGGGCCTCTTCCCCATATCCCTGGTCATGGTGAAAAGGGCCTCTTCTCTATGCCCCTGGACCTGCGAGAAGGGTCTCTTCTCCATATACTGGGCCCAGTGGCAAGGGCCTCTTTCCCACATCCTTGGTCTGGTGATAAAGGCCACTTCTCCACATTACTAGCCAGTGAGAAGGGCCTCTTCCCCACATCTTTGGCCAGGTGAGAAGGACCACTTGCCTATGTCCCTGGACCAGTGAGCATGGTCTCTTCTCCATATCCCTTGCCCAGTGGCAAGGGTCTCTACCCCCACATCCCTGTTCTGGTGATAAGGGCATCTTCCTCACATCCCTGGCCTGGTGATAAGGGCTTATTCAATGATAAGGGCCTGTTCCCCAAATACCTGGCCCAGTGACAAGGGTCCATTCCCCACATCCCTGGCCCAGTAACAAGGGTCTATTCCCCACATCCCTGGCCCAGTGACAAGGGTCTATTCCCCACATCCCTGGCCCAGTGACAAGGGTCCATTCCCCACATCCCTGGCCCAGTGACAAGGGTCTATTCCCCACATCCCTGGCCCAGTAACAAGGGTCTCTTCCCCACATCCCTGGCCCAGTAACAAGGGTCTTTTACCCACATCCCTGGCCCGGTGAAATATGCCTCTTCCCCATGTCCATGGCCGGGTGAGAAGGGTTTCTTCTCCATATCCCTGGCCCAGGGGCAAGGACCTCTTCCCCATATCCCTGGTCTGGTGATGCGGGTTTCTTCCCCACATCACTGGCCAGGGACAAAGTCCCCACATCCTTGGACAGATTGACCGCAAGTTAAAAAAATGTGGTTCTAGGGAAAAAGTGGTTTCCCCCAGGTTGGGGGAAAGGGTTAACTGTTGCAAGTTCAGTTCCCGGGCTTTTGGTCCCAGTCAGCCCACCTGTACTAGAAAAAGGGGGAAGGCAGGTTTCGGTGGGCCCGAGCCTGAACTGGTGATACAAGGCAGGATGGATCCATGCACCAAATTCTGACCCCACCATCTGAATGTCGAAGCTGAAATCCAGACTCCTCACACTCATCACACGCAATGTTTTTCCAAGCTTCTATTGTCCATTTTTGGTGATCCTGTGCCAATTGTAGCCTCAGTGTCCTGTTCTTAGCTGACAGGAGTGGCACCTGGTGTGGTCTTCTGCTGCTGTAGCCCATCAGCTTCAAGGTGTAACAAGCGGTTATTTGAGTTCCTGTTGCCTTTCTATCATCTGGAACCAATCTGCCCATTCTCCTCTGACCTCAACAAGGCATTTTCCTCCACAAAACTGCCACTCACTGGATATTTTCTCTTTTTTCCGCCATCCTCTGTAAACCCGAGAGATGTTTGTGCGTGAAAATCCCAGAAATACTCAGACCAGCCCGTCTGCCACCAACAACCAGTGCCACGTTCAAAGTCACTTCAATCCACTTTCTTCCCCATTCTGATGCTCAGTTTGAACTTTACCAAGTCATCGTCACCATGTCTAGATGCCTAAATGCATTGAGTTGCTGCCATGTGATTGGCTGATTAGCAATTTGTGTTACCGAGCCGTTGAACAGGTGTACCTAATAAAGTGTCTGGTGAGCGTATACAGTGCATCCGGAAAGTATTTACAGTGCTTCACTTTTTCCACGTTTTGTTTTGTTATGTGATACTTATGTACATGGGAGGAGTCTGTGAGGAGTCAGTGATAATTATGTACATGGGAGGAGCCTGTGAGGAGTCAGTGATACTTATGTACATGGGAGGAGTCTGTGATACTTATGTACATGGGAGGAGCCTGTGATACTTATGTACATGGGAGGAGCCTGTGATACTTAGTTACATGGGAGGAGCCTGTGATACTTATGTACATGGGAGGAGCCTGTGATACTTATGTACATGGGAGGAGCCTGTGATACTTATGTACATGGGAGGAGCCTGTGATACTTATGTACATGGGAGGAGCCTGTGATACTTATGAACGTGGGAGGAGCCTGTGATATTTATGTACATGGGAGGAGCCTGTGATATTTATGTACATGGGAGGAGTCTGTGATACTTATGTACATGGGAGGAGCCTGTAATACTTATGTACATGGGAGGAGCCTGTGATACTTATGTACATGGGAGGGGCCTGTGATACTTATGTACATGGGAGGGGCCTGTGATACTTATGTACATGGGAGGGGCCTGTGATACTTATGTACGTGGGAGGGGCCTGTGATACTTATGTGCATGGGAGGAGCCTGTGATACTTATGAACGTGGGAGGAGCCTGTGATATTTATGTACATGGGAGGAGTCTGTGATATTTATGTACATGGGAGGAGTCTGTGATACTTATGTACATGGGAGGAGCCTGCGATATTTATGTACATGGGAGGAACCTGCGATACTTATGTACATGGGAGGAACCTGTGATACTTATGTACATGGGAGGAGCCTGCGATACTTATGTACATGGGAGGAGCCTGTGATACTAATGTACATGGGAGGAGCCTGTGATACTTATGTACATGGGAGGAGCCTGTGATACTTATGTACATGGGAGGAGCCTATGATACTTATGCACATGGGAGGAGCCTGTGATACTTATGTACAAGGGAGAAGTCTGTGATACTTATGTACATGGGAGGAGCCTGTGATACTTATGTACATGGGAGGAGTCTGTGATACTTATGTACATGGGAGGAGTCTGTGATACTTGTGTACATGGGAGGAGTCTGTGATACTTATGTACATGGGAGGAGCCTGCGATACTTATGTACATGGGAGGAGCCTGTGATACTTCTGTACATGGGAGGAGCCTGCGATACTTAGGTACATGGGAGGAGGAGCCTGTGATAATTAGGTACATGGGAGGAGGAGCCTGTGATGCTTGTATACATGGGAGGAGCCTGTGATACTTTTGTACATGGGATTTTTTTTCATTTTCTATTTTTAATAAATTTGCAAAGATTGCAAACAAACTTCTTTTGCTGTGTCATTATGGGGGGATTGTTTGTAAAATTTTGAGAAAAATAATGAATTTAATCCATTTTGGAATAAGGGCGTAACATAACAAAATGAATACTTTCCGGACGCTCTGTATAAGGCTAGGTTCACAATAACTGTGGTAGGAGAAGGATTCGTGAATTGGAATTTATAATGGTCGGCACTTATGAATTGTACGACTCTCCGTAGATCACATATCTGCTTGTATACAGTATAGTGAGACAAACAAAAACCAAAAAGTTGAGAATTCGGCGATTCGCTCATCACTATTTATAAAGCCTCCGGGCTTTGCTGAGAGTGACACAGCAACACAATTCATTTCCATATACAAGGGCACAGTGTTGTTCTAGCTCTCTTCTCTCTATAATGCATTATGGATGCCGGGCAGAGTTTAATAAATCCTCTACATATTGCCGAGAACGCGGGAGGAAAGTGTTTACTTTATAATATACATTTCCCTTGTATTTTCTTCAATGCACCCGCCCTGCGGTGCGCAGACAGGCGCTATTCTCCTAATTCAGTTTTCTGTATGCTTTGAACTCTAGGATCCCGATGATGTATGCTTGAATAGATTTGGTCTATATACCAGTAGGCTTTTATTTAGAAGCTCTGTGACTATGTGCATTTTAAAATCGGTGTTTCACCTATCAAGGATTATCTGCCCTGTATCTGTTCACAATGTATCAATAATGGCGTATATATGATGTGACTGCTAAACCATACTTAGATACTTATTTATCATGTTAATATGTTATTGTTTACCAATAAAATTAGTTTACATAATGGTGACTGACCCCTTGGCCTCACTTGCCCACCTCATTCAAAGTCCCAAAACCCCTCTTTTTTTGTCTAAAGGCAGGCGTCCCAATACTTTTGGTAATACAGTGTTTTTATATATATATATACACACACAGTATAACCTCCAGTTTATAACCTCTTGGAATAAACTAGCAAGGTGAAGTGTGGTTGTTATGTGGGAGGACTAGAAAGGTGAGCAAAAGGGTATGAAAAGCTGGTTAGCAAAAAAAAAAAAGGAGGTGGATAGTATTGAGAGGGAGGGTGGACAAAATTGTGGAGCCCATAAGCAAAAAGGGCCTATGATTGTAGAGCGATGGAGTTAGTTTAAATGGTGAGTGAGCTACGATTGAAGGAGTTAGGTTAAAAAAAAAAAAAAAATTGCCTATCCAGGGGGCGGCCAGATTCTCTTTAAAACTTGTCCAATTTGTCTTTCTGCAAAGTTGTACGCGTTTCAAAGAACATGATTTGAGAATCTCTGTTGTGAAATTCTGCAAAGGATAATCTTCAATTCTTCCTACTTTTGTTATCTGCTACCTCCCCTCCCCCCCCCCCCCCCCCATGTCTGATGTTTGGGCACAGGCAGGGTGAAGTCTCCCAAAGCTCATTAGTGGTAAAATCAATTGGGCCAGTCGCTGCCTCTGCTCCTATCCTCCAGCTCCTCGTCCTCTGTAATATCTCTCCTTTGGAGGAAACTAACAAAGAGGTCCTCCGCCTACTGCTTAAGGAGCAGCTTTCTTAAAACGAAGCAAGCTTTGGGAAAGGGGCAGAAGACGAAGAAGCTTCTGTTATGTCCGCCTTGGCCGTCATGTTGTATTTTTTCTAGGGTTGAAGGCTCTGCTGTTTTTAAGGGAAAATAAATGGGATTTCTAGAAAACATATTATTGCTGTGTATTTATTATACTTTTTTTTTTATTTGCTTATTCTTTTATTAATTTTTTTTTGTAATTGCATTACATAATAGAGATTTTTGGATTAGCCTTAGGAGTTCCTGTATATTTGCCTCATTTCGGATTCCTGCTACAGTGGCCTTTCCTTTGGGTCATGAAGGGTCACTTAATAGACATGTGAATGGCAAAAAAGTTAAATTTTTTTGTTTTTTTTTTACGATCCATTTGTTAATTGAAGAATTCATTTTCGGATGCATTCATTAATGGAACTATTTATTTTTGCAATTTGTTTAATATCTTCGCCCTCCCCTGCGCTAAAGCACCCATGTTGAGGGCATGTGGCCTAATATGGTTTCCAGAGGGGGCACTTGATCATCCTCCCCCTTTCCTGGCCTGCCAGGCTGCTTGCTCAGATAAGGGTCTGGTATGGAATTTGGTGAGGACCCTCTGAAAAAAATTGGCATGGGGTTGTTCCCCCAAAATACATACCATGCCCTTAGATTGGGGGGGGGGACCCCCACGTTGTTTTTTTCTTCATTCTTTTTTAACCAGTTGGCGCCCGTGCTATAGCCGAATGATGGTTACAGGGCGGACCTGAATTTCCTAGAGGACGTCATGTGACGGCCTCCCCTTTGAACGTAGGGGGCGCGCTGTGATCACAGAGTCACCGTGACTTACCATGTGATCAGCTGTCAGCCAATGACAGCTGATCATGTGTGTAAAAAAAAAAGCTCGGTAATCGTTTTTTTTACCCCTGACGGCTGACAGCGTGAGGAGAAAAGATAGCCGATCACCGGATTATGTGCAAGGGACATCGGTACTGAAGAGGAAGGAGGCACATCTGCGCCAATCAGTACACCCTGCCAGTGCCGCCTGCCATTGCCACCTGCTAGTGCCCACCAGTGCCACCTATCAATGCCCATGAGTGCCACCTCTCAATGCTCACAAGTGCCAACTACCAATGCCCACCAGTGATGCCAATCAGTGCCTCATCAGTGCCACCTAGCAGTCCTGCCTATCAGTGTAACCTACCAGTACCGATCAGTGCCCATCACTGCTACCCATCAGTGCCAACACTGCCACCTATCAGTGTCCATCACTGCCAGCTATCAGTGTCACCTATAAGGCCACCTATTAGTGCCACTTCTCTGTGCCCACCAATCAATGCCCTTCTGTGCCACCCATCAGTGCCACCTCTCCATGCTACCTCTCAATGCCCACCAGTGCCGCCTATCAGTGCCCACCAGTGCCGTCCATCGGTGCCCATCAGTGCCCATCAGTGCAGCCCCATCAGCGCCCATCAGTGCAGCCCCATCAGCACCCATCAGTGCAGCCCCATCAGCGCCCATCAGTGCAGCCTCATCAGCACCCATCAGTGCAGCCCCATCAGCACCCATCAGTGCAGCCCCATCAGCGCCCATCAGTGCAGCCTCATCAGCACCCATCAGTGCAGCCCCATCAGCGCCCATCAGTGCAGCCTCATCAGCATACATCAATGAAGCAGAAAAATTACCTGTTTGCAAAATCTATAACAAAATATAAAAAAATATAATTTTTTTTTTAATCTGTCTTTTTCATTTTTTTTAACAAAAAATAAAAACCACAAAGGTGATCAAATACCACCAAAAGAAAGCTTCATTTGGGTACAGTGTTGTATGACCACGCAGTTGTCATTCAAAGTGCGACAGCGCTGAAAGCTGAAAATTGGTCTGGACAGGAGGGGGGTTTAAGTGCCCGGTAAGCAAGTGGCTAATGGGCACTTTTTTGTTTACATTCTGCTGACAGTAGGGAATCCCGCTGACAGCAGACGAGTCTTGGTTGTTAAAGACGCCCCCTCCTTAGCAACCTTCTCTTCTCAATGATCTGAGTGAATCCAAATGAATCCGATTCGTTACTATTTCCGCTCAGAAATTTGGATACATTCAAATCTTTGAAAATTAAATTTTCGTCCAAAAAAATGAATCTTAATGTCTATCACTTAAAAAGGGATTGAGAAAGTTTTTTTTTTTTTTTTTAAATAACAGATATGGTATACTTACCTTCTCTGAGCAAGGGTTTTGCACAGAGCGGCCCCCGATCCCCCTCTTCTGGGGTCCCCCCGTTGTGCTCCTGGCCCCTCCTCTTCTCAAGTGCCCCCACAGAGAGCCGCATTCCATGAGGGGCACTCGTGGAGGCACGCTCCTGAGTCCTGCTGCTGCATCCATTAACACAGACAGTGGGACTCCGCCCCTCCCCCCCCCCCAGCTCCCGTGTCACTGGATTTGATTGACAGCAGTGGGAGCCAATGGTTCCCGCTGCTATCAATCTATCCAATGAAGACCTGAAACAGCGGCTGGAGCTGCTGCGCTCGTTCTCGTCGCTGGAACGATCAGGTTCAGGTAAGTTAAAGGGGGAACAGAAGGTTTTTCACCTTAATTGAATGCATTAAGGTGAAAAACCTCAAGGATTTACAACCCCTTTAACCACTTCGCCCCTCGCACCTGTTCACCCCCCCATGTGAAGGGTTAATGATGTTTTTATGCTGTATATATTTCCCTGTTTCTCATGTAACTCTGTGTCACTTATCATCATGAGATTGTGTTTGCACTTACTGTATATGCTTAATCAGCAGAGACGGGTCTTGTGAGAACATCTTGACTTCTACCTCCTAATGTTTTAACTGTATATAAGCTCGGAATTTTCCCTGAATAAACTGAACATGTCTTGACTCCATTGTGTGTTCCCGGAGCTCTGTTGGGAGTTCCTCAGCCGTCCGGTTCTGAAAGTTCCCAACACTAGGGACCAGAGCAGGTTTTACATTTCTGCTATGGACTTGTTTATTTGGCACTAACGTGGTCATCACTTAAGATAACCAGGTAATACATGTATCATTTTTTAAGGACAAATAAAGGCTGTTCTCATAATTATTGTCTTGCAACAATTATTTTTTTTTTGTAATCCTTAGACAAATAAACATAAAGACGAAGTGACCCCTGTGTACTTCAGTTAACTTAGTGACCGCTGTGTGCCCTCCTGTTATCCTAGTGACCCCTGTGTGCGCCAGTTATCCTAGTGACTCCTGTGTGCCCTAGGCACCTTGGTAACCCCTGTGCACTCCAGTTACCCTAGTGACACCTGTGTTCCCTAGTTACCTTAGTGACTCCTGTGCACTTCAGTTACCTTAGTGACTCCTATGTGCTTCAGTTACCCTAGTGACCCCTGTGCACTCCAGTTACCCTAGTGACCCCTGTACTTGCCACTTACCCTAGTGATCCCTGTGCATGCCACTTACGCTAGTTACCCTAGTGACCCCTGCGCGTGCCACTTACCCTAGTGACTCCTGCGCGCACCAGTTACCCTAGTGACCCCTATGTGCTCCTGTTACCCTAGTGACCCCTGTGCGCTCCTGTTACCATAGTGACCCCTGTGCGCTCCTGTTACCCTAGTGACCCCTGTGCACTCCAGTTACCCTAGTGACACCTGTGTTCCCTAGTTACCTTAGTGACTCCTGTGCACTTCAGTTACCTTAGTGACTCCTATGTGCTTCAGTTACCCTAGTGACCCCTGTGCACTCCAGTTACCCTAGTGACCCATGTACTTGCCACTTACCCTAGTGATCCCTGTGCATGCCACTTACGCTAGTTACCCTAGTGACCCCTGCGCGTGCCACTTACCCTAGTGACTCCTGCGCGCACTAGTTACCCTAGTGACCCCTATGTGCTCCTGTTACCCTAGTGACCCCTGTGCGCTCCTGTTACCATAGTGACCCCTGTGCTCTCCTGTTACCCTAGTGACCCCTGTGCGCTCCTGTTACCCTAGTGACCCCTGTGCGTGCCAGTTACCCTAGTGACCCCTGTGTGTGCCAGTTACCCTAGTGACCCCTGTGTGTGCCACTTACCCTAGTGACTCCTGTGCACTCCTGTTACGCTAGTGACCCCTGTGCGCTCCTGTTACCCTAGTGACCCCTGTGCGCTCCTGTTACCCTAGTGACCCCTGTGCGAGCCAGTTACCTTAGTGACCCTTGTGCGAGCCAGTTACCCTAGTGACCCCTGTGCGCGCCAGTTACCCTAGTGACCCCTGTAGACACCAGTTACCCTAGTGACCCCTGTGCACGCCAGTTACCCTAGTGACCCCTGTGCACGCCAGTTACCCTAGTGACCGATGTGGGCGCCAGTTACCCTAGTGACCCCTGTGCGCGCCAGTTACCCTAGTGACCCCTGTCCACGCCACTTACCCTAGTGACCCCTGTGCGTGCCACTTACCCTAGTGACCCCTGTGCGCGCCAGTTACCCTAGCGACCCCTGTGCGCGCCAGTTACCCTAGTCAAACAAGATATTGGGGGCACACCCTAAAAAATGCATAAAGATGGTGCTGCCATAAGACCATACAACAGAAGAAAATATATTACAGCGCACACATGCAAAACTAACTTTACCTCCAGCAAGGCTTTTTAAAAACACCTAGACATTTTTAAAAAACATTATCAAAAAATATGGGGATTACCCTAGTGACCCCTGTGCGCGCCAGTTACCCTAGTGACCCTGTGCGCGCCAGTTACCCTAGTGACCCCTGTGCGCGCCAGTTACCCTAGTGACCCATGTGCGCGCCAGTTACCCTAGTGACCCCTGTGTGTGCCACTTACCCTAGTGACCCCTGTGCATGCCACTTACCCTAGTGACCCCTGTGCGCACCAGTTACCCTAGTGACCCCCGTGCATGCCACTTACCCTAGTGACCCCTGTGCACGCCAGTTACCCTAGTGACCCCTGTGCATGCCACTTACCCTAGTGACCCCTGTGCGCGCCAGTTACCCTAGTGACCCCTGTGCACGCCAGTTACCCTAGTGACCCCTGTGCATGCCACTTACCCTAGTGACCCTTGTGCGCGCCAGTTACCCTAGTGACCCCTGTGCACGCCAGTTACCCTAGTGACCCCTGTGCATGCCACTTACCCTAGTGACCCCTGTGCGCGCCAGTTACCCTAGTGACCCCTGTGCATGCCACTTACCCTAGTGACCCCTGTGCGCGCCAGTTACCCTAGTGACCCCTGGGCATGCCACTTACCCTAGTGACTCCTGTGCGCTCCAGTTACCCTAGTGAAACTGCTATGGGGGCCAAAGGACACTGCTTTGCGGGGGGGGGCACAGGACACTACTGTGGGAGGGGGGGTGGCAACTGACACTGCTCTGGGGGACAGAGAACACTACAGTGAGGGGGAGGTGAAAGGGGCAGAGGACACTAGTGTGTGTGTGTGTGTGTGGGGGGGGGGGGAGGGCAAAGGGCAAAGGACACTACTGTGTGGAAGAAGGGCAGAGCAGCAGTCAACACTACTGTATTGCCTGGAGTTCATATCTTCATGATGTATCTGCAAAGAGATTGCAGAAGATCAGCAGCAAAAAATAAATGAAAATAAATAAATAAGAGAAAACAAGGATTGTACAATAAAAAATAAATAAATAATAATAATAATAATTATATACACACACATTTTATATATATATATATCTATATCTATCTATCTATATATATATATATATATATATATATATATATATATATATATCTATATCTATATATATATATATTTATTTATATTATTGTTTTAGACACACAGGGCTTTAGCAAACTAATCATCTACATCTACTTTAATTATATTATATTGCAAAATGAACAACGTAGAGATGATAATATATATATATAATTTGTATTTATGTATTAATGCTAGTTAATAAAATACATATTTTGACATCACAGTACAACATATGTGGAGTATTGCACTATTTGTAATAATAATAAAAATAGTTATTGTTATAATGCAGTATACTTCTTTTTCTTCAGACTTATTATTATTATTTTGTTATAATCCTGTATTATTATTTACTTTATTATTATTATTATTCAGTAATATTACTGTAATTCATTATTATTATTAATAACAATTTATATATTACTATATAGTATTATTATCCACTTGCCTACCGGGCACTTTCACCCCCTTCCTTTTCAGCTTTCAGCGCTGTTACGCTTTGAAAGACAATTACGCGGTCATACAACACTGTACCCATGTGACATTTTTATCATTTTCTTCACACAAATAGAGCTTTCTTTTGGTGGTATTTAATCACTGCTGGTTTTTTTTTTTGTTACAAAAAAACAAAACAAAAAAGTCCAAAAATTTAGAAAAAAATAAAAAAGCTTTTCTTATTTTTTATCAGTAAATTTTGTAAATAAGTAATTTTTCTCCTTCACTGGTGTGCACTGATGAGGTGGCACTGATGGGCACTGATAGGCTGCACTGATGGGCACTGATGAGGTGGCACTTATGAGCACTGATGAGGAGGCACTAATATGCCGCACTTATGGTCACTGATATGGTGCACTGATTGCCGGCACAGATAGTCAGCACTGATGGGTGGCACTGATGGGCATTGATGGGCAGCACTGATAGGTGGCACTGATAGCCAGCGCTGAGTCACTAATGGGCGCCGATTGATGGCACTGGTGGCACTTTATTGTAATCAGGGCAGTGACGATCAGTGCCCTGATTACATGTCTGGATGTCCCCTGTGAGGAGATGGCGCTGATCGGCTCTCCTTGCCACACACTCTGTAGTGTGAGGTGATGAGAGCCGATTACCGGCATTTCCATGTTTACAAGTGACCGGCTGTCATCACATGGTTCACACAGCCGATCACATGGTTAAAGAGCTGCGGCTATGGCTCTTTACAGAGATCAGGGCTCAGAGGCGTGTGCTGCACTACGCGCCCCCGTGGCCACGCAAGAGCTGCCGTTCTGGGACGACGTCCTATGACGCACACCGACCCTCTCTCATTTGATGGTGGGTGGCTGGCTAAAGGTTATTATTATTATTCAGTAATACTATTGCAAATCAGTATTATTATTCATTGTTATTATTATTATTATTATTATTATTATTATTATTATTATTAATAATAACAACAACAGCAAATAATAATACTGAATAATTATAATAATAATAATAGTTATTATTATTATTGTTATTATTATTATTATAATTATCTATTATTATAATTATTCAGTAGTATTATTCACTGTTAATAATAATAATATAATAATAACAGTGAATAATAATACTGAATAATTATAATAATAATAGTTAATAACAATAATAATATTATTATTATTATTATTATTAATAACTATTATTATAATTATTCAGTATTATTATTCACTGTTATTATTATTAATAATATTATTATTATTATTAATAATAACAGTGAATAATAATACTGAATAATTATAATAATAATAGTTATTATTATTATTATTATTATTATTCACTGTTATTATTACTGTTAGAATTTAGTGATATTATAATTCAGTATTATTATTAAGATTATTCAGTAATATTGTTAAAAATAATAATAATAATAATAATAATAATAATAATAATAATATTGTTATAATTCAGTATTATTATTCCCAGTTATTATTATTATTATTATTCAGTATTATTGTGCACTGTTTTTATTACTTTTATTGTTATTATAATTATTCAGTAGTATTATTCACTGTTAATAATAATAATAATAATAATAATAATAATAATAATAACAGTGAATAATAATACTGAATAATTATAATAATAGTTAATAATAATAATAATAATAATAATAATAATAATATTATTATTACTGTTATTATTAACTATTATTATTATTATTATTATAATTATTCAGTATTATTATTCACTGTTATTATTATTATTATTATTATTATTATTAATAATAATAATAATAATAATAATAATAATAATAATAATAATAATAATAATAATAACAGTGAATAATAATACTGAATAATTATAATAATAATAGTTATTATTATTATTCACTGTTATTATTATTATTATTAATAATAATAATAATAATAATAATAATAATAATAATAATAATAATAATAATAATAATCATAATAACTATTATTATTATTATTCAGTATTATTGTTCACTGTTATTATTACTGTTAGAATTTAGTGATATTATAATTCAGTATTATTATTAAGATTATTCAGTAATATTGTTAAAAATAATAATAATAATATTGTTATAATTCAGTATTATTATTCACAGTTATTATTATTATTATTATTATTATTCAGTATTATTGTGCACTGTTTTTTATTAATTTTATTATTCATGTTAGAATTTAGTGATACTATTATAATTCAGCATTATTATTAATATTGTTAATATTTTTCAGCATTATTGTTAAAAATATAATAATAATAATAATTTTGTTATAATTCAGTAAGATCTTTATAAGTCAATATTGATATCGTTATTATTCAGGGATATTATTGGTATTATTATAATACAGAAATATTATTATTATTGTTGGGATTTTACCCCATTATTACCCAATCAGAGCACTTTACATTCCGATCGGTTGAAAATGATAATTCGGTGATTTTCCCAGCTCGGAGTGGAGGTCGATGTGTCGCTGTCCATCCATTAGGCGGTGTTGCGGTGTCACGCAGACTTCTGTCGCCATTCCAAAAATGCGCAGCTACAAACACCCCCCATCCCCCCCCCCTCACCTGAACAGATATATTGTTTATCATCAGCTGACTAACAGACCCAGACAGGCCGGTGTGAGCCGCCATGGGGAGATTTATTGAAGTGGCAGAGCAGACATATAATTAATACATCAGCTCATTGCAGCCTGTCAGCGGAGAGCGGATTCCGCACCGGAGACCTATTAGAGTGTTAGCCGGGCGGCTCTGCCGCCATTCTCAGCGCCAAGAAAGAGAAAACGCCGAAAACGCTCTGCAGAGGGGAGCGAGTGCAACATTGTATTCTCATCCAATCCGTATACATTGTATTCTCATCCAATCCGTATACATTGTATTCTCATCCAGTCCGTATACATTGTATTCTCATCCAGTCCGTATACATTGTATTCTCATCCAATCCGTATACATTGTATTCTCATCCAGTCCGTATACATTGTATTCTCATCCAGTCCGTATACATTGTATTCTCATCCAGTCCGTATACATTGTATTCTCATCCAGTCCGTATACATTGTATTCTCATCCAGTCCGTATACATTGTATTCTCATCCAGTCCGTATACATTGTATTCTCATCCAGTCCGTATACATTGTATTCTCATCCAGTCCGTATACATGTATTCTCATCCAGTCCGTATACATTGCATTCTCATCCAGTCCGTATACATTGTATTCTCATCCAGTCCGTATACATTGTATTCTCATCCAGTCTGTATACATGTATTCTCATCCAGTCCGTATACATTGCATTCTCATCCAATCCGTATACATTGTATTCTCATCCAGTCCGTATACATTGTATTCTCGTCCAGTCCGTATACATTGCATTCTCATCCAGTCCGTATACATTGTATTCTCATCCAGTCCGTATACATTGTATTCTCATCCAGTCCGTATACATTGTATTCTCATCCAGTCCGTATACATTGTATTCTCATCCAGTCCGTATACATTGTATTCTCATCCAGTCCGTATACATTGTATTCTCATCCAGTCCGTATACATTGTATTCTCATCCAGTCCGTATACATGTATTCTCATCCAGTCCGTATACATTGCATTCTCATCCAGTCCGTATACATTGTATTCTCATCCAGTCCGTATACATTGTATTCTCATCCAGTCCGTATACATTGCATTCTCATCCAGTCCGTATACATTGTATTCTCATCCAGTCCGTATACATTGTATTCTCATCCAGTCTGTATACATGTATTCTCATCCAGTCCGTATACATTGTATTCTCATCCAGTCCGTATACATTGTATTCTTATCCAGTCTGTATACATTGTATTCTTATCCAGTCTGTATACATTGTATTCTTATCCAGTCTGTATACATTGTATTCTTATCCAGTCCGTATACATGTATTCTTATCCAGTCTGTATACATTGTATTCTTATCCAGTCTGTATACATTGTATTCTTATCCAGTCTGTATACATTGTATTCTTATCCAGTCCGTATACATGTATTCTTATCCAGTCTGTATACATTGTATTCTTATCCAGTCTGTATACATGTATTCTTATCCAGGCCAGTCTGTATACATTGTATTCTTCACTCAGTCTGTATACATTGTATTCTTATCCGGTCTGTATACATTGTATTCTTATCCAGTCCCGTCTGTATACATTGTATTCTTATCCAGTCCGTATACATTGTATTCTTATCCAGTCTGTATACATTGTATTCTTATCCAGTCTGTATACATTGTATTTTTATCCAGTCTGTATACATTGTATTTTTATCCAGTCTGTATACATGTATTCTTATCCAGTCTGTATACATTGTATTCTCATCCAGGCCAGTCTGTATACATTGTATTCTTCACTCAGTCTGTATACATTGTATTCTTATCCGGTCTGTATACATTGTATTCTTATCCAGCCCAGTCTGTATACATTGTATTCTTATACAGCCCAGTCTGTATACATTGTATTCTTCATCCAGTCCGTATACATTGTATTCTTATCCAGTCTGTATACATTGTATTCTTATCCAGTCCGTATACATTGTATTCTTATCCAGCCCAGTCTGTATACATTGTATTCTTCATCCAGTCTGTATACATTGTATTCTTATCCAGCCCAGTCTGTATACATTGTATTCTTATACAGCCCAGTCTGTATACATTGTATTCTTCATCCAGTCCGTATACATTGTATTCTTATCCAGTCTGTATACATTGTATTCTTATCCAGTCCGTATACATTGTATTCTTATCCAGCCCAGTCTGTATACATTGTATTCTTCATCCAGTCTGTATACATTGTATTCTTCCCGGCCGATCAGGAAGCGGGTCCCGAGAGAAGAAGCGATCCTATTGGCTGCCTAGGAGGAGGAGGAGATGCACGACGGAAGCCGTCCTGATGCCGGGGGGGGGGGGGGGGCGGATAAGTTGCAGGGGAAGCCGCCACCTGGAGGAAAGCTCTGACCGCGACCTAGATGGGGTAAGTGCGGTGATGGCAACCGACCCACCGGGGGTGGGGGGCAGGTGACCCGGCCGGGCGGGAGAGTGGGTGACTGTGGGTGCATTGTTTGCCACCTCCCCCAAATAAATATACCACCAGCGGCCACTAAGTATAAAGTAAGGCCATAGCACGGAGGGGGGGGGGGGCGCTAGTCCGAGCTGATTGAGAGTCGCAAAAGTGGATCGAGAGCCACGGGGGGGAGGGTGGCAAGTCTGTTTGCCGTTCCCAACCAAAAAAAATATACCACCGGCGGCCACTAAGTATATAAGGTACGGCCATCGCACGGAGGAGGGATGGCGGTAGTCCGAGTGGATCGAGAGCCGCAAAAGTGGTTCGAGAGCCACCAGCCACCACTGGTGAAGGGGTTAATACAAGACATAAGAAATACCTGAAAGTAGGGATCTTATCTTTATGCCCTGATAAAGGGGGGATATTTCTGATCCCCCGAAACGTATTGGCTCTTTTATAACGTCTTCTATAGAAATGGTTTTGTTTGTGGACTATTGGCTCGCGGTGCTTCAACCTCCGATCCATTTAGTTACTATTTGTTATTTTGACCCCCTGAAGCATTTTTCCTTTCTCTGGCTAACACAACATCCCCCCTCCCCCCTCCGTTTGGTGACGGGAGGAAGAAGATGTAAATTGCGCTCTAAGCTTTGCACTTGGCTGGAAGTTGGGAAGTTTATGGTTCGCTTTGATCATTTCCTACAATTTGAACTCGGCAGAAACTTTCTCCGTCATCCCGGCTCTGACATCCGAATATTTCCCGTGTTGTCTTTGCTGCCGGATTCCGCAGCCTCCATTGAAAGCGGGTCTAGAGCGGGGGAATTGCGCGGCTGAATTTATTACCGCTCTATCTATTGACATTTCCTTCCACTTCCACATACACTATTTATGCGGCATTTTCTCTTCCTCTTACACTATCTTTGTTATTTATACTTTACCCCCCCCACCCCCACCGCCACCGCCACCCCCACCAACTCCTCTGCGCTGAAAATACATTAAATAAATAATAGAAAATAGGAAATACATGGTAATAATAAACTTGACAGATTACAGCTACTAAATTCATCCTGGCAGCGAAACGCGGTTTGTTGTGCGCAGATATAATTACAACTGTTCACTTCTGGCTTTTGTGTGTTTGTCAAATTAATTCAGAGCAATTCCAAATCAAAAAGAGACGCCGTTTGTCGTCCTCCGAGAAGTTATCATCGCGTCCTGCGTGATAGAGCGAAGAACGTGATGGATCAACACTGCGCTCTGCAGCAAACTTCTGCTTTGGGTTTCATTTTTCTTGTAAATTATCTTTCTTTTTACTTTTGTTTTGTACATGCCACTTGGAAACAGGGCCAATGATAAGGCAGTACAACCAGGCCCTGTACTGGTCCCAGGCCCCATCAGCTAAACAGGGGGGGGGGGCCCAGGCCTCATCAGCTTAACGGGGGTGCCAGGCCTCATCAGCTAAACAAGGGGGTGCCAGGCCCCATCAGCTTAACAGGGGGTCCCAGGCCTCATCAGCTAAACAGGGGGGACCCAGGCCTCATCAGCTAAACGAGGGTGCCAGGCCTCATCAGCTAAACAAGGGGGTGCCAGGCCCCATCAGATTAACAGGGGGTCCCAGGCCTCATCCGCTAAACAGGGGGTCCCAGGCCCCATCAGCTTAACAGGGGGTCCCAGGCCTCATCAGCTAAACAGGGGGCCAGGCCTCATCAGCTAAACAGGGGGGGGTAGGCCTCATCAGCTGAACAGGGGGGGAGGCCCCATCAGCTAAACAGGGGGGCCCAGGCCCCATCAGTTAAACAGGGGGGCCCAGGCCTCATCAGCTAAACAGGGGGGCCCAGGCCTCATCAGCTAAACAGGGGGGCCCAGGCCTCATCACCTAAACAGGGGGGCCAGGCCTCAGCAGCTAAACAGGGGGGCCCAGGCCTCATCAGCTAAACAGGGGGCCCAGGCCTCATCACCTAAACAGGGGGGAGGCCCCATCAGCTAAACAGGGGGGCCCAGGCCTCATCAGCTAAACAGGGGGGCCCAGGCCTCATCAGCTAAACAGGGGGGCCAGGCCTCATCACCTAAACAGGGGGGCCAGGCCTCATCAGCTAAACAGGGGGGGGTAGGCCTCATCAGCTAAACAGGGGGGCCAGGCCCTATCAGCTAAACAGGGGGGCCCCGGCCCAATCATGTAAACAGGAGGGCCCAGGCCCAATCAACTAAACAGGAGGGGCCCAGGCCCAATCAACTAAACAGGAGGGGCCCGGCCCAATCAACTAAACAGGAGGGGCCCGGCCCAATCAACTAAACAGGAGGGGCCTGGCCCAATCAGCTAAACAGGAGGGGCCCAGGCCCAATCAACTAAACAGGATGGGCTCCGGCCCAATCAAGTAAACAGGAGGGTCCAGGCCCAATCAGCTAAACAGGGGGGGCCCAGGCTCAATCAACTAAAAAGGAGGGGCCCAGGCCCAATCAAGTAAACAGAAGGGGCCCAGGCTCAATCAGCTAAACAGGGGGAGCCTGGGCCCCATCAGCTAAACAGGGGGGCCCAGGCCTCATCAGCTAAACAGGGGGGGGCCCAGGGGAGCTTTATTATAAATTTTTGCCTAAATGAATAAATGGATTTTACCAGACCACACCCCCGCTCCTACTTGCTTACCAGAGCTTTCATTTTCCTGGACCCCTTCAGGTCAACAGAGAATGGGCCCAGGAGTAGGGATGAGCTTCGAGTTCGAGTCAAACTCATGTTCAACTGGAACATTGCCTGTTCGCCTGTTCGGAGAACAATGAACAATTTGGGGTGTCGCGGCAAATTCGAAAAGCCGGAACACCCTGTACAAGTCTATGGGAGAAATCTAAAGTGCTAATTTTAAAGGCTAATATGCAGGTTACTGTCCTGTTTGGGGACCCGGGGTCCTGCCCCAGGGGACATGGATCAATGCAAAAAAAAGTTTTAAAACGGCCGTTTTTTCAGGAGCAGTGATTTTAATAATGATTAAAGTGAAACAATAAAAGTGTAATATTCCTTTAAATGTGGTACCTGGGGGGTGTCTATAGTATGCCTGTGAAGGGGCGCATGTTTCCCGTGCTTAGAACTGTCCCTGCACAAAGTGTCATTTATGCAGGGAAAAAAGTCCTTTAAAATCACTTTGAATTGTCGGCTCCCCGTAATACACTCAATGAGTGTTCTCTGTATTAGCCAACAATTCATTCATTGATAAAAAAAAAAAAAAAAGCGTGGGTCCCCCTAAATTCAATTACCAGGCCCTTCAGGTCTGGTATGGATATTAAGGGGAACCCCGCGTCAAAAAAAAAAAAAAAAAATTTGACCTGTGTGTCATTTAATCTCAGTATAAATACAGCTGTTCTGTGAAGCCCTCAGAGGTTTGTTAGAGAACCTCAGTGAACAAACAGCATCATGAAGGCCAAGGAACACACCAGACAGGTCAGGGATGAAGTTGTGGAGAAGTATAAAGCAGGGTTGGGTTATAAAAAAAATCTCCCAAGCTTTGAAGATCTCACGGAGCTCTGTTCAATCCATCATCGGAAAATGGAAAGAGTATGGGCACAACTGCAAACCTACCAAGACATGACCGTCCACCTAAACTGACCGGGCCGGGCAAGGAGAGCATTCATCAGAGAAGAGCCAAGAGGTCCATGGTAACTCTGGAGGAGCTGCAGAGATCCACAGCTCAGGGGGAGAGTCTGTCCACAGGACAACTATTAGTCGTCTCTCCACAAATCTGCCCTTCATGGAAGAGTGACAAGAAGAAAGACATTGGAGAAAGAAAGTCATAAGAAGTCCTGTTTGTAGTTTGTGAGAAGCCATGTGGGGGAGGGGGCAGCAAACATGTGGAAGAAGGTGATCTGGTCAGAGGAGACCAAAATTCAACTTTATGGCCTAAAAGCAAAACACTATGTGTGGGGGAAACTAACACCGCCCATCCCCAAACACACCATCCCCACCGTGAGACATGGTGGTGGCAGCATCATGTGGTGGGATGGGTTTTCTTCAGCAGGGACAGGGAAGCTGGTCAGAGTTGATGGGAAGATGGATGGAGACAAATACAGGACAATCTTAGAAGAAAACTTGTTAGAGTCGGCAGAAGACTTGAGACCGGGGCGGAGTTCCCCTTCCAGCAGGACAACGACCCGAAACATCCAGCCAGAGCTACAATGGAATGGTTTACATCAAAGCATATTCATGTGTTAGAATGGCCCAGTCACAGTCCAGACCTAAATCCCATTGAGAATCTGTGGCCAGACTTGAAAATTTGCTGATCACAGACGCTCTCCATCCAATCTGACAGAGCGCGAGATATTTTACAAAGAACTTTTTTATTGCTTTTGCGCATTTCTTTATGACTTTTCTATCTGAATCTTGGTCTCCGGACTCGCCCTCGGCGGTTACAGGCGGGGCATAAAGATATAAACAGCTTTTAAAGATGCGAGAATCTTTTTTTTTTTTTTTTTATATAATTGACCTGAGGTCTCCCATTATAAAGTGGGTCGGTTCTCCATCAGACGGCGCGAATGCTAATCGCAAGCAGCGTCGCGGTGAATAATAACACGTGACCGCGGACACGGAACAAATGGAGCGAACCCGGACGCGCACGCTCCTGTCCAGGGGAACCCGAGTACATTGTAATGTAGATTATGATAATGACTTTATAATGAATTGATGATAGAATCATCGTCTTCATTAAGAAAGATCGACTAAGTTGTTACTTTATTTTATTTTATTTTATTTTTATTTTATTTTATTTTATTTTATTTTATTTTATTTTTATTTTATTTTATTTTATTTTATTTTATTTTTATTTTATTTTATTTTTATTTAATTTTATTTTATTTTATTTTTATTTTATTTTATTTTATTTTATTTTATTTTTATTTTATTTTATTTTATTTTTATTTTATTTTATTTTATTTTATTTTATTTTATTTTATTTTATTTTTATTTTATTTTATTTTATTTTATTTTATTTTTATTTTATTTTATTTTATTTTTATTTTATTTTATTTTTATTTTATTTTATTTTATTTTATTTTATTTTATTTTTATTTTATTTTATTTTTTATTTTATTTTTATTTTATTTTATTTTATTTTATTTTATTTTATTTTAATTTTATTTTATTTTATTTTTATTTTATTTTATTTTTTATTTTTTATATTTAATAGAAAAAAAAAACTAAAATTATAATCAGTTATAACTCAAGGCGCCCGAAATGAAACTAAGTTAAAGCTGATCTGTCGGGCATCTCAGTTAAAATACAGGACCGCTAAAAGCTTTGTATATTTTTTTTTTGTCCATCCAGTCCTGTGATTGACACAGCTCTGCCACACAGCACAGACCTATTTGGCAGGGCCTGATAAGGGGGGTGGGGGGGGAGGGAAGCACCCATCCCCTCCCCCTGTGCCCAAGTCACATAAGTTCAACAGAGGGTCCCCGGAGCTGCAGGAGCGGGGTCGCGATTACTGGGACCAATTAGAGATGTGCGGTTAGTTCCATTTTCGAAAACGAAGTTCGGACCAATTTTTTCGTTATTCGGAAATCTGACCGGTGACGACAATAGTAACAAATTTAAATAAATCCGAAATAACGAAATTCAATTCTGGATGAAATTTGAATTTTTTTTCAAATCTAATTCAAATTTCGATTGAAATGAACTGGAATAGAAAATAAAGGAATAGAATAAGAAAAGAATAGAACAGAATACAAAATATAACAATAGAACATAACAGAGTAATACATCTGAAATAACTCAAATACATTTTGGATGGAATTCTAATTTGAATTGTTTTCAAATCAAATTTGAATTGTTTTTGAATCAAATTTCCCAAGAGAATGAAACAGAATAGAAAATAAAGGAATAGACTAAGAAAGAATAGAATACAAAATATAAGAATAGAACATAACAGAGTAATAAATCCGAAATAACTAAATTCAATTTTGAATGAAATTCACATTTGAATAGTTTTCAAATCGAATTTGAATAGTTTTCAAATCGAATTTGAATAGTTTTCGAATTGATTCCAATTTCCCAAGAGAATGAACTAGAATAGAAAATAAAGCAATAGACTAAGAAAGAATAGAATAGAACATAATATAGTAAAAAAATCCAAAATAATAACTAAATTCAATTCTGGATGAAATTTTGAATTTGAATTTTTTCCGAATCGAATTCAAATTTCCCAAGAGAATGAACTGGAATAGAAAATAAAGGAATAGAAAAAAAAGAATAGAACAGAATACAAAATATAACAATAGAACATAACAGAGTAATAGATCCGAAATAACTCAAATACATTTTGGATGGAAATTCGAATTTGAATCGTTTTTGAATCAAATTTCCCAAGAGAATGAAACAGAATAGAAAATAAAGGAATAGACTAAGAAAGAATAGAATACAAAATATAAGAATAGAACATAACAGAGTAATAAATCCGAAATAACTAAATTCAATTTTGAATGAAATTCAAATTTGAATAGTTTTCAAATCGAATTTGAATAGTTTTTGAATTGATTTCAAAATTTCCCAAGAGAATGAACTAGAATAGAAAATAAAGCAATAGACTAAGAAAGAATAGAATAGAATACAAAATATAAGAATAGAACATAACAGAGTAAAAAAATCCGAAATAATGAAATTTAATTTTGAATGAAATTCAAATTTCAATAGTTTTTGAATCGATTTCAAATTTCCCAAGAGAATGAAATAGAATAGAAAATAAAGGAGTAGACTAAGAAAGAATAGAACAGAATACAAAATATAAGAATAGAACATAACAGAGAAATAAATCCGAAATAAATAAAATAAATTTGGATGAAATTCGAATTTGAATAGTTTTCAAATCGAATTTGAATAGTTTTCAAATCGAATTTGAATTTCCCAAGAGAATGAAACAGAATAGAAAATAAAGGAATAGACTAAGAAAGAATAGAATACAAAATATAGAATAGAACATAATAGAGTAATAAATCTGAAATAACTAAATTCAATTTTGAATGAAATTCAAATTTGAATAGTTTTCAAATCGAATTTGAATAGTTTTTTAATCAAATTCAAATTTCCCAAGAGAATGAAATAGAATAGAAAATAAAGGAATAGACTAAGAAAGAATAGAATAGAATACAAAATATAAGAATAGAACATAACAGAGTAAAAAAATCCGAAATAACGAAATTAAATTTTGAATGAAATTCAAATTTGAATAGTTTTCAAATTGATTTCAAATTTCCCAAGAGAATGAACTAGAATAGAAAATAAAGGAATAGACTAAGAAAGAATAGAACAGAATACAAAATATAAGATCAGAACATAACAGAGTAATAAATCCGAAATAAATAAAATAAATTTTGAATGAAATTCGAATTTGAATAGTTTTCAAATCGAATTTGAATTTCCAAGAGAATGAAACAGAATAGAAAATAAAGGAATAGACTAAGAAAGAATAGAATACAAAATATGAGAATAGAACATAATAGAGTAATAAATCCGAAATAACTAAATTCAATTTTGAATGAAATTCAAATTTGAATAGTTTTTGAATCGATTTCAAGTTTCCCAAGAGAATGAAATAGAATAGAAAATAAAGGAATAGAAAAAAAAGAATAGAACAGAATACAAAATATAACAATAGAACATAACAGAGTAATAGATCCGAAATAACTCAAATACATTTTGGATGAAATTCGAATTTGAATCGTTTTCAAATCAAATTTGAATTGTTTTTGAATCAAATTTCCCAAGAGAATGAAACAGAATAGAAAATAAAGGAATAGACTAAGAAAGAATAGAATACAAAATATAAGAATAGAACATAACAGAGTAATAAATCCGAAATAACTAAATTCAATTTTGAATGAAATTCTAATTTGAATAGTTTTCGAATTGATTTCAAATTTCCCAAGAGAATGAACTAGAATAGAAAATGAAGCAATAGACTAAGAAAGAATAGAATATAATACAAAATATAACAATAGAACATAACAGAGTAATAAATCCGAAATAACTAAATTCAATTTTGAATGAAATTTCTAATTTGAATAGTTTTCGAATTGATTTCAAATTTCCCAAGAGAATGAACTAGAATAGAAAATGAAGCAATAGACTAAGAAAGAATAGAATATAATACAAAATATAACAATAGAACATAACAGAGTAATAAATCCGAAATAACTAAATTCAATTTTGAATGAAATTCAAATTTGAATAGTTTTCAAATCGAATTTGAATAGTTTTTGAATTGATTTCAAAATTTCCCAAGAGAATGAACTAGAATAGAAAATAAAGCAATAGACTAAGAAAGAATAGAATAGAATACAAAATATAAGAATAGAACATAACAGAGTAAAAAAATCCGAAATAATGAAATTTAATTTTGAATGAAATTCAAATTTCAATAGTTTTTGAATCGATTTCAAATTTCCCAAGAGAATGAAATAGAATAGAAAATAAAGGAGTAGACTAAGAAAGAATAGAACAGAATACAAAATATAAGAATAGAACATAACAGAGAAATAAATCCGAAATAAATAAAATAAATTTTGGATGAAATTCGAATTTGAATAGTTTTCAAATCGAATTTGAATAGTTTTCAAATCGAATTTGAATTTCCCAAGAGAATGAAACAGAATAGAAAATAAAGGAATAGACTAAGAAAGAATAGAATACAAAATATAAGAATAGAACATAATAGAGTAATAAATCTGAAATAACTAAATTCAATTTTGAATGAAATTCAAATTTGAATAGTTTTCAAATCGAATTTGAATAGTTTTTTAATCAAATTCAAATTTCCCAAGAGAATGAAACAGAATAGAAAATAAAGGAATAGACTAAGAAAGAATAGAATACAAAATATAAGAATAGAACATAACAGAGTAAAAAAATCCGAAATAACGAAATTAAATTTTGAATGAAATTCAAATTTGAATAGTTTTCAAATCAAATTTGAATAGTTTTCAAATTGATTTCAAATTTCCCAAGAGAACGAACTAGAATAGAAAATAAAGGAATAGACTAAGAAAGAATAGAACAGAATACAAAATATAAGATCAGAACATAACAGAGTAATAAATCCGAAAAAAATAAAATAAATTTTGAATGAAATTCGAATTTGAATAGTTTTCAAATCGAATTTGAATTTCCCAAGAGAATGAAACAGAATAGAAAATAAAGGAATAGACTAAGAAAGAATAGAATACAAAATATGAGAATAGAACATAATAGAGTAATAAATCCGAAATAACTAAATTCAATTTTGAATGAAATTCAAAT
Organism: Lithobates pipiens; assembly: GCF_037356315.1. Classification (NCBI taxonomy): domain Eukaryota; kingdom Metazoa; phylum Chordata; class Amphibia; order Anura; family Ranidae; genus Lithobates; species Lithobates pipiens. The sequence continues at coordinate 262,112,958 of NW_027507685.1, read as the reverse complement.
TTGAATAGTTTTTGAATCGATTTCAAGTTTCCCAAGAGAATGAAATAGAATAGAAAATAAAGGAATAGACTTTTTTTAACAAAAATATGTAGAATATTTCTTTATGAAGAAATTTTATTTTGTACATTTTTTTTAATTGGATGTTTTATAGCAGAAAGTACGTTTTTTTAGGTGATCAAATACCAGCAAAAGAAATCTCTATTTGTGGGGAAAAAAGGACGCCAGTTTTGTTTGGGTACGGCGTCACATGACGGCGCAATTGTCAGGTAAAGTAACGCATAATGCCACAGAGGACACCGCCGCCTTGGTAAAAGGCGGTAAATTGGTAAATTGGTAGAATGGTAAAATTGCCAACTACAATGGGCCTCTACTTTTCGAGAGCTTTTGTCTTCATACCCAGCCAGGGCTTCTCAGAGATGTCCCTGCGGGATTCCTTTGGGCCAGGGACGGGCGAACGGTTCGGCCCGAGCACAAGTTTGGGCCGGACATTGCCTGTTCGCTCGTTCGGCCAACAATTATCGGCGTGGTGCCCGACCCCGGACCACCATAACCATTGTATGACCCAGTCACTTATCAGCCTTCAAAATGGGCACTTTTGATTTTTCAAGTTCGGGGTCCCATAGACTTCAGTGGGGTTCGTTATTCGGGTTCTGAACTTTCGCGATGTTCAAAAGTTCTGGTGCGAAACGAAAAGGGGGAAAAAAAACGGGCTAAAACAATCTCACCGACCAGTGTGGAGTAAGGAAACTCGCACCTCCAGGAACCGATGTACGCGATGACGTCAGCAATTCGCTCCACCCTACGCGTTTCGTCGTGGGATGACGTCACGGGCGCCAGCGCTTAAAATAGTAATCTCTTAAAACTCACACCTCCAGGAACCGATGTACGAGATAACGTCAGCACGTAGCCCTTCCCTACGCGTTTCGTCACAGGATGATGTCCTCTGGGGCACGGGCGCCATTGCTTAAAATAGTAATCGCTTAAAACTCGCACCTCCGGGAACCGATGTACATGATAACGTCAGCACGTAGCTCTGCCCTTCGCGTTTCGTCACAGGATGACGTCCTCTGGGGCACGGGCGCCATCGCTTAAAATAGTAATCGCTTAAAACTCGCACCTCCAGGAACCGATGTACGTGATAACGTCAGCACGTAGCTCTGCCCTTTGCGTTTCGTCACAGGATGACGTCCTCTGGGACACGGGCGCCATCGCTTAAAATAGTAATCGCTTAAAACTCGCACCTCCAGGAACCGATGTACGTGATGACGTCAGCACATTGCTCCACCCTACGCATTTCGTCACGGGATGACGTCCTCTGAGGCACGGACACCATGCTGTACCATGGCTTAAAATAGCCTTTACGGACCCAAGCCTTGATCTGATTCCCGAGTGCTTAGCTGGACCACCAGCCAAGCCTCGCTTGGCATATCAAAAAAAAACGCGCTAAAACAATCTCACGACCAGTGTGGAGTAAGGAAACTCGCACCTCCAGGAACCGATGTACGCGATGACGTCAGCAATTCGCTCCACCCTACGCGTTTCGTCTTGGGATGATGTCCTCCGGGGGCACGGACGCCATTGCTTAAAATAGTAATTGCTTAAAACTCGCACCTCCAGGAACCAATGTACACGATAACGTCAGCACGTAGCCCTGTCCTACGCGTTTCATCACAGGATGACATCCTCTGGGACACGGGCGCCATCGCTTAAAATAGTAATCGCTTAAAACTCGCACCTCCAGGAACCGATGTACGTGATGACGTCAGCACATTGCTCCACCCTACGCATTTCGTCACGGGATGACGTCCTCTGAGGCACGGACACCATGCTGTACCATGGCTTAAAATAGCCTTTACGGACCCAAGCCTTGATCTGATTCCCGAGTGCTTAGCTGGACCACCAGCCAAGCCTCGCTTGGCATATCAAAAAAAAACGCGCTAAAACAATCTCACGACCAGTGTGGAGTAAGGAAACTCGCACCTCCAGGAACCGATGTACGCGATGACGTCAGCAATTCGCTCCACCCTACGCGTTTCGTCTTGGGATGATGTCCTCCGGGGGCACGGACGCCATTGCTTAAAATAGTAATTGCTTAAAACTCGCACCTCCAGGAACCAATGTACACGATAACGTCAGCACGTAGCCCTGTCCTACGCGTTTCATCACAGGATGACGTCCTCCGGGGCACGGGCACCATCGCTTAAAATAGTAATCGCTTAAAACTCGCACCTCCAGGAACCGATGTACGTGATAACGTCAACACGTAGCTCTGCCCTTCGCGTTTCGTCACAGGATGACGTCCTCTGTTGCACGGGCGCCATCGCTTAAAATAGTAATCGCTTAAAACTCGCACCTCCAGGAACCGATGTACGTGAGGACGTCAGCACATTGCTCCACCCTACGCATTTCGTCACGGGATGACGTCCTCTGAGGCACGGACACCATGCTGTACCGTGGCTTAAAATAGCCTTTATGGACCCAAGTCTTGATCTGATTCCCGAGTGCTTAGCTGGACCACCAGCCAAGCCTCGCTTGGCATATCAAAAAAAAAAAACGCGCTAAAACAATCTCACGACAAGTGTGGAGTAAGGAAACTCACACCTCCAGGAACCGATGTACGCGATGACATCAGCAATTCGCTCCACCCTACGCGTTTCGTCATGGGATGACATCCTCCGGGGCACGGACGCCATCGCTTAAAATAGTAATCGCTTAAAACTCGCACCTCCAGGAACCGATGTACGTGATAACGTCAGCACGTAGCTCTGCCCTACGCATTTCGTCACAGGACGATGTCCTCTGGGGCACGGGCGCCATCGCTTAAATTAGAAATCGCTTAAAACTCGCACCTCCAGGAACCGATGTACGTGATGACGTCAGCTCGTAGCTCCGCCCTTCGCGTTTCGTCACAGGATGACGTCCTCTGGGTCACGGGCGCCATCGCTTAGAATAGTAATCGCTTAAAACTCGCACCTCCAGGAACCGATGTACGTGATGACGTCAGCACATTGCTCCAGCCTACGCATTTCGTCACGGGATGACGTCCTCTGAGGCACGGACACCATGCTGTACCATGGCTTAAAATAGCCTTTACGGACCCAAGCCTTGATCTGATTCCCGAGTGCTTAGCTGGACCACCAGCCAAGCCTCGCTTGGCATATCACCCCGATCTATGTAGGATGTCTACATTTGATGCCAACTTATAGACCTCATTCACCACATGTGGTCTCTAAAGTATTGATACATCACTATTAAAAAACCTTGTGGAAGGTACCATGTTCCTCTCTACCCCCAGTTGTTAATTTTGTATCATCAAAATTCATTCGCACCACTCCTTTCCTGCCCGGGAATGGTATCATATCATTCCACCGTGGCCACCAATGTAATACATATTATGGTGTCAAGTAGTGCTACTTTACTATAAAGGATACATACAGTATCTCACAAAAGTAAGTACACCCCTCACATTTCTGTAAATCTTTTCTTCTCCCTTTTCATGTGACAACACTGAAGAAATGACACTTGTCTACAATGTAAAGTAGTGAGTGTACAGCTTGTATAACAGTGTAAATTTCCTGTCCCCTCAAAATAACTCAACACACAGCCATTAATGTCTAAACCGCTGGCAACAAAAGTCAGTACACCCCCCTAAGTGAAAATGTCCAAATTGGGCCCAATTAGCCATTTTCTCCCTCCCCCCGGTGTCATGTGACTCGTTAGTGTTACAAGGTCTCAGGTGTGAACGGGGAGCAGGTGTGTTAAATTTGGTGTTATCGCTCTCACTCTCTCATACTGGTCACTGGAAGTACAACATGGCACCTCATGGCAAAGAACTCTCTGAGGATCTGAAAAAAAAAAGAATTGTTGCTCTACATAAAGATGGCCTAGGCTATAAGAAGATTGCCAAGACCCTGAAAGTGAGCTGCAGCACGGTGGGGCCAAGACCATACAGCGGTATAACAGGACAGGTTCCCCTCAGAACAGGCCTCGCCATTCGCCATGGTCCACCAAAGAAGTTGAGGTCACGTGCTCAGCGTCATATCCAGAGGTTGTCTTTGGGAAATAGATGTATGAGTGCTGCCAGCATTGCTGCAGAGGTTGTAGGGGTGGGGGGTCAGCCTGTCAGTGCTCAGACCATACGCCGCACACTGCATCAAATTGGTCTGCATGGCTGTCATCCCAGAAGGAAGCCTCTTCTAAAGATGATGCACAAGAAAGACCACAAACAGTTTGCTGAAGACAAGCAGACTAAGGAGATGGATTACTGGAACCATGTCCTGTGCTCTGATGAGACCAAGATAAAGGTATTTGGTGTCAGATGGTGACAAGCGTGTGTGGGGGCAACCAGGTGAGGAGGACAAAGACAAGTGTGTCTTGTCTACAGTCAGGCATGGTGGTGGGGGGGTCATGGTCTGGGGCTGCTTGAGTGCTGCTGGCACTGGGGGGGCTACAGATCATTGAGGGGACCATGAATGCCAACATGTACTGTGACATTCTGAAGCAGAGCATGATCCCCTCCCTTCAGAGACTGGACCGCAGGGCAGTATTCCAACATGATAACCACCCCAAACACACCTCCAACACCACCACTGCCTTGCTAAAGAAACTGAGGGTAAAGGTGATGGACTGGCCAAGCATGTCTCCAGACCTAAACCCTTTTGATCATCTGTGGGACATCCTCAAATGGAAGGTGGAGGAGGGGAAGGTCTCCAACATCCACCAGCTCTGTGATGTCATCATGGGGGAGGGGAAGAGGACTCCAGTGGTGACCTGTGAAGCTCTGGTGACCTCCATGCCCAAGAGGGTTAAGGCAGTGCTGGAAAATAATGGCGGCCACACAAAATATTGACACTTTGGGCCCAATTTGGACATTTTTCACTTAGGGGGTGTACTGACTTTTGTTGCCAGCGGGTTAGACATTAATGGCTGTGTGTTGAGTTATTTTGAGGGGACAGGAAATTTACACTGTTATACAAGCTGTACACTCACTACTTTACATTGTAGACAAGTGTCATTTCTTCAGTGTTGTCACATGAAAAGAGAGGAGAAAAGATTTACAAAAAATGTGACTGAGGGGGTGTACTTACTTTTGTGAGATACTGTGTGTGACCACTTCCCATTGCACCCTGGCTGGTAAGTGGGCAATTTTGCCATTCCAAGGTGGCCGTGTCTTCTGTGGACTTCTGCACATGGTGATGGATGGTGGCTGCATGTTTTCCAACCTGGTCATACAGTATATGAAGAGGACTTTATTTTAACAATCAATCTTTGCAGTATCTTTTTAGATGCTTGGACTTTTTTTAGCACGTTATATTTTTTTTCTTCACTATGTTTCTTACGCTAATAATTGTCAATTGTTAGCGCGGCTCTGTCTATATATTTTTTGCAAATGTGTGCAAAACAAAAACCCCTTGTTTTTAATGCAAACTGTTATGCCCCGTACACACGGTCGGAAATTCTGATGGAAAAAGTCAGATTGGATCGCGTTGTCAGAAAATCCGACCGTGCATGGGCTCCATCTGACTTTTTCTGTCGGATTTTTCCGACGCACAAAGTTGGAGAGCAGGATCTAAAATTTTTGCCGACAACAAAATCCGATTGCATAAATTCCGATCGTGTTTAGACAATTTCCGACGGACGAAGTGTCGCGCATGCTCAGAATAAACGAATGCCTTGTACACACAGTTGGACATTCCGGCCACAAAATCCGTCAGAAATTTTTTTTTTATTCTGCGAAACTGGCGTTTGCATACACACACGGTCGGACAAAGTTGTGTTCGGAAACGTGATGACGTCCGTTCGTTACGACGGGACTACTTTGAGGGTAGTAGCCAATAGCTTTGGTCTCGTAATTTGATCTGAGCAATGCGTGGCACTCTGTCCGATCGGAAATTCTCTACAAACGATTGGAAAAAGTCCGATCAGATTTTTTTTTTGTCGGAAAATGTGAGATCCCGTTCTCAAAAAATTTTCCGGCGGAATTTCCGACGGAAAAAAAGTCCGATAGAGCCCACACACGATTGGATTTTTCAACAATATAATCTGATCGGACCTTTTCCGCCTGAATTTCCGACTGCGTGTACGGGGGGGGGGGGGGCATAAGAGACTAAAGCTATTGGCTACTGGTCCCGTTTATAGTCCAGGCGTACACGTTGTACGTCACCTCGTTCAGAACGATCGGATTTTCTGTCAACTTTGTGCGACCGTGTGTATGCGACACAAGTTTCGGACAAAATCCGTGGGAAAAAATCCGACTGATTTTTTGGTCGGAATGTCCGACCGCGTGTACGGGGCATTAGACTAGAGAATTCGGTTTGTTGCAGGCTGGCTGGTGGAGCTACACTGGCATGCTCTATTGGTTCAAGTAAACTGTTACTTTAAATAACAAGTTTGATTTTGAAGCCCATTTTTAAGATGGTCGCAAGACTTTTACGTTGGGCGTCCCCCACCCAAGCCCCTCCCTCTGTTCTCACCCCCAACCCCCCCCCCCCCCCCCCGACATTTTGTAAAATCTTTTTTCTTTATACATATCAGTTTTTCCAACTGTCTTCTCTTTGGCCATGTGAAGCAGTGGTTTCTCAACCTCATAATCTCTGGATTTTTAGACCAAAGGGATGTCGGTAAGGGACATTTCAGAGACAGATGTAAAAAAAAAAAAAAACACAGATTTTTACATACTGTCCCTGGTTATACTGAGGCTGGAAACCCTGATGAGGCCCCCTAGTGGCCTGGGGGCCCTCGGGCAGTGCCCGAGTGGCCCAATGGTCAGTCTGCCCCTGGATAGGTGGTGGGTAGGAGGTATGGGGGAATGGATGTGTGTGGTTTTGAAAGGATGGATGGATGTAGGGGTGGATGGGGGGAATGAGGGGATATGTGGATGATGGGTGGAGGGTTGCATGGATGGATAATAGGTAGGTGAATTTATTAAGGGATGGAGGTATGGAGGAATGGATGTTTGTGATTTTGGATGGATGGTTGTAGGGGTGGGTGGAGGAATGAGAGGATAGGTAGATAATGGTAGATAGTTGAGTAGATGAATAGGTGAATGATGGGTAGAGGGTTGCATGGATAGGTGGTGGGTAGGAGGTATGGAGGAATGGATGTGTGTGGTTTTGAAAGGATGGATGGATGTAGGGGTGGATGGGGGGAATGAGGGGATAGGTGGATGATGTCTGGAGGGTTGCATGGATGGATGGTAGGTAGGTGCATTTATTAAGGGATGGAGGTATGGGTGTGTGTGGTTTTGGATGGATGGATGAAGTGGTGGATGGGGGAATGAGAGGATAGGTAGACGATGGTAGATAGTTGAGCAGACTATTAGGTGATTGATGGGTAGAGGGTTGCATGGATGGGTGGTGGGTAGGAGGTATGGAGGAATGGATGTGTGTGGTTTTGAAAGGATGGATGGATGTAGGGGTGGATGGGGGGAATGAGAGGATATGTGGATGATGGGTGGAGGGTTGCATGGATGGATGGTAGGTAGGTGAATTTATTAAGGGATGGAGGAATGGATGTGTGTGGTTTTGAAAGGATGGATGGATGTAGGGGTGGATGGGGGGGAATGAGGGGATATGTGGATGATGGGTGGAGGGTTGCATGGATGGATGGATGGTAGGTAGGTGCATTTATTAAGGGATGGAGGTATGGGGGTGTGTGGTTTTGGATGGATGGATGAAGTGGTGGATGGGGGAATGAGAGGATAGGTAGACGATGGTAGATAGTTGAGCAGACTATTAGGTGATTGATGGGTAGAGGGTTGCATGGATGGGTGGTGGGTAGGAGGTATGGAGGAATGGATGTGTGTGGTTTTGAAAGGATGGATGGATGTAGGGGTGGATGGGGGGAATGAGAGGATATGTGGATGATGGGTGGAGGGTTGCATGGATGGATGGTAGGTAGGTGAATTTATTAAGGGATGGAGGAATGGATGTGTGTGGTTTTGAAAGGATGGATGGATGTAGGGGTGGATGGGGGGAATGAGGGGATATGTGGATGATGGGTGGAGGGTTGCATGGATGGATGGATAGTAGGTAGGTGAATTTATTAAGGGATGGAGGTATGGAGGTATGGGTGTGTGGTTTTGGATGGATAGTTGTAGGGGTGGGTGGGGGGATGAGAGGATAGGTAGATAATGTTAGATAGTTGAGTAGATGAATAGGTGAATGATGGGTAGAGGGTTGCATGGATAGGTGGTGGGTAGGAGGTATGGGGGAATGGATGTGTGTGGTTTTGAAAGGATGGATGGATGTAGGGGTGGGTGGGGGGAATGAGGGGATATGTTGATGATGGGTGGAGGGTTGCAAGGATGGATGGTAGGTAGGTGAATTTATTAAGGGATGGAGGTATGGGTGTGTGGTTTTGGATGGATGGCTGTAGGGGTGGGTGGGGGAATGAGAGGATAGGTAGATAGTTGAGTAGATGAATAGGTGAATGATGGGTAGAGGGTTGCATGGATAGGTGGTGGGTAGGAGGTATGGGGGAATGGATGTGTGTGGTTTTGAAAGGATGGATGGATGTAGGGGTGGGTGGGGGAATGAGGGGATAGGTGGATGATGGGTGGAGGGCTGCATGGATAGGTAGGTGAATTTATTAAGGGATGGAGGTATGGGTGTGTGTGGTTTTGAATGGAAGGTTATAGGGGGGCCATGTTTTGGGAATTTCTAAAATAGCTGTCCAAAATACCAAACCATTGACTCTGATTTAAAGCAAGATAAAGGAGAACCCGAAAACGTGGCCTGTTGGGGGGTATTTGAGGATTGAGGTTGAGAACCCCTGGTGTAAATTGAGGGCCCCGTTTTTTTTTATTCCCTCCCATTGTGGGTGGTCCCTACACCTGCGCTGTGAAAACCAGGGCAGTATGATGACTACCCCTTCCCAAAGGGTGTGTCCATGACAACCTGGGCTCACAGGAAGCGGAGTGGAATGGAAGGCCAGTGCGGCAGCAGGAGAGAGAGAGGGGGCGATGAGCCGCCAAGGGGAAAGGAGAGGGCGGGAGGCGAGTGATGAAAACTGGTGGCCAAGTGATCTGTGCTCTTTATTGTTGGATGGATTTGGGAGACTCTCCTCATTAATACGCGTTTTTGGTACTCAAAGACCTTAAGGGGTTAACAGACATGACCGGAATCCTTGGGCGTTTTTTTTTTTTTTCTAATAGAGGACGCCCATGTTGGAAGTTTGTCGGCTCTAATTTAAATGCTTCTCTCGGCGGGGCTTTAATGTGCTCCAGGCTTATTAGTCCGGTATTTTAATGAGGCAATGACTACGGCATAAAAAGGATCACTGGTTTTAAGGCTTTCACGGACCATCAGACCGCCGTATCAGCACTTGCCGCTCACCCTGGGCGTCTGTCTCCATGCAAGTGCTATTTTTAAATTGGCAATTACACTGCGCTTTATTTGTGATGCCGCTGCTCGCATCAAATGCTAATTTCCAGCCTCCCACAACGTGAGGCTTATTCATTAAGGGTCTTTGTAAGTCACAACTAAAGTGCTCATAGCGCTCCGCCACGCGTCATAGCAACCGCCGCCGCATATATACCGTCCCTTCATTCTATTACCTTGCCGGGGCTTTAATGTATATTACTAAAAAGGTTTTCTAAGTAATTGTGGCGTGATCGGCGACAGAGCGCTCATTTCATTCCACATACACAAACCAGAGGTCTGATTGCAACGCCCACCAGGAAGGAGAAACTGATTACCAACTTTAATGGTAATGAGATTTAACCCTTTAAAGGCTGGTGCACATGAGTGCCCAGTGCAGCAATCGCCATCCACCCATACATCCATCCCATAATAAATTCACCTACCCAACAGTCCATCCATCATCCACCTATTCTCTCATTCCCCCATCCACCCCTAAATCCATCCATCCAAAACCACACACATCCATCCCCCCAAACCTCCATCCCTTAATAAATTCACCTACCTACCATCCATCCATGCAACCCTCCACCCATCATCCACCTATCCTCTCATTCCACCACCCACCCCTACATCTATCCATCCTTTCAAAACCACACACATCCATTCCTCCATACCTCCTAATGAAACCACCTATCCATGCAACCCTCCACCCATCATCCACCTATCCTCTCATTCCCCCACCCACCCCTACATCCATCCATCCTTTCAAAACCACACACATCCATTCCTCCATACCTCCTACCCACCACCTATCCATGCAACCTTCTACCCATCATTCACCTATTCATCTACTCAACTATCCACCATCATCTACCTATCCTCTCATTCCCCCACCCACCCCTACAACCATCCATTCAAAACCACACAGACAGATTGAAGCTGGGTGTTATATACCTTCTCCCACATACATACTGCACTTCTCTAGAGACTTTTGTCACAGGGTCATTTAGAAAATGGCAGGCAGAGGAAGAGGCAGGCCCTTCCGCAGGGGTGGTAGGGGTAGGGCAGGAGCAACAGGCTTGAGCCAAAGTGGCAAATTGCAGAAGGTGCGTGCGATTACGTCAAAGGACGCACCAGACTTGGTTGAGTGGCTCACTCAGCCTTACTCTTCTGCACCCTCCTCATCCTCTCGATCTGCACCCTCTTCTTCACTCTCTGCTGTGTGCACCCCCAAAGACACCACCACCAACAACACCACCACCACCACATACCTTCCGCTTGAGTCACAGGAATTATTTTCCGATCATTCAGAAGACATTTCCGATGCGCAGCCATTCTTGGCATTGGATCAGGAAGAGGAGGTAGCAACAACCGCCACTCAGCAGTCTGACGACAGTACCCAGATCCGACCAAGAGGAGGTTGGTCCCCGGTGTTGCTGCCTACTCCGAGATCTCTACTTATAGCGGTGGGGAAGGTAACGTCGATGATGACGTGTCTAGTGATGTCACGTGAGTGCCCACAAGAGAAGAAGAGGAGGGGAGTTCAGAGGGAGATAAGGACCAGCAGATAGGGAGGGGAAACAGGCGGAACTTAGATTGCACAGGAGGGACAAAGCAGACTGCTAATGTATCAGGAGCGAGGCATCAACCATGTACGGTCACATTTGGTGCTCCCAGGACGCCGGCACATGGCTCCGCAGTGTGGGCTTTTTTTAACGCGTCCGCTGCTGAGAATAGTGTTACCATCTGCAATCTTTGCAGTCAACACATAAGTAAGACTTACCTAGGAACGACTGCCTTAAGAAGGCACATGAGCAGCCATCACCGAGCCCAGTGGGAGCAACGGAACCCACAAAGCCACACTCCAGGCTCTCACCGTCCAGCCTCGTCTTCTACTTCTCCTTCTCCTCTCTCCTCACAATTGTCCTCCACTCCACCTTCCATCACGCCAAGCTCACGTTTTTCTGCAAAAAGGCAGGCTTCTGTGGGCCTAATGTTCGAGCGTAAAAAAAAAATGATGACCCCGGATAACCCTCTTGCCCAACGGTTGACGGCTGGCTTGTCAGAACTGATAGCCCGCCAACTACTGCCATATAAACTGGTGGACTCGGAGGCCTTTCGAAAATTTGTGGCCATTGGAACACCACAATGGAAGGTCCCAGGAAGGAAGTATTTCTCAGAGAAGGGCATCCCAGAGCTATATGGCCATGTTCAGCGGCAAGTAAATGTATCTCTGGCACACAGTGTCGGTGCCAAGATACATCTGACCACAGACACGTGGTCTAGAAAACACGGGCAGGGAAGGTATATGACTTTTACTGCCCACTGGGTGAACCTTCTGACGGCCGTCAAGCATGTAACCCGTGGCACCCGTGTAGATTTGGTTTTACCGCCACGGATTGCATGCAGACCTGGCTCTTCTTCTCCTCCTCCTACTCCATCCTCCTCCCTCTCCTCCTTGGCTGACTCCTCCTTTTCCGCTGCTAGCGTCTCTTCCGCTGCATCACCCAAGCTCCCCAGAACCTATTCGACATGCCAGGTGAGACGTTGCCATGCTGTTCTGGGTCTGTTGTGCCTGGAAATCAAAAGCCACCACACCACTTCCAGTTTAGTGCAAATGGGGGCCTTCATGCTCCAGTGTTTTAACAGGGACCCCCGTATAAAAAGCATAAAGGTCAAGGACCAGTACTGGGTCGCAACGTACTTAGACCCCCGGTACAAACACAAAATGGCGGAAATGTTACCGCCGTCACAGAGGGCTGTCAGAATGGAGCACTTCCAGGCCATGCTTCGAGAAATGCTGCATTCTGCTTTTGCGTGCGCTGGCAGAGGAGCAATTCCCACTCCCAGAGAAGGAGTTGCGGGTACCAATCCAACAGCGCCTGCAAGAAGAGGGCGGTTTGAAGATGTTTTGGTGACTTCTGATATGAGGTCATTCTTTCAGCCGACCTATCGACAGATGTCAACCGGATCCAGCATCAGGGAACGCCTAGACCACCAGGTGTCCGACTACATCGGGTTAACGGCCGATGTGGACGCACTGAGGAGTGATGAACCCCTGGACTACTGGGTGGGCAGGCTTGAACTCTGGCCAGAGCTTGCCCAATTTGCAATGGAACTGTTGGCTTGCCCCTCGTCCAGTGTCCTGTCCGAAAGGACGTTCAGCGCAGCAGGGGGGACCGTGACCGATAACTCGCCTAGCTCATGACAGTGTTGACTACTTCACATTTATAAAAATGAATGAGGCATGGATCTCGGAGGAATTCAACACATGTGGCCAGTAGACCATGTATATGCATAACTCTATAAACTATTTATTTAATTGAGCACACGGACCTTATTTCTACCTTTGGCTCACTTCCTTGTACAAAAAAGCACACCGTACTATATGCCCGTACCCTCCTGTTTGAAGAGGTTGAGCGGTGTCATATTTTTGGGTCCTGCAGCGAGTTGCTGGTATCAGTGCTGCTGTCAGGGCTCTCTATCACGGTGCTGGTGTCAGTGCTCTCTCTCTATCTCGGTGCTGGTGTCAGTGCTCTCTCTCTATCACAGTGCTGGTGTGGTGTGAGTGCTCTCTATCTCGGTGCTGGTGTGGTATCAGTGCTCTCTATCACGGTGCTGGTGTGGTCTTAGTGCCCTCTATCTCGGTGCTGGTGTGGTGTCAGTACTCTCTATCACGGTACTGGTGTAGTCTCAGTGCTCTCTACCACGGTGCTGGTGTGGTGTCAGTGCTCTCTATCTCGGTGCTTGTGTCAGTGCACTCTATCACAGTGCTGGTGTGATGTCAGTGCTCTCTATCTCTGTGCTGATGTGGTGTCAGTGCTCTTTATCTCTGTGCTGGTGTGGTGTCAGTGCTCTCTATCATGGTGCTGGTGTGGTGTCAGTGCTCTCTATCTCAGTGCTGGTGTCAGTGCTCTCTATCACGGTGCTGGTGTGGTGTCAGTGGTCTCTATCTTGGTGCTGGTGTGGTGTCAGTGCTCTCTATCTCGGTGCTGGTGTCAGTGCTCTCTATCACGGTTCTGGTGTGGTGTCAGTGCTCTCTATCTCGGTGCTGGTGTCAGTGCTCTCTATCACGGTGCTGGTGTCAGTGCTCTCTATCACGGTGCTGGGGTCTGTGCTCTCTATCATGGTGCTGGTGTGGTGTCAATGCTCTCTATCTCGGTGCTGGTGTGGTGTCAGTGCTCTCTATTACGGTGCGGGTGTGGTGTCAGTGCTCGCTATCTCTATGCTGGTGTGGTGTCAGTGCTCTCTATCTCGGTGCTGGTGTGGTCTCAGTGCTCCCTATCACGGTGCTGGTGTCAGTGCTCTCTATCTCGGTGCGGGGGTGTCAGTGCTCAGTCTCTATCGCGGTGCTGGTTTCAGACAGTGAGGGAGATAGCAGCGGAGAAGCCAATTAGCAGGCAGTGCCAGCACCATGGCTGAGGATGAGCACTGGACTGGCACCTCCGGACCACCGCAGTGGAGCCCTGCATAGGTGGGGGTAAGGGCCGGGCAGAGGGAGGGGCTCAAGCACAGGTTGGCACACTGGGACACTGGCACAGGACTGCGCTGCCCTGACTGTGGCACTGATCATCTCCTGCACCCCCTTCATAGCCTACCCTGACCTTCCCTCTCCTCCATGGCCTTTATACGCTCCTGAGTCCTGAATTGTCAAAATTTCACAGATAAAAAAAGAATGCTTGTAGTTGTCAATCCCAGATCCACTTCATACATGTGTTATGTCAGTGTCCATGTGGTGGGACTATGTGTGCACAGCTAGTAATTATTTTGTGGCTGAAAATATGACCTGGAGGTTTTTAAGGTTCGCCTGCCATTGAAGTCAATGGGGTCTGCTGCGAACTTTGCGGTTTGCAAACTTTTGGCCGTGAACGCGAACTACGATCGCGAAAGTCCTGTCGGAAGTTCGTCCATCACTACTCCTCAGTCTGTCCCCCCCCCCCCTTTTCTTCAGTCTTTTTTTTCTCTCTCTCTCTTCTATCCCCCTTCTGTCTTCAGGATTTTTCTATTCTTCTCTCTTCAGTCTATTTCCTTACTCCTTGCCTCTCTCTCCCCCCTTTCTTCAGTCTTTTCTTCATTCTCTCTCTTCTATCCCCCTTCTCTCCTCAGGCTTTTTCTTCCCTTCCTCTCTCTCTCCCCCCATTTTTTCAGTCTTTTCTTCATTCTCTCTCTTCTATCCTTATTCTCTCTCCAGTATTTTCTTCACTCTCTTTCTCTCTTCTTTCCCCGTTCTCTCTTCAGTCTTTCTCTTCATTCCTTCTCTCCCCCTCCCCCGCCCCCTTTTCTTCAGGCTTTTTCTTCATTCTCTCTCTTCTATCACCCCTTCTCTCTTCTGTCTTTTCCGTCGCTCTCTCTCTCTTGCCCCCCCCCTTTCTTCAGTCTTTTCTTCATTCCTTCTCTCCCCCCCTTTTCTTCAGTCTTTTTTTTTCATTCTCTTTCTCTATCACCCCTTCTCTCTTCTGTCTTTTTCATCACTCTCTCTCTCTCTCACTCCCTCCCCCTTTGTTCAGTCTTTTCTTCATTCTCTCTCTTCTATCCTCATTCTCTCTTCAGTATTTTCTTCACTCTTTCTCTCTTCTATCCCCGTTCTCTCTTCAGTCTTTCTCTTCATTCCTTTTCCCTCCCCCCTTTCCTTCAGTCTTTCTCTTCATTCCTTCTCTCCCAGCCCCTTTTCTTCAGGCTTTTTCTTCATTCTCTCTCTTCTATCACCCCTTCTCTCTTCAGTCTTTTTCGTCACTCTCTCTCTCTCACTCCCTCCCCCTTTGTTCAGTCTTTTCTTCATTCTCTCTCTTCTATCCTCATTCTCTCTCCAGTATTTTCTTCACTCTCTTTCTTTTTTCTATCCCCGTTCTCTCTTCAGTCTTTTTCTTCATTCCTTTTCCCTCCCCCCCCCCCTTTTCTTCAGTCTTTCTCTTCATTTCTTCTCTCCCCCGCCCCCTTTTCTTCAGGCTTTTTTTTTCATTCTCTCTCTTCTATCACCCCTTCTCTCTTCGGTCTTTTTCGTCGCTCTCTCTCTCTCGCCCCCCCTTTCTTCAGTCTTTTCTTCATTCCTTCTCCCCCCCCCTTTTATTCAGTCTTTTTTTTTCATTCTCTCTCTTCTATCACCCCTTCTCTCTTCGGTCTTTTTCTTCGCTCTCTCTCTCTCTTATATCTTCCTCTCTCCCTTTCTTTCCTCTCTACCTCTGCTTCTCTCTTTCCCTCCCTCCCTCCCTCCCTCTATCCTCTTCTCTCTCTGTCCCTTCTTCTCTTTTCAGTCTTTTTATCCTTTCTGTCTCTCATATTCTTCTTCTCTCTCTCCCCCACCTTCTCTCCTCTCTCCCCCCCCTCCCCCGCTCCATGTCTTGTCATTATAAACCCATAATAAAATCACATTGCGCACATCTTGTGCACGCTTGTCTCTGCTCTCTGATCAGATAGAATATAAACACTGTAGCACATTTATAACGGTTCACATATCAGAGCCGCAGCGGAAGACTCCGGGAAGAAGTGACGTGATGTGATCTTTAAGCAAATGTTTGTGCATTAAAGTATCTTTCTCTTGGCGGCGCTTTCTAGATGACTGATCGCCCAGCATGCTGCAAACATCTGATTATACATCCACCAGCTGAGCGGGGAGCCATGTCTACTAGAAAGAAGAGAGCCGGGGAGGAGGAGCAGACAATATCTGCATGCCAAATCCTAAAATGATACATTGTATTCCTATGACAGAGAAGCCGGTGTATACACCGAGAAAATGACACTCCTCTCTCGCAGCTAAGAAAATTATTTATGTGGAAAGAAAAATAGTTTTATAATAAAATCCTCATTCATGTCGCCGCTCTCTAGTGATTGGATAGGCTGCATTCTCAGTGATGTCACCGCTCTCTAGTGATCGGATAGGCTGCATTCTCAGTGATGTCACCGCTCTCTAGTGATTGGATAGGCTGCATTCTCAGTGATGTCACCGCTCTCTAGTGATCGGATAGGCTGCATTCTCAGTGATGTCACCGCTCTCTAGTGATTGGATAGGCTGCATTCTCAGTGATGTCACCGCTCTCTAGTGATTGGATAGGCTGCATTCTCAGTGATGTCATCGCTCTCTAGTGATTGGATAGGCTGCATTCTCAGTGATGTCACCGCTCTCTAGTGATTGGATAGGCTGCATTCTCAGTGACATCGCCGCTCTCTAGTGATTGGATAGGCTGCATTCTCAGTGATGTCACCGCTCTCTAGTGATCGGATAGGCCACATTCTCAGTGATGTCACCACTCTCTAGTGATTGGATAGGCTGCATTCTCAGTGATGTCACCGCTCTCTAGTGATTGGATAGGCTTCATTCTCAGTGACGTCACCGCTCTCTAGTGATCGGATAGGCTGCATTGTCAGTGATGTCATCACTCTCTAGTGAATGGATAGGCTGCATTCTCAGTGATGTCATCACTCTCTAGTGAATGGATAGGCTGCATTCTCAGTGATGTCACCGCTCTCTAGTGATTGGATAGGCTTCATTCTCAGTGATGTCACCGCTCTCTAGTGATTGGATAGGCCGCATTCTCAGTGATGTCATCGCTCTCTAGTGAATGGATAGGCTGCATTCTCAGTGACGTCGCCGCTCTCTAGTGATTGGATAGGCTGCATTCTCAGTGACGTCACCGCTCTCTAGTGATAGGATAGGCTGCATTCTCAGTGACGTCACCGCTCTCTAGTGATCGGATAGGCTGCATTCTCAGTGATGTCACCGCTCTCTAGTGATCGGATAGGCCACATTCTCAGTGATGTCACCGCTCTCTAGTGATTGGATAGGCTGCATTCTCAGTGATGTCACCGCTCTCTAGTGATTGGATAGGCTTCATTCTCAGTGATGTCACCGCTCTCTAGTGATTGGATAGGCCGCATTCTCAGTGATGTCATCGCTCTCTAGTGAATGGATAGGCTGCATTCTCAGTGACGTCGCCGCTCTCTAGTGATTGGATAGGCTGCATTCTCAGTGACGTCACCGCTCTCTAGTGATCAGATAGCTGCATTCTCAGTGATGTCACCGCTCTCTAGTGATTGGATAGGCTGCATTCTCAGTGATGTCACCGCTCTCTAGTGATCGGATAGGCTGCATTCTCAGTGATGTCACCGCTCTCTAGTGATCGGATAGGCTGCATTCTCAGTGATGTCACCGCTCTCTAGTGATTGGATAGGCTGCATTCTCAGTGATGTCACCGCTCTCTAGTGATCGGATAGGCTGCATTCTCAGTGATGTCACCGCTCTCTAGTGATTGGATAGGCTGCATTCTCAGTGATGTCACCGCTCTCTAGTGATTGGATAGGCTGCATTCTCAGTGATGTCATCGCTCTCTAGTGATTGGATAGGCTGCATTCTCAGTGATGTCACCGCTCTCTAGTGATTGGATAGGCTGCATTCTCAGTGACATCGCCGCTCTCTAGTGATTGGATAGGCTGCATTCTCAGTGATGTCACCGCTCTCTAGTGATCGGATAGGCCACATTCTCAGTGATGTCACCACTCTCTAGTGATTGGATAGGCTGCATTCTCAGTGATGTCACCGCTCTCTAGTGATTGGATAGGCTTCATTCTCAGTGACGTCACCGCTCTCTAGTGATCGGATAGGCTGCATTGTCAGTGATGTCATCACTCTCTAGTGAATGGATAGGCTGCATTCTCAGTGATGTCATCACTCTCTAGTGAATGGATAGGCTGCATTCTCAGTGATGTCACCGCTCTCTAGTGATTGGATAGGCTTCATTCTCAGTGATGTCACCGCTCTCTAGTGATTGGATAGGCCGCATTCTCAGTGATGTCATCGCTCTCTAGTGAATGGATAGGCTGCATTCTCAGTGACGTCGCCGCTCTCTAGTGATTGGATAGGCTGCATTCTCAGTGACGTCACCGCTCTCTAGTGATAGGATAGGCTGCATTCTCAGTGACGTCACCGCTCTCTAGTGATCGGATAGGCTGCATTCTCAGTGATGTCACCGCTCTCTAGTGATCGGATAGGCCACATTCTCAGTGATGTCACCGCTCTCTAGTGATTGGATAGGCTGCATTCTCAGTGATGTCACCGCTCTCTAGTGATTGGATAGGCTTCATTCTCAGTGATGTCACCGCTCTCTAGTGATTGGATAGGCCGCATTCTCAGTGATGTCATCGCTCTCTAGTGAATGGATAGGCTGCATTCTCAGTGACGTCGCCGCTCTCTAGTGATTGGATAGGCTGCATTCTCAGTGACGTCACCGCTCTCTAGTGATCAGATAGCTGCATTCTCAGTGATGTCACCGCTCTCTAGTGATTGGATAGGCTGCATTCTCAGTGATGTCACCGCTCTCTAGTGAATGGATAGGATGCATTCTCAGTGATGTCACCACTCTCTAGTGATTGGATAGGCTGCATTCTCAGTGATGTCATCACTCTCTAGTGAATGGATAGGCTGCATTCTTAGTGATTTCACCGCTCTCTAGTGATTGGATAGGCTGCATTCTCAGTGACGTCACCGCTCTCTAGTGATCGGATAGGCTGCATTCTCAGTGATGTCACCGCTCTCTAGTGATCGGATAGGCCACATTCTCAGTGATGTCACCGCTCTCTAGTGATTGGATAGGCTGCATTCTCAGTGATTTCACCGCTCTCTAGTGATTGGATAGGATGCATTCTCAGTGATGTCACCGCTCTCTAGTGATTGGATAGGCTGCATTCTCAGTGATGTCACCACTCTCTAGTGATCAGATAGCTGCATTCTCATTGATGTCACCGCTCTCTAGTGATCAGATAGCTGCATTCTCAGTGATGTCACCGCTCTCTAGTGATTGGATAGGCTGCATTCTCAGTGATGTCACCGCTCTCTTGAGTGAATGGATAGGCTGCATTCTCAGTGATGTCATCGCTCTCTAGTGATTGGATAGGCTGCATTCTCAGTGACGTCGCCACTCTCTAGTGATTGGATAGGCCACATTCTCAGTGATGTCACCGCTCTCTAGTAAATGGATAGGCTGCATTCTCAGTGATGTCACCGCTCTCTAGTGAATGGATAGGCCGCATTCTCAGTGATTTCACCGCTCTCTAGTGATTGGATAGGCTGCATTCTCAGTGACGTCGCCGCTTTCTAGTGATTGGATAGGCTGCATTCTCAGTGACGTCACTGCTCTCTAGTGATAGGATAGGCTGCATTCTCAGTGACGTCACCGCTCTCTAGTGATTGGATAGGCTGCATTCTCAGTGATGTCACCGCTCTCTAGTGATCGGATAGGCCACATTCTCAGTGATGTCACCACTCTCTAGTGATTGGATAGGCTGCATTCTCAGTGATGTCACCGCTCTCTAGTGATTGGATAGGCTTCATTCTCAGTGACGTCACCGCTCTCTAGTGATCGGATAGGCTGCATTGTCAGTGATGTCATCACTCTCTAGTGAATGGATAGGCTTCATTCTCAGTGGTGTCATCACTCTCTAGTGAATGGATAGGCTGCATTCTCAGTGATGTCACCGCTCTCTAGTGATTGGATAGGCTTCATTCTCAGTGATGTCACCGCTCTCTAGTGATTGGATAGGCCGCATTCTCAGTGATGTCATCGCTCTCTAGTGAATGGATAGGCTGCATTCTCAGTGACGTCGCCGCTCTCTAGTGATAGGATAGGCTGCATTCTCAGTGACGTCACCGCTCTCTAGTGATCGGATAGGCTGCATTCTCAGTGATGTCACCGCTCTCTAGTGATCGGATAGGCCACATTCTCAGTGATGTCACCGCTCTCTAGTGATTGGATAGGCTTCATTCTCAGTGATGTCACCGCTCTCTAGTGATTGGATAGGCCGCATTCTCAGTGATGTCATCGCTCTCTAGTGAATGGATAGGCTGCATTCTCAGTGACGTCGCCGCTCTCTAGTGATTGGATAGGCTGCATTCTCAGTGATGTCATCGCTCTCTAGTGAATGGATAGGCTGCATTCTCAGTGACGTCACCGCTCTCTAGTGATCAGATAGCTGCATTCTCAGTGATGTCACCGCTCTCTAGTGATTGGATAGGCTGCATTCTCAGTGATGTCACCGCTCTCTAGTGAATGGATAGGATGCATTCTCAGTGATGTCACCACTCTCTAGTGATTGGATAGGCTGCATTCTCAGTGATGTCATCGCTCTCTAGTGAATGGATAGGCTGCATTCTTAGTGATTTCACCGCTCTCTAGTGATTGGATAGGCTGCATTCTCAGTGACGTCACCGCTCTCTAGTGATCGGATAGGCTGCATTGTCAGTGATGTCATCACTCTCTAGTGAATGGATAGGCTTCATTCTCAGTGGTGTCATCACTCTCTAGTGATCGGATAGGCCGCATTCTCAGTGATGTCTTCGCTCTCTAGTGAATGGATAGGCTGCATTCTCAGTGATGTCACCGCTCTCTAGTGATTGAATAGGCTGCATTCTCAGTGACATCGCCGATTTCTAGTGATTGGATAGGCTGCATTCTCAGTGACGTCACCGCTCTCTAGTGATCGGATAGGCTGCATTCTCAGTGATGTCACCGCTCTCTAGTGATCGGATAGGCCACATTCTCAGTGATGTCACCGCTCTCTAGTGATTGGATAGGATGCATTCTCAGTGATCTCACCGCTCTCTAGTGATTGGATAGGCTGCATTCTCAGTGATGTCACTGCTCTCCAGTAAATTTATTATCAGTTAATACAGTATATGTTGTCTATAGTGAATGGATTATCAGTGGTATAATTTGTTTCTAGTGTATGGATAGGCTATACTCTCATCAAAAAAAGCTCCGCCCGTGACAAAGGCTAACTTCCCGAGGGCACCGCCCCCTTGTGACATCACCAAGCCGAACTCATGCTCAGTCCGAACCGCTTACCCAACACTAGTTATAAGCAATCATATTGTGTAACAATATTAAATAAAAACCTGATCACCTCCCTAGAGTAGGTACAGTGTTACTGTGGTAACTCTTTATTTCTCTGGTCACAGTATGTAAAAAAAAGTGTAAAAAAATTAAATAAAAATAAGAAAAAATAAAAAAGTAATAAAACAAGGCAGATCTGTATTCTGATAGGGGTGAAGGAATGGACTCTGTGTTTCTGCAAAGCAGGGACTAGAATCCACATCTTCCCCTAGTAAAAGCAGCACACAGTTAATACACAAACACTGGCTAAGCACAGAGTTAACCCTTTGATTGCCCCTGATGTTAACCCCCTTCCCAGCCAGTGTCATTAGTACAGTGACAGTGCATATTTTTAGCACTGATCACTGCATTAGTGTCACTGGTTCCAGGCAAAGGGTCAGTAAGTGTCAAGATGTCCGCTGCAATATCGCATTCCCGATATAAGTCGCTGATTGCCGCCATTACTAGTATATATATATATATATAAAACAAAAGTCTATAAAAATATCCCATAATTTGTAGACACTATAACATTTGTGTAAACCAATCAATATACAGTGCTTTGAAAAAGTATTCACACCCCTTGAAATTCCCCACATTTTCTCATGTTGCAACTAAAAACGTGAATGTATTTTATTGGGATTTTATTTGATAGACCAACACAAAGTGGCTCATAATTGTGAAGTGAATAGGGTTGCCACCTGTCCAGGATTCACCCGGACAGTTCGGGTTTGGAATCATGGGTCCGGGTTTCAGACTGTCTGAGACCCGGACACATTATTTAGACTGCACTATGGCTTTACAGCAGGGTTTCTGGTTGCAGTTGTCTAAGCTGAGATTTCACACTGCCCAAAGCCAGCACTAACACCCCCCCCCCCCCAAAAAAAAAACCACACAAACGGGAGAGGAGAGAGGGCTCAATCTGCACCTCTTCCTTCCACCCCAACCCCCCTGTGTCTGCTCACACTCCATTCCCCAGCACTGTGCCTCAGAAAAGGAACGTGCAGGCTGGAAATTTGAAGTCTATCAGTCTCAGATACATCTGGATGAGAGGCGCTGACTGCCAAGGGGTGAGTGAGCTCACCATCCATCCCTGTCCGTGACTGAAGTCTCCCCTCTTCTCTCTCCTGCCTCTGAGTAAGTACACTAAGGAAAATCAGGGTTCTCAGAGCACCCCTTAAATCTGAGTTCCCCTTTACACCAGGGGCCACAGAGTTTTTCCTTACATCAGAGTCTTCTTTGTACATCAGAGTTCTCAGTGTTCCCCCTTAAATCAGAGTTTCCAGAGCATCCCTTATGTTAGAGGCCCCAGAGTTCTCCCGTTACATCAGAGTCTGCAGAGTCCCCCCTTACAGTGAATGGGAACTCTGCGAGTTCAGATGTAAAAGGGAAACTCTGTGGACTCTGATGTAAAGGGGGACTCTTGTGATTAGCTTCATATGATTAGAAATGTTATTTAATAGCAAAATATATGTATAGTTTATACTATAAAAAAAAGAAGCGCCACTAAAGTGTTAGGGTTTGAATTGAAGAAAAGGTGGCAACCCTAGAAGTGAAAGAAAAATGATAAATGGTTTTCAACATTTTTCACAAATAAATATGTGAAAAGTGGGGGAGGGGCATTTGTATGGCGCCCCCTTTACTCTGATACCCCCTAACTAAAATCTAGCAGAACCAATTGCCTTCAGAAGCCACCTAATTAGTAAATAGAGTCCACATGTGTGTAATGTAATCTCAGTATAAATACAGCTGTTCTGTGAAGCCCGCAGAGGTTTGTTAGAGAACCTTCGTGAACAAACATCATCATGAAGGCCAAGGAACACACCAGACAGGTCAGGGATAAAGTTGTGGAGAAGTATAAAGCAGGGTTGGGTTATAATAAAATCTCCCAAGCTTTGACGATCTCACGGAGCTCTGTTCAATCCATCATCGGAAAATGGAAAGAGTATGGGCACAACCGCAAACCTACCAAGACATGGCCGTCCACCTAAACTGACCGGGCCGGGCAAGGAGAGCATTCATCAGAGAAGAGCCAAGAGGTGCATGGTAACTCTGGAGGAGCTGCAGAGATCCACAGCTCAGGGGGGAGAATCTGTCCACAGGACAACTATTAGTCGTCTCTCCACAAATCTGCCCTTTATGGAAGAGTGACAAGAAGAAAGACATTGGAGAAAGAAAGTCATAAGAAGTCCTGTTTGTAGTTTGTGAGAAGCCATGTGGGGGAGGGGGCAGCAAACATGTGGAAGAAGGTGATCTGGTCAGAGGAGACCAAAATTCTACTTTATGGCCTAAAAGCAAAACGCTATGTGTGGGCAAAACTAACACTGCCCATCCCCCTGAACACACCATCCCCACCGTGAGACATGGTGGTGGCAGCATCATGTGGTGGGGATGGTTTTCTTCAGCAGGGACAGGGAAGCTGGTCAGAGTTGATGGGAAGATGGATGGAGACAAATACAGGACAATCTTAGAAGAAAACCTTTTAGAGTCGGCAAAAGACTTGAGACCGGGGCGGAGGTTCCCCTTCCAGCAGGACAACGACCCGAAACATCCAACCAGAGCTACAATGGAATGGTTTACATCAAAGCATATTCATGTGTTAGAATGGCCCAGTCACAGTCCAGACCTAAATCCCATTGAGAATCTGTGGCAAGACTTGAAAATTGCTGATCACAGACGCTCTCCATCCAATCTGACAGAGCTTGAGATATTTTACAAAGAAGAAGAATGGGCAGAAATGTCCTCTCTAGATGTGCAAAGCTGGTAGAGACACCCCCAAAAAGACTTGTAGAGAAAGGGGGTTCTACAAAGTATTGACTCCGGGGGGCGCCATACAAATGCCCCTCCCCCCACACACTCTTCATATATTTATTTGTATAATTTATAGTTTTCCTTCCACTTCACAATTATGTGACACTTTGTGTTGGTCCATCACATAAAATCCCAATAAAACACATTTATGTTTTTTTAGATGTAACATGACAAGATGCAGGGAATTTCAAGGGGTATGAATACTTTTTCAAGGCACTGTAATTTCAGTGAAAAAAAAAAAAAAATGCAAGTTGCACGACGTGTTCTCCCCCCCCCCCCAGACTGGAGCAACATCTATTTTACAGAGGGAGGAAAGAAAAGTGCAGCGGGTTCCGTGCCCATAGCAACATGAGACAGCAAACCTTCAAAGCTCTGCCTAGGAATTTTCCTATTAGCAATTTGCAAGGCAATTTTCCCGAAATATATGTGCATAATATGAAGGTATGGACTCCATTGAAGATTATTAAATTAAACAGCTTTACACTGTGCGGCTAACGGATGCCGGCGCGATACAGAAGCCCCCCCCCCCCCCCCCCCCGTGAATGGGCCCTTCTTTTTTTTTTTTTTTTTAAATACAGACTTCACAACCTAATCCTGTAAATTTTATTCGCGGGAATGGCGAGAAAAATAATGTTGCTTTTTTTTTTTTTTTTTAATAAAAAATGAGATTAAGAAGCCTGTCATTTGTGCAAATGGAGCAATTTAAACCATAACTATTAGGGAGTCATTATGGGATGTATTAGGTTTTTGTTATATAGTCGGTAAAGCGCCGCGGCATTAGAGGAGCCTGAAAATCGGCGCCCGGCAATACGGTATAATGCGATTTGGAGGGACACATAAGGCAGCAGAAGCCACATTGCCCAGATTATCAACATAAACACATTATTTCCCGATACTTCCCTTTATGGATTAAGGTGATATACATTCTCCTAGAGCGCCCTTCTAATTTCAACTGCAGCTAAATTTGTAGGTTGGGGGGCCTCTCTTTCTATATTAGGTCTTAAAGCCGGAAATTGAAAAAAAAAAAAAAAAAAAAAACTCTCCCAGACAACACAAAGTAGAATAAATGACCAAAAGTATTGGGACGCCTGCAGTGGCAGCCGGTGTCCACAAGGGACGCAGGAGTGCCCGCCCCCCCCCCCCCCCACTCTAAAAGCTGTGACCAACAGGAAAGTGATAAAAAATAAAATAAAAAATTGTTCTTTTAAATAAAAAAGTTTATTTAAAGTGGGGTACCCCCTAAAAAAATAAAATAATTAAAAGTCAGCAGCTACAAATATTGCAGCTGCTGACTTTTAATACGAAGCCCCCCCCCCCCTCATTCCACCGCTCCGCTCGCGGCGCCATCAAAATAAAATAAAAAATTGTTCTTTTAAATAAAAAAAAATTATCTAAAGTGGGGTACCCCCTAAAAAAAAAAAAAATTAAAAGTCAGCAGCTACAGATATTGCAGCTGCTGACTTTTAATACGAAGCCCCCCCCCCTCGTTCCACCGCTCCGCTCGCGGTGCCATCAAAATAAAATAAAAAATTGTTCTTTTAAATAAAATTTTTTTATCTAAAGTGGGATACCCCCTTAAAAAAAATAAAAATAAAAAAAATTAAAAGTCAGCAGCTACAAATATTGCAGCTGCTGACTTTTAATACGAAGCCCCCCCCCCCCTCGTTCCACCGCTCCGCTCGCGGCGCCATCAAAATAAAATAAAAAACTGTTCTTTTAAATAAAAAAATGTATTTAAAGTGGGGTACCCCCTAAAAAAAAAAAAAAAAATTCAAAGTCAGCAGCTACAAATATTGCAGCTGCTGACTTTTAATACAAAGCCCCCCCCCCCCCTTCGTTCCACCGCTCCGCTCGCAGTGCCATCAAAATAAAATAAAAAATTGTTCTTTTAAATAAAAAAGTTTATGTAAAGTGGGGTACCCCCTTAAAAAAAATAAAAATAAAAAAAAATTTAAAGTCAGCAGCTACAAATATTGCAGCTGCTGACTTTTAATATGAAGCCCCCCCCCCCCCCCCTCGTTCCACCGCTCCGCTCGCGGCGCCATCAAAATAAAATAAAAAACTGTTCTTTTAAATAAAAAAATTTATTTAAAGTGGGGTACCCCCAAAAAAAAAAAAAAAAAATTCAAAGTCAGCAGCTACAAATATTGCAGCTGCTGACTTTTAATATGAAGCCCCCCCCCCCCCGTTCCACCGCTCAGCTCGCGGCGCCATCAAAATAAAATAAAAAATTGTTCTTTTAAATAAAAAAGTTTATTTAAAGTGGGGTACCCCCTTAAAAAAATAAATAAATAAATAAATTAAAAGTCAGCAGCTACAAATATTGCAGCTGCTGACTTTTAATACGAAGCCCCCCCCCCCTTCGTTCCACCGCTCCGCTCACAGCGCCATCATTCGTACTGTGGGCCACAGCCGGGGCACCCGCTGCGCATGTGCCAGCAGTGCAGGGCGCCGTGATACGCCGCGCAGTCACCTGGGACGGTCCCAGGTGACTGTGTGTGGCGCGAGGGGAAGTGACGCCACCAGCCCGGGCAAGGAAGAAGGCAGACTACGAGGGACCCCCTAGCAACAGGTATTTAGAGGTGGGTAAAAAAAAATATTTTTTTTTCCAATTATTTTTTTAAATTTTTTTTTTAAGAATTTTAAGCATTTTTTTTTTATTTTTTGGGTGGCAACACCACTTTAAGTTTAATACAGAACAGCAGAAGAAAACGGTGCTACATACTCATTAACAATACATTAAGTACCCAGTTTCAGTGTAATCAATTCGGTAGTATTATGGTAGTTTGGTGGAAATAAAAACATCAGTGAAGGAAAAGCTAACATCGGGGGGCACAGCAGGGTGAGCTGGAAGCATAGGAAAGAAGAGGAGAGAAGCCCCATATGCCCCAAGGGGGGAAGGGATGAGGGGGAGAGCAAAGGGGGAATAAGGGGGGGTGGGGGGTAGGAGGAGAAAAGGGGGTTCCAATGATTTATTATTATTAAATATATATTATTTATATATATATTATATATTAAATATATTAAAATAAAATATGCGCAGGTACAATCTCAAAATTCCGCTAAACACAGTACCTACACATTAACAGCGCTATTAAAATAAAAATGAAGGGAAGAAGGGAAATCGAAGGAATGCACTAGCTTAAAGGAACCTATTTAGAAAATAAAAAACAAAGCTTTACAACCCCTTTAACAGCGCTATAAAAATTAAATGAGTACCATACATACATATAAATATATATATATATACATATATATATATATATATATATATATATATATATATATATATATATATATATATATATAGCACTGTTAAAGGGGTTGTAAAGCTTTGTTTTTTATTTTCTAAATAGGTTCCTTTAAGCTAGTGCATTGTTGGTTCACTTACCTTTTCCTTCGATTTCCCTTCTAAATGTTTTTTTTTTTCTTTGTCTGAATTTCTCACTTCCTGTTTCTCCTCAGTAAACTTCACACCATCATCCGAGCGGTGTTTAGTCAGCCAGAACAGCTTACTGAGGAGGAACAGGAAGTGAGAAATCCAGACAAAGAAAATAAAGAAAAAAAACATTTAGAAGGGAAATCGAAGGAAAAGGTAAGTGAACCAACAAGGCACTAGCTTAAAGGAACCTATTTCGAAAATTTAAAATTAACCTTTACAACCCCCTTTAACCACTTAAGGACCAGGCCTCTTTTTCAGATTTGGTGTTTACATGTTTAAAACAGTTTTATTTTGCTAGAAAATTACTTAGAACCCCAAAACATTTATATTGTTTTTTTTTCTAACACCCTAGAGAATAAAATGGCGGTCATTGAAATACTTTTTTTCACACCATATTTGCGCAGCGGTCTTACAAGCGCACTTTTTTTGGAAAAAAATCCCTTTTGTGAATAAAAAAATAAGACAACAGTAAAATTAGCCCAATTTTTTTCGATATTGTGAAAGATAATGGTACGCCGAGTAAATTGATACCCAACATGTCATGCTTCAAAATTGCGCCCCGCTCGTGGAATGGCGTCAAACTTTTAGCCTCAAAAATCTCCATAAGCGACATTTAAAAAATTCTACAGGTTGCATTTTTTGCGTTACAGAGGAGGTCTAGGGCTAGAATTATTGCTCTCGCTCTACCGATCGCGGCGATACCTCACATGTGTGGTTTGACCACCGTTTTCATATGCGGGCGCTACTCGCGTATGCGCTCGCTTCTGTGCGCAAGCTCGTCGTGACGGGGTGTTTTTAAAAACCTTTTTTTTTTTCTTATTTATTTTAATTGATTTTATTTATTTTTACACTGTTTAAAAAAAAAAAAAAAAAAAATGGATCACTTTTATTCCTATTACAAGGAATGTAAACATCCCTTGTAATAGAAAAAAGCATGACAGGTCCTCTTAAATATGAGATCTGGGGGGTCAAAAAGTCCTCAGATCTCATATTTGGGCTAAAATGCAACAACAACAAAAAAAGAAAAAATGACATTTAAAAAAAATATACCTTTTAGAGGTATGGGCGGAAGTGATGTTTTGACGTCGCTTCCGCCCTCCTATGGTATAGAGACGAGTGGGGGGGGGGTCATCTTAGCCTCACTTATCTCTATACCCAGCTAGGAAGAGGACCCAATCGCCTCCCCCGCTACCGACGGCTCTGGTAAGCGACGGAAGGTGCAGGAGGGCGGCGGGAGGGGGGGGTGGCACCTCTCCCGCCGCCGATAGCGGTGATCTCGCGGCGAACCCGCCGCGGAGACCACCGTTATCGTACAGCCGACCGCCGCCTGAAGAGATGGATATCTCGGTTGTGGCAGCAGCTGCTGCCGTTACCGAGATATCCCTCTTCAAAAAATAGGACGTACATCGGCGTGCGCTGGTCGGTAAGTGTAGGTACTGTGTTTAGCGGAATTTTGAGATTGCCCCTGCGCATATTTTATTATTTATGATTATCATAACAGCAGCTGTATACATAGAGAGAGATTTGTCCTTGTAGTGCGCTTGGATCGGTTTCACGATTTGATTGTGTGACTGATCATTTGTGATTATATTAAATAATATTACTTATATTATTTAATATTATATATTCAATTATTATTTATATGACTTAATATTATTAATATTAATTATTTAATATTATTAAATATTATTATTAAAAAATAAATCATTCGACATAACTCACAAAAGTGAGTACACCCCTCAGTCACATTTGTGTAAATCTTTTCTTCTCTCTTTTCATGTGACAACACTGAAGAAATGACACTTGTCTACAATGTAATGTAGTGAGTGTACAGCTTGTATAACAGTGTAAATTTACCGTCCCCCTCAAAATAACTCAACACACAGCCATTAATGTCTAAACCGCTGGCAACAAAAGTGAGTACACCCCTAAGTGAAAATGCCCGAATTGGGCCCGGTTAGCCATTTTCCATCCCCCCCGGTGTCATGTGACTCGTTAGTGTTATAAGGTCTCAGGTGTGAATGGGGAGCAGGTGTGTTAAATTTGGTGTTATGGCTCTCACTCTCTCATACTGGTCACTGGAAGTTCAACATGGCACCTCAGGGCAAAGAACTCTCTGAGGATCTGAAAAAAAAGAATTGTTGCTCTACATAAAGATGGTCTAGGCTATAAGAAGATTGCCAAGACCCTGAAACTGGGGGCCAAGACCATACAGCGGTTTAACAGGACAGGTTCCCCTCAGAACAGGCCTCGCCATGGTCCACCAGAGAAGTTGAGGTCACGTGCTCAGCGTCATATCCAGAGGTTGTCTTTGGGAAATAGACTTATGAGTGCTGCCAGCATTGCTGCAGAGGTTGAGGGGGGGGGGTCATCCTGTCCGAGCCAAGACCATACGCCGCACACTGCATCAAATTGGTCTGCATGGCTGTCGTCCCAGAAGGAAGCCTCTTCTAAAGATGATGCACAAGAAAGACCACAAACAGTTTCCTGAAGACAAGCAGCAGTAAGGACTGGAACTAGGGATGAGCCCCCCGGTTCGGTTTGCACCACAATTTTCGAACGGACCGCAAATTCGTGCAAACTTTAGAACCCCATTGAAGTCTATGGGACTCGAACGTTTGAAATAGAAAGTGCTAGTTTTATTGGCTAATATGCAAGATACTGTCCTAAAAGGGGTTTGGGGACCTGGCTCCTGCCCCAGGGGACATGGGTCAATGCCAATTTTTTTTTTTTTAAATGGACGTTTTTTTCAGGAGCACTGATTTTAATGACGATTAAAGTGAAAAAAAGGTGAAATATTCCTTTAAATATGGTGCCTGGGGGGTGTCTATAGTATGCCTGTGAAGTGCCACGTGTTCCCCGTGTTTAGAACAGTCCCTGCACAAAATGACATTTAATGGAAAAAAAGTAATTTAAAACTGCTTGCGGTTTTAATGTAATATCTGGTTCCGGCAATATGGATGAAAATCATTGAGAAAAATGGCATGGGTAGCCCCCCCTTGCCCTTTACCAGCCCCTTTGGGTCTTGTACGGATATTAAGGGGAACCCCATATCCAAATTTAAAAAAAAAAGGCTTGGGGCCCCCAGGCCCTATATACTCAGGACAGCAGTATACAGGCGGTGCAAACAAGACAGGGACTGTGTAGGTTTGTTGTGTTAAGTTGAATCTGTTTGTAATTTTCAACTTGTACATTTTTAAAGTGTAGCTCCAGTCAAAAAAACTATTTTTAAGCTTTTTGGAAAACATCGGGAAGGGTTATCACCCCTGTATAATTTTTTGGGCCGTCTGTCTTTTTTCATCTCACTTGCTGTTGTCTCCTTCCGTTTGCAAGTAGGAGACGTTTGTAAGTTGGATGTTTGAAAGTAGGGGCCTGCCCTATATGCTCTGCAGAAATGTGGCCCTCAGGTGTTAGTGTTGCCACAACATTGTAAGTCCTCAAAGTGACTCTTGGTGGGCGCTGGAGCGCCCTGCTGTGAACGATTATATAAAGAATTGTAATTACATGCCATTGTTGAACAATGGTAGAAAAAATTGGGCCTTTGGTGGTTGTTGTGGTGGTGCCACAACACTATAAGTCCTCACAGTTACTCTCGGTGGGCGCAGGAACGGGCCCTGCTGTGAAATATTATATCAAGAATTACATGACCCTGTTAAACAGGGACTGAAAAATTGGGCCTTAGGCACTGGTGCTGGTGCCACGACACTGCAACCTCTCCCATATACTCTAGTTGTAGTTCAGGAATTAGCCCTGCTGCAAAGCATTGCATCAAAAATTGTAACTACACGCCCCTGTTAAACAGGGGCTGAAAAATTGGGCCTTAGCCACTGGTGGCCTCTCCCAGAACCAAAAATGTTCTTCCAAGCTATCAGCAGGATCATTGAGGAGGAAGAGGATAGTCAGTCAACATAAAAGGATAGTCACTCAGCATCAGCATAGGCAGTCTTGAAGGGATGTGACATTTCAAAAAAAAATATTCGGTTACATCAGCTTCAGGTGCTTGGTAGCTGGTGGTGATCCAAGACTGATTCATCTTTATGAAGATCAGTCGATCAACCGAGTCGGTGGACAGGCGCACCCTGTTACAAAGCCTCCAGCAGCACTGAAGGTGCGTTCCGAAAGAGAGCTGGATGCAGGACAGGCCAGTAGCTCAATTGCATACTGTGCAAGCTCTGGCCAGTGATCCATCCTCAAGACCCAGTAAGCCAGAGGATTACAAGAGGTACAAGAGGTACAGTGTCAGTGATGCATGCACTGTCACTGCTCACCATCCTTGTGGCCCCCTCAAATGGTGACAGGACAGTGCATGCATCTCTGATCATGCCCCACTGGCGTGCAGAGGTCCCACAAGTACTTGGCTGTAACACACCTAATTCTACACCTTCATTCCTCTCAGTGCAGGTTTCAGAGAGGACTGAAGGTCTAGTGGGGTTGGAGATGCCAGCTGATGAGGAGCAAGGAGAGGTCTGCTTTGTTCTTTAGTGTGGGTCTTTAGGGTACGCTTGCCAACGAGCTGCATGGCAGGTCAACATATGTCTGGTCAAGTATGTGGTGCCCAAGCAGCTGATGTTTTGGCAACGCGAGATACGCTTGAGACATATGTTGCAAATAGCAGCAGTGCGATCTGATGCGCTCATTTCAAAAAAGGCCCACACCAAAGAACTTTTGGAATAACGTGCAGAGGCAGCCCCCTGCACAGGCGGAGCTCTGCGGTGTGATTCAGTCGGTGTGCTGCCCCTAAGCTGGCCCCCAAAGGGCATCCTGCCTCATTGGAGATGTGCCTCCTCCTCTCTCCTATCAGGCACCCACGTGGAGTCAGTGCCCTCATCATCCCCTCCCTCTTCATCACTGGAGCAAACCTGGCAGTATGCTGCAGCTTGTGGAACATGACTGCCAGATTACTGTCCTTCTTGAGCATCCCCTCTCTCTGCGCTCACGCTACTGCCTTCCTCTAGCTGGGTATCATCATCAGAGCCTTCAAAACGCTGGGCATCTTCCTGGAGCATGTACCCAACACTGTGCTCAAAGAGTTCAGGGGACTCCTCAGGAGGACATGGTGGGTCTAGGGAAAGAGTGACTGATGACATTGAGACGAGGGAAGAGGACGCGTTGGCAGCTGCTTTGCTAGTACCCTGAGCCTGGGTGAGAGAGGATGAGGAGGATGAAGAGGGCTTGGTCATCCACTCTACCAAGTCTTCTGCATGATGCGGCTCAACACGTCCAGCTGCCGAAAATAAGGACAAGCATGTCCCATGGCCACGTTCTGATGACAATGCACCGTGTCCACGACCAGCACTGTTGTCTCTAGACACAGAGCCTGCTTGCCCTCTTTTATTGGCTTGCGACTGTCTGCCTCTCCTTGTTGGCCTTCCAGACATGGTAATGTCCTGCAGGGAGATGGGAAAACCAGTAATTGGGTAGCTTTAGGTGCACACTGAGCAGATGACACAGTACACCGACTGTAATTACTGCAGCTGCCTGCCTGTGTTACAGAAACAGAACAACACCAGCAATAAGGGGTAGCTTCAGGTGTATACTGTGCAGGAGGCACACAACACCCACTGAACAAGAGCTAGGTTACCAAGCAGCCTATTGTGCTCTTTCCCTGAGCGCCGTTACAAACTACACAAGGCTGCCGTGCATCCGGCCTGTGGCCAATCCTCACTTGCCGACGCTGTGATTGGCCAAGCATGCAGAGTCACATCATGAGCCAGCAATGCACTGCGATGGAGCAGTGCATTGTGGGCTGTAAGCACCACACGAATATGGCTCGAATGACCCACAGGGTTCTGGCTTCGCTGAACGGGCGAACAGCCGGTGTTCGAGTTGAACATCGAGCTCATCCCTAACTGGAATCATGTCCTGTGGTCTGATGAGACCAACATAAACTTAATTGGTTCAGATGGTGACAAGTGTGTGTGGGGGCAACCAGGTAGACCAGGTAGGTGAGGAGGACAAGGACAAGTGTGTCTTGTCTACAGTCAAACATGGTGGTGGGGGTGTCATGGTCTGGGGCCACATGAGTGCTGCCAGCACTGGGGGGCTACAGATCATTGAGGGGACCATGAATGCCAACATGTACTGTGACATACTGAAGCAGAGCATGATCCCCTCCCTTCAGAGACTGGGCCGCAGGGCAGTATTCCAACATGATAACCACCCCAAACACACCTCCAACACCACCACTGCCTTGCTAAAGAAGCTGAGGGTAAAGGTGATGGACTGGCCAAGCATGTCTCCAGACCTAAACCCTATTGAGCATCTGTGGGACATCCTCGAACGCAAGGTGGAGGAGCACATGGTCTCCAATATCCCCCAGCTCTGTGATGTCATCATGGGGGAGGGGAAGAGGATTCCGGTGACAACCTGTGAAGCTCTGGTGACCTCCATGCCCAAGAGGGTGAAGGCAGTGCTGGAAAATAATGGCGGCCACACAATATATTGACACTTTGGGCCCAATTTGGACATTTTCACTTAGGGGTGTACTGACTTTTGTTGCCAGCGGTTTAGACATTAATGGCTGTGTGTTGAGTTATTTTGAGGGGACAGGAAATTTACACTGTTATACAAGCTGTACACTCACAACTTTACATTGTAGACAAGTGTCATTTCTTCAGTGTTGTCACATGAAAAGAGAGAAGAAAAGAGTTACTAAAATGTGAGGGGTGTACTCACTTTTGTGAGATACTGTACGTGTGTGCACTGCAGGGCGCCGGACTTATAGAAGTTTATTGGGTCCATCAATGATAAACAAGCACATGATTAGAGCCTGAGGCTCTAATTGGCATGTTTAACATTGTGTTCGGGGGCGCAGAGTATTGTGCCCCCGAACCCTCCCACTTTTGACTATAGCGAATCATAATTCGCAATCACGTCACTTCTGGTTATGCGACTCACCGGGTATCGGGAGCTGTGACAGCTGAGAATGGACAGGTAAGGACCTGGAGGGGTTTGCGCCCCCCCCCCAATAAAAATGTCATCACCAGCCACCACTGGACGCCTGCCTTTACACACACATGAACTTTAATGGCACCCCATTCTTAGTCCGTAGGGTTCAATATTGAGTTGGCTCCGCCCTTTGCAGCTATAACAGCTTCAACTCTTCTGGGAAGGCCGTCCACAAGGTTTAGGAGATGTGTCTATGGGAATGTTTGACCATTCTTCCAGAAGAGCATTTTGTGAGGTCAGGCACTGATGTTGGATGAGAAGGTCTGGCTCGCAGTCTCCGCTCTAATTTATCCCATAGGTGTTCTATGGGGGTTGAGGTCAGGACTCTGTGCAGGCTAGTATAGTTCCTCCATCCCAAACTCGCTTATCCATGCCTTTGCTCATGAGCCGCTGGAACGCTTTTAGAAGTGGTGGGAGAGGATGTTCCCTGCCGCTTCCCAGTGTCTCGGTGGCTTACTGTTTCTGCCGGCTCACCAGAGAAATTGTCCAATGGTG
This sequence comes from Lithobates pipiens, assembly GCF_037356315.1. Classification (NCBI taxonomy): domain Eukaryota; kingdom Metazoa; phylum Chordata; class Amphibia; order Anura; family Ranidae; genus Lithobates; species Lithobates pipiens. The sequence continues at coordinate 262,078,042 of NW_027507685.1, read as the reverse complement.
CCTCCAACTGGCCACAGAGGCAATCAAAGACTAGTAGTCTTTGAATGCCTCTATGGCCTTAGAGGACCAGAGTGACGTCATAATGTCACTTCCAGTCCAGGGTGGACGTAAACAATTTTTTTCCTTTTTTGATCTTTTGCTTTTAAAAGTAGAGGAGAAATTTGGAGGTCTTTTGACCCCAGATCTCTCCATAAAGAGGACCTGTCATCCTTATTTCTTGTAATAGGAATAAAAGTGATAAAAAAAATAAAAAAAAATAAAAAAAAGGGACAGCTTCAACTCTTCTGGGAAGGCCGTCCACAAGGTTTAGGAGATGTGTCTATGGGAATGTTTGACCGTTCTTCCAGAAGAGCATTTGTGAGGTCAGGCTGGATGAGAAGGCCTGGCTCACAGTCTCTAGTTCATTCCAAAGATGAGGTCAGGACTCTGTGCAGGACAGTCAAGTTCCTCCACCCCGAACTCTCTCATCCATGTCTTTATGGACCTTACTTTGTGCACTAGTCCAAATCATTTGGTGGGGGGGGATTATGGTGTGGGGTTGTTTGGTTGCTCGGTACCAAAAATTGCTAATCAGCCAATCACATGGCATCAACTCAATGCATTTAGGCATCTATCAAAGAGTAGATCATCTCTGATCGCCTCTATGGCTTTGGAGAACCAGAGCGACATCATGACATCACTTCTGGTCTAGGGTGGAAGCAAACAATTTTTTTCTTTTTTTAACCACTTCCCGACCGGCGCACGCCGATGTACGTCGGCAGAATGGCACTGGCAGGCAAATTGGCGTACTTGTACGTCCATTTGTATTTACCACCCTGCCCTCGAGTGCGTGCCGCCTCGCGGCGCACGCGCATGCCGATCGGGACCCCCATGAGTCCGGTCGCGGGTCCCGCGGATTCGATCGCCGAGGGGATACCCGCTATCGTCTCATGGTGAGGCTGAACGGGGAGATGCCGATGTAAGCAACATCTCCCCATTCTGCCTAGCAACAAGTGACACTGATCTCTGCTCCATGTGATTGGAGCAGAGATCAGTGTTCACTAACACAAAGCCCAGCCCCCCCACAGTTAGTAACACGCCCCTAGGAACACTTAACCCCTACACTGCCACCCACTGGTTAACCCCTTCACTGCCAGTGTCATTTACACAGAAATTAGTGCATTTGTATAGCACTGATTGCTGTATAAATGACAATGGTCCCAAAAATGTGTCAAAAATGTCCGATGTGTCCGCCATAATGTCGCAGTCATGATAAAAATCGCTGATCGCCGCCATTTAGAAAAAAAAAAATATTAATAAAAATGCCATAAAACTATCCCCTATTTTGTAAACGCTATAACTTTTGCGCAAACCAATCAATAATCGCGATTTTTATTGCGATTTTTTTTTTTTACCAAAAATATGTAGAAGAATACGTATCGGCCTAAACTGAGGGAAATTATTTTTTTAATATATTTTTGAGGCATATTTATTATAGATAAAAGTAGAAAATAATGCATTTTTTTCAAAATTGACACTCTATTTGTGTTTATAGCGCAAAAAATAAAAACCGCAGAAATGATCAAATACCACCAAAAGAAAACTCTATTTGTGGGGAAAAAAGGACGTCAATTTTGTTTGGGAGCCACGTCGCACGACCGCGCAATTGTCAGTTAAAGCGACGCAGTGCCGAATCGCAAAAAAAGTGGTCTGGTCTTAAGCCAGCAAAATGGTCCGGGGGCTGAAAGTGGTTAATCTTTTTTGATCTTTTGCTTTTACAGATAAAGAAGAGATTTGGGGGGTCTTTTTGACCCCGGACCTCTCCATAAAGAGGACCTGCCGTCCCTTATTTCTATTACAAGGAATGTTTACATTCCTTGTAAAAAGAATAAAAGTGATAAAAAAAAAATAATAATTAAACGCACAGTGTAAAAATAAAAAATTACATTTATAAAAGGGAATTTTTTTTTTTTAAAGGGCCCCCATCCCTCTGTGCAGAAGCGAACGCATACTTAAGTCGCACACACATACAATATGTAAATGGTGGATACACCACACATGTGAGATATCGCTGTGAACATTAGAGCGAGAGCAATAATTCTAGCCAGTGGCGGTGCGTCCATTAAGAGCGCACGGGCAACGCCCCCTCTCTCCAGCCACCCCCTCTATGACCAATGGATAGATTCATGCTTTGCATGAATCTATCTATGGTTGCCGCTGCCACCCCCTATTCAGGCAACCCGGACTCTTTTTTTAGGCGCCTGAATTACATTGGCAGGGGGTGTTTTTGAAGCACTTGATTAGAGCCAAAGGCTCTAATAGGCGTAAAAAAAAAGTGACCTGCGAGTGCCATGCTTGCCGCTCGAAGTTCACCCAGGTGTGTTAGAACAGCAAATGAATATATTCGCTTTCCTAACACTGAACCGCCTCTCCGCCAATCTGGTGCTTGAGTCTGTTACCCATCACCTGATTGGCTGAACCGACAGGCGCTGTGATTGGACGTCTATCAGGAGGAGAGGATGGGAAGAGTGGCAGAATTTGATGGGCACAGTGACAGTATTTGATGGGCACAGTGGCTGCAATTAATGGGCACAGTGGCTACAATTGATGGACACAGAGGCTGCAATTGATAGACACAGTGGCGGCAATTAATGGACACAGTGGCGGCAATTAATGGACACAGTGGCGGCAATTAATGGACACAGTGGAGGCAATTAATGGGCACAGTGGTGGCAATTGATGGCCACAGTGGCTGCAATTGATGGGCACAGTGGCGGCAATTAATGGACACAGTGGAGGCAATTAATGGGCACAGTGGTGGCAATTAATGGACACAGTGGTGGCAATTAATGGACACAGTGGAGGTAATTGATGGCCACAGTGGCTGCAATTGATGGGCACAGTGGCGGCAATTAATGGACACAGTGGAGGCAATTAATGGGCACAGTGGTGGCAATTAATGGCCACAGTGGCTGCAATTGATGGGCACAGTGGCTGCAATTGATGGGCACAGTGGCTGCAATTGATGGGCACAGTGGCGGCATTTGATGGGCACGGTGAGGCTGCAATTGATGTGGTTTTTTAAACAATTTTAGAAGAATAAAATGTCACCTGTGGAAATTTTTAAGTATTTTTAAGATTTTGAGTGTGCGCAATTTTAAAGCGTGACATGTATGTTAGGTATCTATTTACTCAGAATAACATCATCTTTCACATTATACAAAACAATGGGGTATATATTGCGTAGAAAACAATAGCAGATTTCCATTGGACTTTTTAGGTGCGACACAAGACTGAACCATGAACTCTTTAAAATATTTATTTAACAATGAGCTAAAATAGTATGTCCACATAAAAACATATACAGATATGACCCGTATAGTACAGTTCTTATATTCATATCGGTATTTGTGTAAATCCTGACATGTTTCGCCCTGACACTGGGCTTCCTCAGGGGACTCTGCCACCCGTGTGGCCCCGCCCTCAGCTGTATAACAGCTGTCATCGCGTAGAGGCTTCCGTCGGCAGGAGCCTCCCATGGAGGCGGAGTTTTTGCGTTTTTTGTTTTTGCTTTGTTTTCCTTGGGTTGTCGGACGCTGTGATCGTAGATGAATGGACATCGCTGGACAGTTTATTTTTTAATAAAGGGCTTGTTCCAAATTGTCTGTCATTTTTACCATTTTAACATTTTTTTTGGTGAATGTGCATACCTCCCAACTGTCCCTGATTTCGAGGGGCTGTGATTGATTTGGAACAATAGTATTGAAGGAATAGTATGGGTAAAAAAACAAAAACTTGTGAGTTTTTTTTTTTTTTAAAGAATTCTCCTTCAAGGGGGCGTGATGGGGGCGTGTCCTGTGCCTACATACTTTTGCTAATAGGTGTCCCTCATTCCCATCTCCAAAAAGTTGGAAGGTATGAATGTGTAGGGGTACAATGTACCCGATACCCATTGACATGGTGGGGGCGGGATATGGGGGTACCCCTTGTTAAAGGGGGCTTCCAGATTCAGATAAGCCCCCTGCCTGCAGACCCCCCAAAACCACCGGGCAGGGGTTGTCGGGATGAGGCCCTTGTCCCCATCAACACCCCAAAGCATCCTCCCCATGTTGAGGGCATGTGGCCTGGTATGGTTCAGGAAAGGGGGTGTTCTCTCGATCCCTCCTTTCTTGCGGCCTGCCAGGTTGCGTGCTGGGATAAGAGTCTGGTATGGATTTTGGGGGGAGGGACCCCAACACCATTTTTATTTGGACTATAAACTGAATAAATGGTTATGGAACTAATCATTTGAGTTTCCATTATTTTGGGGAAAATCGCTTTGATATACAAGTGCTTTGGATTACAAGAATGTTTCTGGAACGAATTATGCTTGCAATATAAAGTTTTTACTATATATATATATATATATATATATATATATATATATATATATATATATATATATATATATATATATATAATTTCTTTGTGTATATATATATATATATATATATATGTATATATATATATATATATATATATATATATACATATATATATATATAAAATGAAAAAAAAAAAAAATATATATATATATATATATATATATATACACACAGTAAAAACTTTATATCGCAAGCATAATTTGTTCCAGAAACATGCTTGTAATCCAAAGCACTTGTATATCAAAGCGATTTTCCCCAAATAATGGAAACTCAAATAATATATTTATATATATATATTTTTATATATATATATATATATAAAAAAAAGTTATACGAACAATTCATCAATATATAAGAGAATATCAGTATAAAAACAGCGCTTATTTCTACACGACGCTACCGGAAGTGAGGTGTGCGCTCCACCGCTAACCACGGACCAGGAAGTGATACCCAGTGTATACAGGGGAACACTGGTGAATGGTTCTGGAATTACTAATTCGGTGAAGTACACGATTTTAACGCTGATGTTAATCTTTGTTAATGTACGCATATATTGAAGTGGGTGACTTTGCTGATATGTGTCAAACTTTTTAAAAAATAAAACAGTATTATGCTATGTATTTATTCTGTTTCATTTCTATGATATACTTGGAGGACTACTTGTGACTGCAACGCTAAAGGGGGATATATATGAATATTACTATATCCATTGAAGTGATTACTCCTTAAGGCTTATCTTATCAGCTGTGTCTGGTGAGTTTAACCCCCGAGGGGGATACGCATCGCATGTGGTGAAGCACTCCCGGTTTATGGTGGAAGAAAGTTTGGCAGCACCTTTGATCACCTTACAACGTTGATTAGATCACTATAGGCACCTTATCTGCACATTTTGGAACTGTCTAGTGATTTTTTTGACTTTTTTTTTTTGTTTACTACAACTTCTACAAAGGACTTTTTTTTATAGAAATAAGCGCTGTTTTTATACTGATATTCTCGTATATATTGATGAATTGTTCGTATAACTTTTTTTTATATATTTTTATTATAAAATTTTTAACGGCTGCTACCATTGTCCGCTCTGCTGGGTTTTAATATACTCAGCAGTTACTATCAAATATAGTGTGGTTCTAGCATTTATTACATATGCAGGTATCCGCTTGAAGGGAAGTGTATATGTGTATGTATATATGTATATATATATATATATACTCTTATATTTACGTGTGTGCGTTCACTGTTTAAGGGGGCTCATATACGTGAGTATATATAATTTTGGGAGGTGTATGAAGGTCTTAGTTTGGCGCAGAGAGGTATATGATAGGCCGTTTTAAAGTATACCGGCTGTAGTTTATATATATATATATATATATATATATATATATATATATATATATATATATATATATATATTATATATATTTTTTGTTTATATATATATATATATATATATATATATGTATATATATATATATATATATATATATATATATATATATATATGTGTGTGTGTGTGTGTTTTTTTTTTTTTTTTGTTTTTTTTTGTTTGAGGGCTATGCGTAATTTTTTTTGCAAAAAATACAGATTTAAATCTGTAACCGAAAAGTGCCAAAAAAAGGTCAGGGTCTTCAAGGGGTTAAAAAAAAAAAGGGGTCAGGGGCTGCTTTTCCTAGAATTTCTCGTGGTTAGGACAGCCCAATGAAACAAATGGGCTGCACCAACCAACCTGCAACATGTGCAAGCAAACGTGCGCAGATGCGAACCAAGCCTAAAATTTTCTAAAAAACAATACTGCGCACAACGCCGTGTTTTTACATATCATTCAGAAAAGGATGTAAATAAATAATCAGCTTAATTTTTTTTTATTATTATTCATTTATTTTTATATTTAAACTGTACTTACAAAAAAAAAAAAATTGAATAAAATGATTATAACAGAAAGTAAAATATGTTTTTTTTTTTTTTCTCCGGCTTCTCAATTACATCTCCTCTCGGACTCTCGGACCATGGAAATGCAATTTATTTCATCTCATCCAGATAATTGGTCCTTTTTGAAGACAAACTAGCATCTCTCCCCCCCCCCCCCCCCTCATCACTTGCGCTCCAAAAACAAACAAACTCCCATTCAGTTCCTTCACATTAAAGCAATTGTCTGGTTGTTTGAAGTTTGGCTAGGAAATATATTTGAGGTAGTGATATGATCATTTATGACTAAACTATTAGAATTTCTTTGCCAAAAGCTGACCTTTTTCTTGTAAGCAAAGGGCAAATTTTACAGAGTTTTGCACACGTCTGATCTGCTTATTAGGGATTTTTTTTTTTTTTTTTTCAGCAGATGTAATGACATTTACTAATATTCTGCTTCCTTCCTTCTTATGACTTTCAGACTCGAGCATCCTCCGCTGCTACAAAACGGAGTAATTAAAAAATCGTCTCGTACATTAAACGCAATTAGAGGTTCCGTAAAAAATGCACACAATAGAGTTTTGATATTCGATACGCGTGAAGTTTCTAGACAATGGGTTCAAGGATGTGAAAATAAAGTGATTTTTTTTAAGTGTTCTGGAGGGATAATTAAAATAAAAGGTTATATGTGGAGGAGGGGGGGGGGGGGGGCATGTGGGTATACACTGGGGTATTTCCATGTGATTCTTAGGATATTGAAGGGATGTTCTCAGACAGATGTGAGTGACTATTGTGACTTGGTCCATAAAGGATATCTAAACCGAAGAACAAAAACATAACATATTGCAGCTTACTAGTCCCAACATGTGGTGGCTTTTTAAAGGGGTAGGGGGGTTTATGAATTCCAATAAACACCCCTTAGCTCATAGACCCCCACAACCAACTTGCCAGGGTTGTGTGAAAGAGGCCCTGGTTTTCATCAACATGGGGACAAGTTGTTTTTCCAGGGCATCTGGCTTGGTGTGGTTTGTGGAGGAAGGGGGTGCATTCTTGCCCTCTTTTCCTGGCCACCCAGGCTGCATGCTAGGATAAGGGTCTGGTAAGGCTCATGGGGTGGGGGAGGGCGACCTTGCACTTTTTGTTCTTCATTTTTGTATGGGGTTTCCCTTTAAAGTCCATACCAGAATCAAGGGTCTGGGGGATGGGGTATGCTAGGATAATGGTCCGGTACGGCTCATGGGGGGGGCCTGCACCTTTTCTCTTGATTTTTGTATGGGGTTTCCCTTTAAAGTCCATACCAGATACCAAAATTAAGGCGCTGGTGGATGGGGCTTGCTAGGATAAAGGTTTGGTATGGCTCATGGGGGGGGGGGAACCCTGCACTTTTTTTCTTGATTTTTGTATGGGGTTTCCCTTTGAAGTACATACCAGATACCAGAATCAAGCGGCTGATGGATGGCGCATGCTAGGATAAGGATCTGGTAAGGCTCATGGGGTGGGGGGGAACCCTGCACTTTTTTTCTTGATTTTTGTATGGGGTTTCCCTTTAAAGTCCATACCAGAATCAAGGGGCTGGTGGATGGTGCATGCTAGGATAAGGGTCTGGTATGGCTCATGGGGGGGAACCTTGCACTTTTTTCCCCTTGATTTTTGTATGGGGTTTCCCTTTAAACTCCATACCAGAATCAAGGGGCTGGGGGGTGGGGCATGCTAGGATAAGGGTCTGGTATAGCTCATGGGGGGAACCCTGCACTTTTTTCTTGATTTTTGTACGGGGTTTCCCTTTAAAGTCCATACCAGATACCAGAATCAAGGGACTGGTGGATGGTGCATGCTAGGATAAGGGTCTGGTATGGCTCATGGGGGGGAGCCCTGCACTTTTTTTCTTGATTTTTGTATGGGGTTTCCCTTTAAATTCCATACCAGAATCAAGGGGCTGGTGGATGGGGCATGCTAGAATAAGGGTCTGGTATGGCTCATGGGGGGGTGGGAATCCTGCACTTTTTTCTTGATTTTTGTATGGGGTTTCCCTTTGAAGTCCATACCAGAATCAAGGGGCTGGTGGATGGGGCATGTTAGGATAAGGGTCTGGTATGGCTCATGGGGGGGGGGGACCCTGCACTTTTTTTCTTGATTTTTGTATAGGGTTCCCTTTAAAGTCCATACCAGAATCAAGGGGCTGGTGGATGGGGCATGCTAGGATAAGGGTCTGGTATGGCTCTTGGGGTGGGGGGGAGGGTTGACCCTGCACTTTTTTTCTTGATTTTTATATGGATTTTCCCTTTAAAGTTCATATCAGAATCAAGGGACTGGTGGATAGGGCATGCTAGGATAAAGGTCTGGTATGGCTCTTGGGGGGGGGACCCAGCACTTTTTTTCTTGATTTTTTGTATAGAGTTTCCCTTTGAAGTCCATACCAGATACAAGAATCAAGGGGCTGGTGGATGGGACATGCTAGGATAAGGATCTGGTATGGCTCTTGTGGGGTGGGGGGCAGCACTTTTTTTCCTGATTTTTGTATGAGGTCTCCCCTTAAAGTCCATACCAGAATCAAGGGGCTGGTATGGAATTTTGGGGGGACCCAGGCTTTGTGGGATCTCCCATTAAAATCATACAATACTTAAAGAGCCTAGCATGAATTTTAGAATGAAGGGCAGCATCATTTTTTCATCCTAGGAAAAGGGTCTATTATGGATTTTGGGGTGGACCTCAGGCTTTGTGGAGTCCGCTTAAAATCATACTAAGCCTAAAAGCCTAAAGAGTCTGGCATGTATTTTATGGATGGGGGAGGGAAGCACACTTTTTTTATGCTAGGATAAGTGTCTGATATGGATTTCAGAGGGAGGCCCACACTTTTCTTTCTTGGTTGTTGCATAAGGTTCCCCCTTTAAATTAATTCCATAATCAAGAGTCTGGTATTGAATTTTGGGGGAGCCCCAGGCTTTGTGATGCCCCCCTAAAATCATAGCAGACATAAATAGCCTAGGGTGAATTTTAGGGGGGGGGCATCATTTTTTAGGCAAGGATAAGGGTATGGAATGGACTTTGGGGAACCCGAGGCTTTGTGGTGTCCCCCTTAAAATCATACCAGGCCTAAAGAGCCTAGCATGACTTTTAGGATGGAGGAAATCACCCTTTTCTATGCCAAGATAAGGGTCTGGCATGGCTCTTGGGGGGGGGGGGGCTCTGCCCTTTTTTCCTGATTTTTATATGTGGTTTCCCCTTAAAGTCCATACCAGAATCAAGGGTCTGATATGGAATTCTGGAGGACCCCAGGTCTTGTGGGATCCCCTTAAAATCATACCATACCTAAAGAGCTTAGCTTGAATTTTAAGGAGGATGGAGGCATCCTTTTTTCCTGCTAGGATAGGGGTCTAGTGTGGATTTTGGGGTAGACCCCAGGCTTTGCAGGGTCCCCCTTAAAATCATACCAAGCCTAAAGAGCCTAGCATGACTTTTAGAAGGGAGGAAAGCACCCTTTTTCTCATGCTAGGATAAGGGTCTGGTATGGATCTTGGTTTTTGCATAGAGTTTCCCTTTTAAATTAATTCAAGAACCAAGGATTTGCTATAGAATTTTGGAGGGGGGGGGGGGTGAACCCAGGCTTTGTGGCGTGCCCCTTTTAAATCCGAGCCTTTGGTGAATTTTAAGGGGGGAGGAGCATCATTTTTTATGCAAGCATAAGGGTCTGGTATGGATTTCGGGGGGCCCCAAGCTTTGTGGCTTCCCCCTTAAAATCGTACCAGGTCTAAAGAGCCTAGCATGACTTTTAGGAGGGAGGGGGAGGAAAACACCCTTTTTCTCGTGTTAGGATAAGGGTCTGGATTTTTGCATGAAGTTTCACCTTTAAATTCATACTAGAATCAAGGATATGCATTGGAATTTTGGGGGGACCCCGGGCTTTGTGGTGTCTCCCTTAAAATCAAAGCTGACCTAAAGAGCCTAGGATGACATTTTTTTTTTGGTGGGGGGAGGAGTTTTATAATTTGTATGATAAAAGGATGAGGAGCTGGTATAGATTTTAGGAGACACCAGGCTTTGCGGGGTCCCCCTTAGAATCATACCATACCTAAAGAGCCTAGTGTAAATTTTAGGGGTGGGGAGGAAGCACCCCCTTTTTTTTTTACACTCTCCCTGCTGTTTACATTCACCCGTCAGTCAGGAATCACCGGCGGACAGCTGAATGAGCCGGGCAGGGATGAGCCATTGGTTGTTAGGATGCTGGTGGGTGCCACCTCCCTAACAACCAGAAGGAAGCTCTCACATTTATCAGTAGTAGTAAATATTTCACTTCAATGCTAGACATGCCTAAATATATATAAATATATATATATATATATATATATATATATATATATATTTTTTTTTTTTTTTTTTTTTTTTCAGTTTTTCAGGTCATCCATTTTGATTGAAATTCATTATCTTAAATAAATTCATAAATTCAATAAATTTGGAAATTTGGAAATTCTAAAGCTGAAAATTTGGAAATTTGAAAATCCAAAAATTAGAATTCAGAAATGAAAAAATTGGGAAATTCGAAAATAAGAAATAAAATCTGAAAATTCAAAGGAACAAAAATCTGAAAATAAGAATGAAAATCCGAAAATCCAAAAATGAAAAAATCTGAAAATCCAAAATAATAACTATTAAATTATAAGTATTGCAATTTCCTCTCAAATTTGGCTGTTAGTGAACGTGACGAATATAAATTCATCAGAAGTTATGAATTATCTGACATAACGAATGGTGCATCTAAACGAATGGAATGTAACAAATTAATAATAATAAAAAGTTATTATTTATTATTATTATTTAGTTACGTTCAATTTGTTTAGATGCGGCATTCGTTATTTTTAAAAATTCGTAACTTCGGATGAGTTCGTATTCATCATGTTCACCAACAACCAAATTTGAAAGGAAATTCTAATACCTATAATTTAATAGTTAGTAATAGTTATTATTGGTTATTATTTCAGATTTTAGAATTTTGGGGTTTTCTAATTTTCATTCTTATTTTTGGATCTTTGTTCTTCTGTTCTTATATCCAAATTTTAGATTTTTATATATTTATTTTATTTTTTTTACAGTTTTTCAGGTCATCCATTATGATTGAAATTCATTAACTCAAATAAATTCATAAATTCGATAAATTAGAAAATTTGGAAATTTGGAAATTCTAAAGCTGAAAATTTGGAAATTTGAAAATCCAAAAATTAGAATTCAGAAATGAAAAAATTGGGAAATTCGAAAATAAGAAATAAAATCTGAAAATTCAAAGGAACAAAAATCTGAAAATAAGAATGAAAATCCAAAAATCCAAAAATTAGAAAATCTGAAAATCCAAAATAATAACTATTAAATTATAAGTATTGCAATTTCCTTTCAAATTTGTCTGTTAGTGAACGTGACGAATATAAATTCATCAGAAGTTATGAATTATCTGACATAACGAATGTTGCATCTAAACGAATGGAATGTAACAAATTAATAATAATAAAAAGTTATTATTTATTATTATTATTTAGTTACATTCAATTCGTTTAGATGCGGCATTCGTTATTTTGAAAAATTCGTAACTTCGGCTGAGTTCGTATTCATCATGTTCACCAACAACCAAATTTGAAAGGAAATTCTAATACCTATAATTTAATAGTTAGTAATAGTTATTATTGGTTATTATTTCAGATTTTAGAATTTTGGGGTTTTCTAATTTTCATTCTTATTTTTGGATCTTTGTTCTTCCGTTCTTATATCCAAATTTTAGATTTTTTCAGATTTTCTAATTTTCTAATTTCCGAATCTTCGAAATTTCAAATTTCAGAATTTTAGATTTTTTACGGATTTTCAAATTAGCGAATTTACAGATTTTCACATTTCGGAAAAATTTGTTAAATGGGTTTTCATTCATTTGAATATTTCAGAATTAACTAATTTTTCAAAATGTAGTCGAAAAATGAATTGCACATGTGGTCCGCTCCACTGAACAGCCATTTTTTTTTCCGGCTGTTCGCACCGGATTCTCCGTAGGGCTCTAAACCAGCGATTCTCAAACTATGTGTGAGATCTGCAGATGTGCCGTGGGAGTTTTAAAAAAATATTTAAAATTGATAGCGTTTTGAGACCTTGAACATATCGAAAATTTAAATGGTAAATCAATGTCACAAAAGTAAAAAATAAATAAAAAGTAACATATATAAAAAATGCAATTTCTGCCAGTCTGTCATTCACTGGTTCTTTTCGGGAACGCAAGAGTTGTGCGAGATCTCGGGAGAACTCGATCGCTCTAATTATATTATAATAATAGAGACCGTTCCATTCCAACTTTGATGCTTGTTTCCCATGTTTAGAACAGTCTGATAGCAAAATGACATTTCTAAAGGAAAAAAAAGTCATTTAAAACTACTTGCGGCTGTAATGAATTGTCGGGTCCCGGCAATACACATAAAAGTTCATTGAAAAAAAACGCCATAGGATTCCCCCACAGTCCATTACACGGCCCTTTGGGTCTGGTATGAATATTAAGGGGAATCACGAACCAAAATTTTGCGGTGGAGGTCCCCCCCAAATTCCATACCAGGCCCATCAGGTTTGGTATGGATATTAAGGGGAGCCCTGCATCAATTAAAAAAAAAAAATGGCGTAGGGGTCCCCCTCAAAATCCATACCAGACCCTCCAGGTCTGGTATGGATTTTAAGTGGAACCCCACGCCAAAATTTTTAAAAAAAATAGCGTGGGGTCCCCCCAAAAATCCATACCAGACCCTTATCTGAGCAAAATGTTAAAGAAGAAAACAAGACACACCTTGGGGGCAAGTCCTTTATTAAAAAAATCAAAAAATCAAAATGTTCCGGGAAGTCCATTCACCTTCTTCTATGGCTCCGCCGACGGACCGAAAAATAAAATAAAAAAGATCCGCCTCCATGGGAGGCACCCGCCATATGACGCTTCAGCGCCAATGACAGTTCTTTTAGAACTGAGGGCGGGGCCACACAGTGATGTACCCGGGTGACCCCGCCCCCCCTCGGGACTTACCAAGGGCTCCCCCCGTGTCATCAGAGGGGGGCGGGGTCACTCGGGTAACGTCACCACGTGCCCCCGCCTTCACTTATAAAAGAATTGTCATTGGCGTTGAAGCGTCATACCATGGAGGCGGATCTTTTTTCATTTTATTTTTCGGTCCATCAGCAAGGGTTGTGGGGGCGAGGCCCTTGTCCCCATCAACATGGGGACAAGGTGCTTTAGGGGGCTACCCCAAAGCACCCTCCCCATGTTGAGGGCATGTGACCTGGTACGGTTCGGGGGGGGGGGGCGGCGCTCTCTCTTCCCCCCCTTCCTTTCCTGCGGGACCTTTAAAATTAGCACTTTTGATTTCTCCCATAGACTTTTAACCACTTAAGCCCCGGACCATTTGGCTGCCCAAAGACCAGAGCACTTTTTGCGATTCGGCACTGCGCCGCTTTAACTGACAATTGCGCGGTGGCGTGACGTGGCTCCCAAATAAAATTAACGTCCTTTTTAATTTCCACAAACAGAGATTTCTTTTGGTGGTATTTGATCACCTCTGCGATTTTTATTTTTTGCGTTATAAACAAAAAATAGCGTCAATTTTGAAAAAAACGCGTTATTTTATACCTTTTGCTATATTAAAAAAAACTTTTTTTTTTCTCAGCTTTAGCCAATATGTATTCTTCTATATATTTGGTTTAAAAGAAAAATTGTAATAAGCGTTTATTGATTGGTTTGTACAAAAGTTATAGCGTCTACAAAATACGGGGATAGTTTTATGGCATTTTTATTAATAATTTTTTTTAATTTACTAGTAATGGTGGTGATCAGCATTTTTTATCGCGACTGCGACATTATGGCGGACAATTTTGGTGCGATTTTGGGACCATTCACATTTATACAGCGATCAGTGCGATTAAATATGCATTGATTACTGTGTAAATGTGACTGGCAGGGAAGGGGGTTAACCACTAGGTGGCGGTGTAGGGGTTAAGTGTGTCCTAGCGAGTGATTCTAACTGTGGCGGGGGGAGGGGCTATGTGTGACATGACACTGATCACCGCTCCCGATTACCCGGTGATCAGTGTCCTGTCACTAGGCAGAGCGGGGAAATGCTTGTCCACATTACCATCTCCCCGTTCTTCCTCCATCCGTGAGTCGATTGCGGGTATCCCCGTGGACATTGATTCCGCGGGACCCGCGATCACACTCACGGAGGTCGCGGTGGGCGTGCGCGCGCACACCTGCAAACCGCTTCTTAAAGGGCAACACACAGGTATGTTAATCTGCCTTTACGTGCCCTTCTGCCGATGTATATGTGCGTGAGCCGGTCGGCGAGCGGTTAAAGGGTGTCCCGCAGCTTTCGAATTTGCCGCGAACGCCCCAAATTGTTCGTTATTCGGCGAACAGGCGAACATCGGGCTCATCCCTAGTCTGGAACTTCCGAAAGAGAAATTGTTAAATGAAAGGCGAGTTAACGCGCGCTTGTTTGTTGACTTTGGAGCTTCGCTTCAGCCTGATTTACTCTCGAACGGCAGGCACATCCTTCACATTACATTTAAAATGAAACATATATGTACCCTGTTTCCCCGAAAATAAGACCTAGCGTGATTGTCGGTGATGGCTGTAATATAAGCCCTACCCCCCAAATAAGCCCTAGTTAAAGTCCTTGTAGGTCTTATTTTCAGGGTAGGGCTTATTTTTGGGCAAACAGGGTAGGGCTTATTTTGGGGGTAGGGCTTATTTTGGGGGTAGGGCTTATATTGCAGCCATCACCGACAATCACGCTAGGTCTTATTTTCAGGGAAACAGGGTAAAAATAAATACGTTCTTCACACACACACAGGTCCTAGAACATTCCCCAGAAGGCAACGCGAGGAAGAAAAGAATGGAGATCACCGCGGAGTAGGAAGTGGCAGATTAGGACGATCTGCCTAGCAACAGCCATTTCTGGTAAGTAAAAAATAATAATTATTTTTTCAGATTTTAGGGGAGAGTGTTATGTAATTTATTTTTATTTTTTTAGGGTGGACCTCCACTTTAAGGACCGAGCCTTGTATTGAGATTTGGTGCTTACAAGTTAAAATCATTTTTTTTTTTTTTTTGCTAGAACCCCCAAACATTATATTTATTTTTTCAGACAGCCTAGAGAAAAAAAAATGGCGGTCATTGCAAAACTTTCTGTCACACCGTGTTTGCGCAGCGGCCTCACAAGTGCAATTTTGTTTGGAAAAAAATACACTTTTTAAAATTAAAAAATAAAACAATAAAGTTAGCCCAATTTTTTTATTTTATATTGTGAAATATATTGTTTTGCAGAGTAAATTGATACCCAACATGTCCCGCTTCAAACACGAACTTTAATGGCATCCCAGTCTCAGTCCGTAGGGTTCAATATTGAGTTGGCTCCGCCCTTTGCAGCTATAACAGCTTCACCTCTTCTGGGAAGGCCGTCCACAAGGTTTAGGAGATGTGTCTATGGGAATGTTTGAGCGTTCTTCCAGAAGAGCATTTGTGAGGTCTGGCACTGATGTTGGATGAGAAGGCCTGGCTCGCAGTCTACGTTCTAATTCATCCCAAAGGCCTTCTACAGGGTTGAGGTCAGGACTCTGTGCAGGCCAGTCAAGTTCCTCCACCCCAAACTCGCTCATCCACGTCTTTATGGACCTTGCTTTGTGCACTGGTGGGCAGTCATGTTGGAACAGGAAGGGGTCGTCCCCAAATTGTTCCCACAAAGTTGGGAGCATGAAATTGTCCAAAATGTCTCGGTATGCTGACGCCTTAAGATTTCCCTTCACTAGAACTAAGGGGGCCAAACCCAACTCCTGAAAAACAACCCCCCACACACCATAATCCCCCCTCCACCAAATGGTTTGGACCAGTGCACAAAGTAAGGTCCACAAAGACATGGATGAGCGAGTTTGGGGAGGGGGAACTTGACTGGCCTGCACAAAGTTCTGACCTCAACCTGATGGAACACCTTTGGGATGAATTAGAGCGGAGACTGCGAGCCAGGCCTTCTCGTCCAACATCAGTGCCTGACCTCACAAATGCTCTTCTGGAAGAATGGACAAACATCCCCATAGACACATCTCCTACACCTTGTGGACGGCCTTCCCAGAAGAGTTGAAGCTGTTATAGCTGCAAAGGGCGGAGCCAACTCAACATTGAACCCTACGGAGTAAGACTGGGATGCCATTAAAGTATGTAAAGGTGGGCGTCCCGATACTTTTGGCGATATAGTGTATCTGCTAAAAAACTGCTAAATTTTGGTCCGGGGCCGGCATCTACTCATCACTTCTGGTCAGGAAGATCAGGAGGAACGCTACCGTTAGAACAACGTTGGCTTTAACGCTCCAGGAGTTGGATTGTTACATACAAAATAGACGCAACTTTTCTTCTTATTTTGAATTTGATTTTTAAACTTTTTATGAGAATATAAGCCCCCCAGGATTAAAAGGCAGCACCTACCAGTGGCGGCTGGTGCTATGCTTTTTTTTGGGGGGGGGGGGAGGGAGGGCGACAAACAGTCCGCCCCCAACTCCCTCCCGGTTGGATCAGCCGTATAGCACCCCCCCCCCCACCTGTCGATCCAATCACCCACATTTACCACCAGAGCTGTCTTTAATATCGAATGGATCCTGGGCTAAAAAAAAATTTGCCCCCCCCCCATGCAGTTGCACTCTCCACCTGCTTTGAGACATACAATAAAAAGCAGCTAGACTCCAAATCAGTTTACTGAATCAGATCAGACAGCGATTGTGACTGGTTGTCAGAGGTTACAGTTTATCATTACCACTCACTGGTTGCTAGAGGTTACAGCACATCATTTCTGCTTCTTGATTGGTTGCTAGAGATTACTGTACATCAATACTGCTCACTGATTGGTTGGTATAGGTTACTGCACATCATCATTGCTTACTGATTGGTTGCAGGAGGTTACAGCACATCATCTCCTCACTGCCTGCACACCATGGACTGGGGAGGTGAGGGGCCCATTAATAGACAGAAAACTCCTAGGGATCCTAGGACTCCTGGGATCAGTGGCAGTGCTGGGGGGAGGGGAGCGTGTGATCAATGGCAATGCTGATTTTTTTATACTGACTACCAATATAAAGAGAAGTTGCAACACTGGCCACCAATGTAATAGGGGTTTACACTAACCACTAATGTAATAGAAGCATTCACAGTAACCACCAATGTAAGGTGGGATTTACACTGACCGCCAATGTAAGGGGAACCTTTACACTGGCCACTAGTGTGAATGAAAGGATTGTACACCAAGCACCAACATAATGAGAAGATTTACACTGACCACCAATGTAAGGGGGGCCTGCACACCGGCCACTCGTGTGAATGAAAGGATTCTACACCAAGCCCCAATGTAATGAGGAGGTTTACACTGACCACCAATATAAGGGGGACCTTTACACTGGCCACTAGTGTGAATGAAAGGATTATAAACTAAGCACCAATGTAATGAGAAGATTTACACTGACCACCAATATAAGGGGGACCTTTACACTGGCCACTAGTGTGAATGAAAGGATTATAAACTAAGCACCAATGTAATGAGAAGATTTACACTGACCACCCATGTAATTGAGACATTTAGCCTGCGTTCACATTTGTGTGTGTTGGGAACGCATGCACAATCACTTTCCTGACACTACAGAACAATGCTGCCCTTTAGCAGATACACAGCAGTGCTATTAATTGTTAATAACACCCTCACGCATCTACTGACATGTGCCTTGGCACCGTGTGATTTTGGAAAAGGGTTTGGGAGTTTCTTCCACATTTGTAGTGCATAGAGCAGTCCGTTGAAATGAATGGGCGGCCCTACACGTGACCTCCATCTTTATCCACCCTGTCAGTACACCTTTGCATCCTTAAAGCCATGCTAACCTCTGCACCCCAAACCTCCCCCATCCTCTCCACTCCCCTTTGACTATACCTGGCTCCTCTGCTTATCTTTGCACCCACCTTACTTATCTCCATGCATCCCCCCCTTGCTCACCTGTTCACCTGTGCACCCCAACCTGTAATTCATTCTCTGCCTACCTCTGCACACCCCATACTACCCCCTCCCCTCCCCCACACACTAATTTGCTTACCTTTGCAGAACAGGCTGATGTTAGGTTTAATGACCACAGTTGTAGGCAGGACTTTCAAGCATGCCCCTTTACCTCCCCAGTGGGCAGCATTCAGTATAGGTGATGGTAGATATGACCTCAGGGTGCATAATATACATATCACATACATATACGCTATTTACATATGAATCCTGCCGGTCTGCCGCTATTTACATATGAATGCCGTCACTATTTACATATCAATGTCGGTATTTACATATAACCACTGGGTCTGCAGGTGAGTCATCTCTACACAACAATATGGCTGGGCAGCATTAGTAACAAAACTTCACACTGAGATATCAGGACACAGCACGGGACAAAAACTTCAAGGGACAAGGGAATTTAAACTGGGATAGTTGCCAAGTATGAGGCAGCTGCTTTGGGCCCCACAACAATGACAGGGCCCAGGGCAGCTTCCCCTTTTGCCCTGATTTAAAAATGGCCCTGCCTACCACATCTAGGTCACGGGCAGCGCTTCCCCCGGGGCGGTGAGCAGCGGCTTCACCCTGCACCTCTTCCTTGGCTTGATGGCGGCTTCACCCTGCGTCTCCTCTTCCTCCTCAGTGGCCAATTGGCCGAGAGGAAAAACGCTCCTATCGGGGTCTCAGCACTTGCTTCCTGATTGTGCTTCCTGAGAATGAGGAAGACAATAGGGAATATTAATTTGCTATTGTTACACAACTGGGCGGGCTCGGGATGCAGTGCTCTGCGCCCCGAGCCCACCGTTTTTTAAAGCCAATTTGAGCCTCTAGCTCTAATCACGTGCTTTTAAAGAAAAAAAAAAACCCATTGAGATCCATGCATCTGGCGCCCCACATGTAGATTAGGTGCCGGGCACATCAGTGCCGCCTCATCAAGTCCCACCAGTGCCGCCTCATCAGTGCACTCAGTGCTCACCAGTGCCGCCTCATCAGTGTCACCTCATCAGTGCCCACCAGTGCCACCTCATCAGTGCTGCCTTATAAGTGCCCACCCGTGCCGCCTCATCAGTGCCCACTAGTGCTACCTCATAAGTGTCCATCAGTGCCCCTTCATCAGTGCCCACCAGTGCTGCCTCATCAGTGCCACCTTATAAATGCTGCCTCATCAGGGCCCACCAGTGCCGCCTCATCAGTGCCCCCTCATAAGTGCTACCTCATCAGGGCCCACCAGTGCTGCCTCATCAGTGCCCACCAGTGCTGCCTCACTGCCCACCAGTGCCGCCTCATCAGTGCCCACCAGTGCCACCTCATCAGTGCTGCCTCATCAGGGCCCACCAGTGCCGCCTCATGACTGTGCAATTATCATTCAAAGTGTGACAGCGCTGAAAGCTGGAAATTGGCCTGGGCAGGAAGGGGGATGAAAATGCCCGGTAGGCAAGTGGTTAAACTGCATTTAATTTGCCCTCCCTATTTCCCCCTCTCCCCTATCAATTTGCTAAGAAATTTTGTTTAACCACTACAATACCGGGCACTTTCACCCCCTTCCTTCCCAGCCCAATTTTCACCTTTCATCGCTCTAGCGCTTTCAGTGACAATTGCGCGGTCATGCTACACTGTACCCAAATTAAATTGTTATCATTTTGTTCGCACAAATAGAGCTTTATTTTGGTGTTATTTATTCACGACTCCGTTTTTTTTTTTTTGCGATATAAGCGCAAAAATAGCGGAAATTTGGAAAAAAAACAATATTTTCTTTTTTCTATTTGAAAAGAAATCCAATAAAATCAAATTTTGTCATCAATTTAAGCCAAAATGTATTCTGCTACATATTTTTGGTAAAAAAAATTCCGTTAAGTGTATAATAATTGGTTTGTGTGATCACGGACATATGTACGCAAATGATCATGTACATATGTGTGCAGGTGATCACGTACATATGTGTGCAGATAATCATTGGGACATGTGATTTTAGTGGGACATATGTGGGGGACATGTTTTTATTATTAGGGACATGTGTTTTTATTATTTGGGGACATGTATGTTTTGGGGACATGTGTGTTTTGGGGACATGTGTGGGGACTGTGTTTGTACTGTGTGGTGTGTTGTGTGTTTTACACTACACTGATGATCAGTGAGTAAAAAGCTGTAAAAAGCAGCCCATACTCACTGATCACCAGCCGGCTGCAGCGATCCGCTCTCCTCTCCTCAGCGGTGACTTCCGTGTGAGGAGAGGAGAGCCGATTGCCTAGCAACCGGCTGTTTGTTTACATCACATGACGGCCGTGATTGGACACGGCCGTCATGTGATCAGGAGGGCCAATCACAGAGCCCTAATGCCGATCTGAGATGTGCCGTGTCCGGGTGACACGAGCACATCGGGATCGCGCCGCTGCGCGGGCGCGCTCGATCCCGCTACTCCTGAATGACGTTCCTGAACGTCCTATCAGGAGTAGACGGCTCCCACCCGGCCGTATATATGCATTGGCCGGGTGGGAAGTGGTTAAATAAAGCCTTTCCCTTATCATTACATGTCTTATCCTCTCTCTCAAGACCTGATGCAATGGGCTGGCGATGGGCGGGAGTTATGCAAATATTGAAATTCCTTGATGGGCGGGATGTCAGTATGGTGGCCATTCATAGACAGACTGTGCATACAGATCTGAGCCTCCATGATTGATAGGGACAATCACGCTGAGGAAGAAGAGGGCTAGATGACGCGGGACGTCCTCCAGGCAGGAAATAAGGGCGGGGCTCTATCTGACTTGCTGCAGCTTCTAATGAACATTGTGAGAAGCTCACAGTGTGCGGTGAAATCAGAGGAAGCCGTCTCAGAAGAGGAAGGGAGGCCCGGTACAACTGTGCAAGACTGAAGGGGAAGGTTGGCGTTCAGCTTTAACCAGTTGCCGACCGCCGCACGACGATGTACGTCGACAGAATGGCACGGGCAGGCATATGGGCGTACCTGTACGTCCCTGCCTTCCCGCGGGTGGGGGGCCCGATTGGGCCCCCCCCCCCCGGTGCCAGCGGCAGTCGGTATCCGTTCAGGAGCAATCCGGGATGAGGGGGCGGCCATTCATTCATGGCCACCCCCTCGCGATTGCTCCTGACGAATGGAAGTGAAGTGTGACATCACTTCCTCTCCTGTAATGTAAACACAGGCAGAGGAAGTGATGTAATCTCTCCTCCGTGTCAGTATTTTTCGTTCCGGCACCGAGGAGAGAGGATCGGTGAGTTGCACCAACACGACACTACACAGTAGAACATGCCAGGCACACTCACACCCCCCCCCCAATTACCCCTGCCCCCCAGTCACAGTGACACCAATTGCATTTTTTTTTTTTTTTTTTGCATTGGTGTCATTTGTGACTGTAATAACTGTTAGGGCAGTTAGGGTTAGCCCTCTTTAGTTCTAAGGTACCCCCCTAACCCCCCCAATAAAGGTTTAACCCCGTGATCACCCCCCGTCGCCAGTGTCACTAAGGCTGGGTTCACATTGCAGCGGTCTATGAGAACGGATGTGATTCACACCGCACTGCAGTGCAAATCACATCCGATCTCTGTGCGATTCGAGTTCAGCCATACAGATAGTATGGCTGAATTTGCGTCGCACCCGCCACACCCGCCGCGCCCGCCGCAAATTCGCACGGGACCCTATTTTTGGTCCGCAGCAGAATCGGATCGCATGGGTATTCACACCATGCGATCCGAGTTTGCAGATCGCACTGCGATATGCGAACTGATCTGGGGGTGTCATTAACATTTCACTGACACTCCCAGCAGTTCGCATAGGGCAGTGTGATGCGGGAACCCGCCGCGGATTTGTGGCGTTCCCGCATCGCTCCAGTGTGAACCCAGCCTAATAAGCGATCATTTTTCTGATCGCTGTATTAGTGTCACAGGTGACGCTAGTTAGGCAGGTAGGTATTTAGGTTCGCCGCAGCTTTTTATAGCGCCAGGGACCCCCATATACTACCGCATAAAACCCCCTGATTGCCCCCTAGTTAACCCTTTCACCAGTGATCACCATATAACTGTTACAGGTGACGCTGGTTGGTTAGTTATTTTTTTATAGTTTCAGGGCACCCGCCATTTATTACCTAATAAAGGCTTAACCCCCTGATCACCCGGCGGGTGATATAAGTTTGAGGGTCAGATAAGGTCTGCGTCGCCCCAGGCAGCGTCAGGTTAGTGCCAGTACCGCTAACACCCACGCACAAAGCATACACCTCCCTTAGTAATATAGTATCTGATCAGATCTATATTAGCGTCGCCAGCAGTTTAGGTTTCCCAAAACGCATTGTTAGCGGGATCAGCCCAGATACCTGCTAGCACCTGCGTTTTGCCCCTCCGCCAAGCCCAGCCCAGCCCACCCAAGTGCAGTATCGATCGATCACTGTCACTTACAAAACACAACACACATAACTGCAGCGTTCGCAGAGTCAGGCCTGATCCCTGTGATCGCTAACAGTTTTTTTTGTAGCGTTTTGATACAGTCGCTGACAGCCTAGGTGCTTTTTTACCTGTGAGTCTCACTAGTGTACCCCTAAATTTAGGGGTGTCTACTTTCCAAAATGGGGTCATTTGGGGGGGGGGGTTGTGCCATCTTGGCATTTTATGGCCTTCAAAACTGCAATAGGTAGTGAGGAGTAAAATCAAAAATTTACACCCTTAGAAAGCCTGAAGGCGGTGCTTGGTTTTCGGGGCCCCGTACACGGCTAGGCTCCCAAAAAATCCCACACATGTGGTATCCCTGTACTCAGGAGAAGCAGCAGAATTTATTTTGGGGTGTCATTTCACATATGCCCATAGCATGTGTGAGCAATATATCATTTAGTGACAACTTTGTGAAAAAAAAAAAAAAGTTTGTAATATTCCCGCAACTTGTGGCAAAATATAAAATATTCCATGGACTCAACATGCCTCTCAGCAAATATCTTGGGGTGTCTACTTTCTAAAATGGGGTCATTTGTGGGGGTTTGTGCCATCTTGGCATTTTATGGCCTTCAAAACTGTAATAGGTAGTGAGGAGTGAAGTCAAAAATTTACGCCCTTAGAAAGCCTGAAGGCGGTTCTTGGCTTTCGGGGCCCCGTACGCGGCTAGGCTCCCAAAAAATCCCACACATGTGGTATCCCCGTACTCAGGAGAAGCAGCAGAATTTATTTTGGGGTGTCATTTCACATATGCCCATAGCATGTGTGAGCAATATATCATTTAGTGACAACTTTGTGAAAAAAATAAAAATAAATAAAAGTTTGTAATTTTCCCGCAACTTGTGGCAAAATATAAAATATTCCATGGACTCAACATGCCTCTCAGCAAATAGCTTGGGGTGTCTACTTTCTAAAATGGGGTCATTTGTGGGTGTTTTGTGCCATCTTGGCATTTTATGGCCTTCAAAACTGTGATAGGTAGTGAGGAGTGAAATTACAAATGTATGCCCTTAGAAATCCTGAAGGCGGTGCTTGGTTTTCGGGGCCCCGTACGCGGCTAGGCTTCCAAAAAGTCGACCACATGTGGTATCCCCGTACTCAGGAGAAGCAGCAGAATGTATTTTGGGGTACGATTCCACATATAACCATGGCATGTGTGAGCAATATATCATTTAGTGACAACTTTGTGTAAAAAAAAAAATATAAAATATTCAATGGGCTCAACATGCCACTTATCAATTTCCTTAGGGTGTCTACTTTCCAAAATGGGGTCATTTGGGGGGGTTTTGTACTGCCCTGCCATTTTAGCACCTCAAGAAATGAGATAGGCAGTCATAAACTAAAAGCTGCGTAAATTCCAGAAAACGTACCTTAGTTTGTAGATGTGACAACTTTTGCGCAAACCAATAAATATACAATTATTGACTTTTTTTTTACCAAAGACATGTGGCTGAATACATTTTGGCCTAAATGTATGACTAAAATTGAGTTTATTGGATTTTTCTAATAACAAAAAGTAGAAAATATCATTTTTTTCAAAATTTGCGGTCTTTTTACGTTTATATCGCAAAAAATAAAAATCGCAGAGGCAATCAAATACCATCAAAAGAAAGCTCTATTTGTGGGAAAAAAAGGACGCAAATTTTGTTTGGGTACAACATTGCATGACCGCGCAATTACCAGTTAAAGCAGCGCAGTGCCAAATTGTAAAAAGACCTCTGGTCATTCACCAGCAAAATGGTCCGGTCTGAAAGTGGTTAAGGAATATAAAGTGAAAACCCTTCGGAAGATCCGACGTTATGAATATTCATACGTGTTTCCTAAATATGTCATATTATGCATGCGGTACAATATAAATACACAAGCGTGTGAGCCTATTTATATTCCTGATGCCCCAATTTACTTTGCTGAAAAACACAACGCACATCCCTCATCGTAACACTCGCCGCAATAAACACCAGACAGAGATTGTAAATCCTCCAATCTAATTTGCAGCTGGAAGTGAAGACAATTACGGGGATCGCAATTACACCGCCTCTGTTTATTCTTCCTTATAAAAGTAACTAGATAACGGAAAAAAAAATGGGCTTTTCTTCCCGCCAAGATAAAAGTTTGTGAAGAAGAGTTGAGTTTGGAGTCCTGGGACTCGGAGTTAGTGGGTACTTTAAGTGAATATAAATTAGGCACGCTATATTACCAAAAGTATTGGGACGCCTGCCTTTACATAAACTACAATGGCATCCCAGTCTTTAGTCCGTAGGGTTCAATATTGAGTTGGCTCCGCCCTTTGCAGATATAACAGCTTCACTTCTTCTGGGAAGTCTGTCCACAAGGTTTAGGAGATGTGTCTATGGGAATGTTTGATCATTCTTCCAGAAGGGCATTTGTGAGGTTGTGAATGAGAAGGCCTGCCTCGCAGTCTCTGCTCTAATGCCGCATACACACGACCCGTCTTTCCGATGGACTTTCCGAATGAACGGACCTGGCCACACACAATCACACCAAAGTCCGATGGATTTGAACGCGATGACGTACGACCGGACTAGAATAAGGAAGTTCATAGCCAGTAGCCAATAGTTGCCCTCGCGTCGTTTTTTTGTCCGGCGGACCAGCATACACACGAGCGGATTTCTCGGTCTGGCAGAGTTCCGGTGGGAAAATTTAAAACATGTTCTATTTCTAAAGTCCGCCGGATTTTTGGCAAGCAAAGGTCCGATGGAGCCCCCACACACACGATCGAATTGTCCGATGGACCCGTTCCGTCTGACCTTTGCTGTCAGAAAGTCCGGTCGTGTGTACGCGGCATAATTCATCCCAAAGGTATTTTATCAGGTTGAGGTCAGAACTCTGTGCAGGTCAGTCAAGTTCCTCCACCTCAAACTCGCTCATCCGTGTCTTGGACCTTGCTTTGTGCACTGGTCCAAACCTTTTGGTGGAGGGGGGGGATTATGGTGTGGGGGTTGTTTTTCAGGGGTTGGGCTTGGCCTCTTAGTTCCAGTGAAGGGAACTCTTATGCCACGTACACACGACCGGACTTTTCAACATCAAAGGTCCGACGGAACGATTCCGGCAGACCATTCGATCGTGTGTGGGCTGCAGCAGACTTTTGATTTGCAAAAATCCGACAGTCTTTAGAAATGGAACATGTTTCAAATTTTTCCGCCAGAACACCCGCCGGACCTCCCGCCAGACCCCCTGCCGGATCCAGTTCCTACCGAGAAATCCGTTCGTGTGTATGCTAGTCCGACGGACAAAAACCGACGCTAGGGCAGCTATTGGCTACTGGCTATGAACTTCCTTATTCTAGTCCAGTCATACGTCATCACGTTCGAATCCGTCGGACTTTGGTGTGATTGTGCGTGGCCAAGTCCGTTCATTCGGAAAGTCCGTCAGAACTCTGTCAGAACTATGTCGAAAGTCTGTTGGACCTAGTCCCTCGAAAAGTCCGGTCCTGTGTACGCGGCATAAAGGCGTCGGCATACCGAGACATTTTGGACAACTTTGTGGGAACAGTTTGGGGACGACCCCTTTCTGTTCCAAAATGACTGCCCCACCAGTGCACAAAGCGAGGTCCTACACACGGTCGGACTTTCCCGCAGAAAAATTCTGACGGAATCATTACGTCGGATATTCCGATCGTGTGTGTGTTTTTTTTTTTTCTCGAAAAGTCTGATGGACCTAGAAATAGAACATGTTTTAAATCTTTCCAATGGAATCAATTCCTATCGGGAAAACCGTTCGTCTGTGTGCTGTTCCGACGGACCAAATACGACGCAAGGGCAGCTATTGGCTACTGGCTATTGAACTTCCTTTTTTTAGTCCCGTCCTACGTGTTTTGTACGTCACCGCATTCTAAACAATCGGACTTTGGTGTGATCATGTGTAGACAAGTCCGTTTCATCGGAACTCTGTCGGGAAAACCAGTTTATTCTGACGGAAAAAAACGGCGTCAGTATACCAAGACATTTTTGGACAATTTCATGCTCCCTACTTTGTGGGAACAGTTTGGGGACGGCCCCTTCCTGTTCCAACATGACTGCTCACCAGTGCACAAAGCAAGGTCCATAAAGACATGGAGAAGCGAGTTTTGGGCGGAGGAACTTGACTGGCCTTCACAGAGTCCTGACCTCATCCTGATAGAACACCTTAGGGATGAATTTGAGCGGAGACTGTGAGCCAGGCCTTCTCGTCCAACATAGTTACATAGTAGGTGAGGTCGAAAAAAGACACAAGTCCATCAAGTCCAACCTATGTGTGTGATTATATGTCAGTGCCTGACCTCACAAATGCGCTTCTGGAAGAACGGTCAAACCTTCCCATAGACACATCTCCTAAACCTTGTGGACGGCCTTCCCAGAAGAGGTGAAGCTGTTATAGCGGCAAAGGGCGGAGCCAACTCAATATTGAACCCTACGGACTAAGACTGGGATGTCATTAAAGTTCATGTTTGAAGCGTGACATGTTGGGTATCAATTTATTTGGTGTAACATTATATTTCACAATATTAAAAAAAAATTGGGCTAACTTTATTGTTGTCTTATTTTTTAATTAAATAAAAAGTGTATTTTTTCCAAAAAAGAATGGCATCCCAATCTGTAGGGTTCAATATTAAGTTGGACCTTTATGGACCTTGCTTTGTGCACTGGTCCAAATCATTTGGTGGAGGGGGGATTTAGGATTATGGTGTGGGGGGTTGTGTTTGGGGGGGTTGGGCTTGGCCTCTTTGAGGGGAACTCTTAAGGCGTCAGCATACCAAGACATTTTGGACAATTTCATGCCCCCAACTTTGTGGGAACAGTTTGGGGTTGTCCCCTTCCTGTTCCAACATGACTGAGCACCAGTGCACAAAGCAAGGTCCATAAAGACATGGACAGTGGCGGCCTGTCTATTAGGGGTGCACATGCGACGCCTCCCCTATCCAAGTGTCCGGCCCCCATGTATGATGCCAGATGTGTGGATTCCAAAGGGGGGGGGGGGTTTAAGCACGTGATTAGAGCCAAAGGCTCTAATCAGCTTCAAAATAGGGTGAGTTCGGGTCGCAGAGCACTGCGAACCAAGCCCACCCAGTTGTGTGATAATAGCGAATGAATATCGCTATTTTCACACTGATTCTCCTCCCGGCCAATCAGGAAACGGGTCTGAGACATGTTTCCTGATTGGCCGAAAGAAGAAGCCTTTACAATTGGCTGCCGAGGAGGAGGGAGGAAACAGAAAGCCGCTGTGATGCCCATGGAGGAGAGCAGGGGAAGGGGAAGCCGTCCGTGATGCCAGCTGCCTGGCACCTGGGTGAAGTACTGCCTGCCATAGATAGGGTAAGTGATGGGTCATCCGGACCGGGGGGGGGGGGCTGTGGGTGCATGCTGCATAACCCCCCCCCCCCCCAATTTTTTTTTACCACCAGCCGCCACTGGACCTGGATGGGCGAGTTTGGGATGGAGAAACTTGAGTGGCCTGCACAGAGTCCTGACCTCAGGTGTCCTAATACTTTTGGTAATATAGTGTATGTTTGGAAGCAGGAATTTTTACAGCCAACAAAATTATTACACACAAATACCAGAAAGAAAAGACTAAATATGCCAGTACTATAATTTTTCAAACATTAAATAGTTTAACCACTTCAGCCCCGTAAGATTTGCCTGCTCAATGAACGGGCCATTTTTTGTGTTGCAGCACTGCCTCGCTTTAACTGACAATTGTGCGGTCGTGCAACATTGTACCCAAACAAAATTGACACCCTTTTTTCCCACAGATAGAGCTTTATTTTGGTGGTCTTTGATCACCTCTGCGTTTGTTTGTTTTTCGCGCTAAACAAAAAAAAGCGTCATTTAAATAAAAAATAAACACAATATTTTGTACTCTTTGCAATAATAAATATCCCTATTTTTTATTTAAAATTTTTCCTCAGTTTAGGCCGATATGTATTCAGGTGATCAGTAGAGACTGGCTGGGCAGCAGGCAGGTGAACATCAGAGACTGGCTGGGCAGCAGGCAGATGATCAGCAGAGACTGGCTGGGCAGCAGGCAGATGATCAGCAGAGACTGGCTGGGCAGCAGGCAGATGATCAGCAGAGACTGGCTGGGCAGCAGGCAGATGATCAGCAGAGACTAGCTGGGCAGCAGGCAGATGATCAGCAGAGACTGGCTGGGCAGCAGGCAGATGATCAGCAGAGACTGGCTGGGCAGCAGGCAGATGATCAGCAGAGACTGGCTGGGCAGCAGGCAGATGATCTGCAGGGTCATGCTTAGGGTTGCCACCTTTTCTTCAAGTCAAACCCGAACAGTTTTGTGGCGCACAGAAATTTCTTTTTTATAGTATAAGCTATACATATATTTTGCTACTAAATAACATTTCTAATCATATGTATATAAGTTAATAACAAAAGTCCTCTTTTACATCAGAGTCCACAGAGTTCCCCTTTTACCTCTGAACTCTGGGGACTCTGACATAAGGGATGCTCTGTGAACCCTGATTTATGGGGGAACACTGAGTACTCTGATGTACAGAGAGGACTATGCTGTAAGGGGAAACACTGCTGTAAAGGGTAACTCTGATGTAAGGGGTGCTCTGAGAACCCTGATTTGACTTAGTGTACTCTCTCTGAGGAAGGAGAGGGAAGGGGGGAGACTTCATTCAGAGACAGGGATGGATGGTGAGCTCACTCACCCCTTGGCAGTCTGCACCTCTCATTCAGATAGATCTGAGGCTGCTGGACTTCAAATTTCCAGCCTCAACTTTCCTTTTCTGAGGCACAGCGCCGGGGATTGGAGTGTGGGCAGACACAGAGGGGTAGGGATAGGGGGGAAGAGGTGCAGATCAAGCCCTCTCTCCTCTCCCGTCTGTATGTGTTGGTGGGGGGGTGGAGGGTATGGTTTGTTAGTGGTGGCTTTGGGCAGTGTGAAAGACAGTGTAACAGACACTCTCAGCAGTGAAAACTGCAGCCAGAAACCCTGCTGGGAAACCATAGTCCAGTCTAAATAATGTGTCCGGGTTTCAGACAGTCTGAAACCTGGACGCATGATTCCAAACCCGAACTGTCCGGGTGAATCCTGGACAGGTGGCAACCCTAGTCATGCTGGGCAGTAGGCAGATGATCTGCAGAGTCATGCTGGGCAGCAGACAAACATTCAGTTAAGACTGGCTAGTCAGCAGACTTGGGAACAGAGGACATCCTGAGGAAGTCTAGATGATGAAATGCATCAACCAGAAGTGATGTCACACACAGAAGACCCCCAAACAGGCACATGATAAGCAGGGACTGGCTGGGCAACTAACAGGTGATCATTAGAGACTGGCTGGGCAACAGACAAGTGATCAGCAAAAACTGGCTGGGCAGCAGGGAGTGGATCAGCAGAGACTGGCTTGGCAGCAGGCAATTGATCACACAAGACTTTTTAGGCAGCAGGTAGGTGACCATCAGAGACTGGCTTGGCAGAAGGCAGGTAATCAGGAGAGACTGTCTGGGCAGCAGTCAGGTGATCAGGAGAGACTGGCTGGGCAGCAGGCAGAGGATCAGCAGAGACTGGCTGGGCATCAGGCAGAGGATCAGCAGAGACTGGCTGGGCAGCAGTCAGGTGATCAGGAGAGACTGGCTGGGCAGCAGGCAGAGGATCAGCAGAGACTGGCTGGGCATCAGCAGAGGATCAGCAGAGACTGGCTGGGCAGCAGGCAGATGATCAGCAGAGACTGGCTGGGCAGCAGTCAGGTGATCAGGAGAGACTGGCTGGGCAGCAGGCAGAGGATGAGCAGAGACTGGCTGGGCATCAGGCAGAGGATCAGCAGAGACTGGCTGGGCAGCAGGCAGATGATCAGCAGAGACTGGCTGGGCAGCAGGCAGATGATCAGCAGAGACTGGCTGGGCAGCAGTCAGGTGATCAACAAATTCAGGCAAGCAGGTCAGTAACTGATGATCGAATCAAGTATAATCACGTAGGCAAAAGCGTAGATTTTAGGCCAGAGTCAGTAATGAATGAGCAGGTCAGGAACATAAGGAGCAGGCGGAAGCATAATCCAAGTGGAGGCCAAGGTCATTACAGGCAGTAACAGGAAATGTCAAGGCAGGCCGAATCGATAACAGAAAATACAGAGTTGCAGGTAGCAGCTTCCACAGGGACACTGTAAACCAGACAGCACTAGTCATGTGCAGCAGATCGGTATTAGATGCATACCAGCATTAGTGACAGATGTGCACACACACACACACACACACACACACACACACACACACACACACACACACTCGAGAATGGGTGACTATATGCCGGTCTGTGCACCGATATTTACCCCGATGCCCTAGTTTGCATACTGGCATTCCCTTCCTGATAGTTAGTAGAAAACAAAACCGTGTTATCTTTTTTTTTTTCAAAGCAACTTTGGCATTCCACATGACCAAATTTAAAGCTAACTGAGAAAGTTTTGATGAAGCTGAAAATGGTAATGTCACAGTATAATCAGGGCTCTTTCTCTTTAACTACTTATCTACCAGGCACATACACCCCCTTCTTGCCCAGGCCATTTTTCAGCTTTCAGCGCTGTCGCGCTTTGAATGACAATTGCACGGTCGTGCTACACTGTACCCAAACAAATATTTTATCATTTTCTTCACACAGATAGAGGTTTCATTTGGTGGCATTTCATCACTGCTGGGTTTTTTAAGTAATTTTTCGCCATCACTGATGTGCGCTGATGAGGCGGCACTGATGAGCACTGATAGACTGAACTGGTGGGCATTGATGAGGTGGCATTTATGGGCACTGATGAGGTGGTACTGATGAGGAGGCACTAATATGCCGCACTTATGGGCACTGATAAGTGGCAATGATGGGCACTGTTGGGTGGCACTGATTGGCACTGATAGGCTGAGCTGGTGGGCATTGATGTGGTGGCACTTATGGGCACTGATGAGGCCGCACTGATGGGCACTGATAGGCTGAACTGGTGGCTATTGATGAGGTTGCATTTATGGGTACTGATGAGGTGGTACTGATGAGGAGGCAAAAATATGCCGCACTTATGGGCACTGATAGGTGGCACTGATGAGCACTGATAGGCGGCACTGATGGGCACTGTTGGGTGGCCCTCATGGGCACTAATAGGTGGCAC
Source organism: Lithobates pipiens (assembly GCF_037356315.1). Taxonomy (NCBI): domain Eukaryota; kingdom Metazoa; phylum Chordata; class Amphibia; order Anura; family Ranidae; genus Lithobates; species Lithobates pipiens. Next base: position 262,046,141 of record NW_027507685.1, on the reverse strand, counting down.
TGGTGGGCACGGATAGGCGGTACAGATGGGCACTGATGGGCATTGATGAGTGGCACTGATGGGCGACACTGATGGGCACTGATCGACAGCAGTGATGGGCAGCACTGATAGGCGGCACTGATTTCTAGCACTGACTGGCATCGCTAATGGGCACTGATTGGTGGCACTTGTGGGCACTGATGAAGCAGCACTTATGGGGACTGATGAGGAGGCACTAATATGCCGTATGGGCACTGATAGGTGGCACTGATATGTGGCACCGATGAGCACTGATAGGCAGCACCGATGAGCACGGTTGGGTGGCACTGATGGGCACTAATTTGCAGAATTGATAGGCGGCACAGATAGAAGGTACAGATGGGTATTGATGGGTGGCACTGACATGCGACACTGATGGGCATTGATCGACAGCGGTGATGGGCATTGATGGGCAGCACTGATAGGTGGCACTGATTGCCAGCACTGACTGGGCACTGCTTGGTGGCACTTGTGGGCAGTGGTGGGCACCGATTGATGGCACTGGTGGGCACTGTATGCTGGCATTAGTGGGCAATGGTGGGCACTGTATTGTGACACTGTATTTATTTATTGTAATCAGGGCACTAATGATCAGTGTCCTGATTACATCCCTAGATGTCCCCCTGCGAGGAGATGCCACTGATTGGCTCTCCTCTCCTCACACTCCTCACACTCTGTCAGTGTGAGGAGAGGAGAGATGATTATCGGTGAGGAGAGTCGATTACTGGCATCTCCTTGTTTACATGTGACTGGCTGTGATTGGACACCGCCGATCACATGGTTAAAGAGCCGTGGGCGGATATTAGCGGACGACTCCAGCCAAACAGCTAAATACCACAAAGGAAGCGCCTATAAAAAAGGAGCCGTTTTTCCGTACCTAGATTTATTAACTGCTTGCTGCCCGCCCAACCACCAAATGACGGCGGGGCGGTGCAGAGATCGGGGTTTCTAGGGCACGCAAGGGTGGCTGTCCTGGGACGCCGTCTTGTGACGCCGCCCCAGAACGAGAGCCACAGTGCCCTGCCATCATTTGGCGGTTGGGCGGGCAGCAAGCGGTTAATAAATCCAGGTACAGATAAAAACGGCTCCTTTATTTTTATAGGCGCTTCCTTCCTTTGTGATGATATTTAGCTGTTTGGCTGGAGCCGTCCGCTAATATCAGTCATCGGGGTGGTTAGATTGTATTTACAGCGGCATTCAGAAAAAAAAATAACAAAAACCCGGAGCCCACGAGAACACTCCGTTCTGTTGGACAGTTGTGTTTATGCTTTATTATCCGTCCTCAAACAAATGGCACTTTATGTTCAATGCTTTGCGTGAGAATAATAGAAGGATTCGTTCGGATGAAATATAAGTCTCGTAAGTACGGCACTGCCCGGCATGTGGGCCGGCAGTAAAACTGAAGGATGGTTAGTCACCGGCGGCTCACAATTTCCCCGAGTTATATTTTAGCAGTCATGACGATGGCGCCTGCATTGTTGGAATCAATTTGGAGTCTGAATAGGAAGGGGAAACGGCATCAACATATGTATCAAGATATCTCCGGCGCGAGCGTACCAAAGTGCCATTACATTGTCCGTCTTCTCAGCGGGGGGAATTGGCGGGCGAACACCATACATTAGTAGGAAATCAAACTTCTACCTGTCTGGCCAGCTCAGCTGCTAGGCTCAAAAGCCCAAAATAGAGAGAATGCCGTATGCGTTGCTATTGTAGCCACCATTGTGTGCCGGCCATGTGGAGAAAACTGCCAATGCCAAGAGTGGCCAGTTCTTAGATGTGGTAGCTTTAATTTGTAATTTTTTTTTATATATATTTAGTTTTATTTTTTATTTTATTTTCTATTTTTTGTTTTATTTATTTTTTTGTTTTATTTTTTTATATTTTTTGTTTTATTTTTTGTTTTATTTATTTTTTTGTTTTATTTTATATTTTTTGTTTTATTTTTTATTTTTGTTTTATTTTTTATTTTTTGTTTTATTTTTTATTTTATATTTTTAGTGTTATTTTTTATTTTTGTTTTATTTTTTGTTTTTGTTTTAGTTTTAGTTTTATTTTATATTTTTAGTTATTTTTTATATTTTTAGTTATTTTCTGTTTTATTTTATTTTTTTTGTTTTATTTTTTATTTTTTTGTTTTAAATTTTCTCCCCTTCATTTTTACTCGGCGACTCTGCCGATAACATACTTCCTGTCCTAGGGTGATAAGACTCATTCATTGTTCAGTTACCCGCTTGCCGACCAGCGCACCGCGATGTAAGTCGGGCACAATGGCAGCGGCTGCACAAATGGGCGTACCTGTACGTCCCCTTTAAACCGCGGGCTATTTTTTATATTTTTAGTTTTATTTTTAATTTTATTTTCTATTTTTTGTTTTATTTATTTTTTTGTTTTATTTTTTTGTTTTATTTTTTTTTATATTGTTTGTTTTATTTTTTGTTTTATTTTTTATTTTTGTTTTATTTTTTATTTTTGTTTTATTTTTTATTTTTGTTTTATTTTTTGTTTTTGTTTTATTTTATATTTTTAGTTATTTTTTATTTTTTGTTTTATTTTTTATTTTTTGTTTTATTTAATTTTTTTTTGTTTTATTTTTTATTTTTTTGTTTTTTTTTTAATTTTCTCCCCTTCATTTTTACTCGGCGACTCTGCCGATAACATACTTCCTGTCCTAGGGTGATAAGACTCATTCATTCTTCAATTACCCGCTTGCCGAACAGCGCACCGCGATATATAGTCGGGCACAAGGGCAGCGTCTGCGCAAATGGGCGTACCTGTACGTCCCCTTTAACCTGCGGGCTAGTGGTCACGCGTGTCCCGGGGGGACTCGATGTCCACCGGTTGGCCCGCGATCGTGATACGGAGAGGCAGAACGGGGAGATGAAGGCATTTCCCCAGTTCTGCCTAGCAACATGGCAGGGATCTACTGCTCCCAGTGATCTCTGTCATGTTCTAGTGAGCCCACGCCCCCCCCTACAGTTAGAATCACTCCCTAGGACACACTTAACCCCCTGATCACCCCCTAGTGTTTAATCCCCTTCCCCGCCAGTGATATTTACACCGTAATCAGTGCATTTTTATAGCACCGATCGCTGTATAAATGACAATGGTCCCAAAATAGTGTCAAAAGTGTCCAATGTGTCCGCTACAATTAGAATCACTCCCTAGGACACACTTAAACCCTTAATCGCCCCCCCCCAGGGTTTAACCCCCTTCCCCGCCAGTGATATTTACACCATAATCAGTGTATTTTTATAAAAATACATTTACGTTTTTTGGATGTAACATGACAAAATGTGGAAAATTTCGAGGGGTATGAATACTTTTTGAAGGCACTGTATACGCGTGGGGCGGTACGGAAGAGGAGACTCCCAGATACCATCTCCCACCATGTGAAAGAGTAAGGGGTACTGTTATGATGAGCCAAACTCAAACATGAGGTCCTATAACCACTTCAGCCCACGGAAGGTTTTACCCCCTTCCTGACCAGAGCACTTTTTGCGATTCGGCGCTGCGTCACTTTAACTGACAATTGCGCGGTCGTGCGGTGTGGCTCCCAAACAAAATTGACGTCCTTTTTTCCCCATAAATAGAGCTTTCTTTTGGTGGTATTTGATCACCTCTGCGGTTTTTATTTTTTGCGCTATAAACAAAAAAGAGCGACAATTTTGAAAAAAAATTAAAAAAACACAATATTTTTTACTTTTTGCTATAATAAATATCTCCAATATATATATATATATATATATATATAAATTCCTCAGTTTAGGCCGATACATATTCTTCTACATATTTTTGGTAAAAAAAAAAAAAAAATCGCAATAATCGTTTATTGATTGATTTGTGCAAAAGTTATAGCGTTTACAAAATAGGGGATAGTTTTAGAGCATTTTTATTATTATTATTATTTTTTTATTAGTAATGTCAGCGATCTGCGAGATTTTTATTGTGACTGCGAGATCGCGGCAGACACATCGGACACTTGCGAGCCTACTATTGGTCTTAAAGTGGTGCCAAGTACACCTATGGCGATTTGCGCAGCCGAGGCCAGTCTGCCGCAGTATATATATGACTGGTCGTCGCCAAGCGGTTAAAGGGTCCCTGTCACTAAAGGGTCAAAAGTGAAAAAAACAAAACATGTACGTTTTATATAATTCAATAATAATTTTATGGAATAAAAAAAAACAAAAAAAAAAAATTATCTGTACGTTTTATCTAATTCAATAAAAATTTTATGGAATAAAAAAAAAACGTTTTCTGTACGTTTTATATAATTCAATAATAATTTTATGGAATAAAAATTTTATGTAATTAAAAAAAAACAAAAAAAAAAACAAATTCAATAAAAATTTTATGGAAAAAAAACATTATCTGTATGTTTTATATAATTCAATAAAAATGTTATGTAATTAAAAAAAACAAAAAAAAAATTTCTGTACGTTTTATATAATTCAATCAAAATTTTATGGAATAAAAAAAACTTTTCTGTATGTTTTATATAATTCAATAATAATTTTATGGAATAAAAATTTTATGTAATTAAAAAAAACAAAAAAAAACAAATTCAATAAAAATTTTATGGAAAAAAAACATTATCTGTACATTTTATATAATTCAATAAAAATTTTATGTAATTAAAAAAAAACAAAAAAAAACGAATTCAATAAAAATTTTATGTAATTAAAAAAAAACAAAAAAAAACATTATCTGTACATTTTATATAATTCAATAAAAATGTTATGTAATAAAAAAAAACAAAAAAAAACATTTTCTGTACGTTTTATATAATTCAATCAAAATTTTATGGAATAAAAAAAAACGTTTTCTGTACGTTTTATATAATTCAATAAAAAATTTATGTAATTAAAAAAACAAAAAAAAAACGAATTCAATAAAAATTTTATGGAATAAAAAAAACAAAAAAAAAACATTATCTGTACGTTTTATATAATTCAATAGAAATGTTATGTAATAAAAAAAAAAAAATAAAATACATTTTCTGTACGTTTTATATAATTCAATCCAAATTTTATGGAATAAAAAAAAAATGTTTTCTGTACGTTTTATATAATTCAATAATAATTTTATGGAATAAAAAAAAAACGTTTTCTGTACGTTTTATATAATTCAATAATAATTTTATGGAATAAAAAAACAAACAAAAAAACATTTTCTGTACGTTTTATATAATTCAATAAAAATTTTATGGAATAAAAAAAAAGCAAAAAAAAAAAAACACAACCCCCCCCCCCCCCAGAATACAATAGGAGAGGAATGGCAAAAGGAGAAGGGGATACCTCCTAAAAGATTTAATGAATCCCTAAGGCAAAAATTCTGCAACAAATCGCTCTGTTGGTAGCGTCATCCCTTTTAAGGCCGTTCATCCATTATATCATGTCTGAGATTCTCTCCCCTGTATGTCCTGACATTTAAAAATCATATTAAAAGTTCATGTTGGAATTTAATGATCATGACAAAAAAAAAAACACAGCTGAAGTTACTAGAAGTTCCCGGTGTCAAAATATAAATCATTTTCCTTTTTTTTTTTTTCTCTTTTTTTTCTCTTTTTTTATATAGTATTATTATTATAATTTTTTATTTTTTTTTACGGTTCCCTTTTGCAGCGCTCAGGTCCGCTGGGAAGTACTTTGGTTATTTGTTATTCGGTACGGGGATTTGCCGGCTTGGGATTTCCCTTCGCTTATCTCTCATTCATGTCCTAATCGATGTATCTAATCAATCGCTGTCTTATCTGAGCGCCACGCAAAAAAAGCAACAAAGAAAAGACGCTTTTTTTCAAGGTGTCTGTATGTGGCGTCGTCTCCATGTCAGGATTAGGCATGGGTGGGGGGGGTTCTCCCAAACTTATTTTTTTTTTTTTTGTTTAAATTTTTTATTGAAGTATAGCAAATAATACATGAACTTAACTCCCGCGCAGGGGATTACAATGAGGGTGTTGCAAGACAGGATTGAAAGCTCGGAGAGCAAAAAGACAAACCTAAGACAAACACTGAGAGACCTAAGGAGGAGATATGGACCCCTCCCAATAAGGAGGGGGTTCCCCGCCCGGCACCAACAGTATCATCCGAATATTAAATTTCGGAGTTCTAAGTAAACATCAATACGTGAGAAAATAGAAAAAAACAAAAAGAAACCTCCAGTCAGCATAAAAAAAAAACCAATAAAAGGCCGCATAAAAAACATGAACAGCCGGAAACTACTTCTGGGAGGATCAAGGCCCCGACACCCCGACAGGGATCATGCTGTGTCGGGGTCTCGAAACCCCCCTAACCTGCTGATATAACCGGAGGACTATATGCCTAACATTAGCAACAATTGACTGAGATAAGTAATGGATCAAGAGAACGTACAGTGAACTAGGTGCAGGCCTCTGAGAGTCCCAACTATTAACATAGCTACCATCAGCTTATGAAGAAAAGGCCCAGGAGTAGTGGGACCAACAGTGCGAAGCTAGTGAATCTAAGGCCACAAGGTGATAGAACAATAAAAATAAAATAAAATAAATAAGTAAAAAACTGCTATGACCTGTCCTGAGTCCCAAAAATCACCAAAACCCGGCTGAGCAGGGCATGGAGAGGGAGAGGATGTGGACAGGGTAGAGAAAGGAAAGAGTAGAAAGGAATAGGAAAGAGAGAGGGGAAAAAAGAGAGAGAGATAGGTGTACAGAGAAGTGTGCCTGGACCAAGGAGAGACCGTGGACAACATGATATAACATGGAACTGGGGGCTAAACAATAACCGAGCCCTGAGACCGGTCTTAAAGAAGGATCCCAATAAAGTTGGCCCAAGGTTCCCACACCCGCTTAAATTTGTCTATTTTGTCCAAAATTGAGTGCGAAGTTTTTTCGTTGAACATAATCCAAGTAATTTTTTGTTTAAATAGTGGGAAGGAGACCCTGGGGGACTTCCAAGACCTGGCAATCGTCAGTTTAGCACCGATAAAGAAAAAATGAATCAGAACTCGGCTATGCTTAGTGGTTAGGGGTATCGCTTGATTCAGAAGGGCAATTGCAGGGGATTGCGGGATAACAAGACCAGTGACCCTACGAATAAGGCCAAAGGTCTTGTTCCAGAAGCTTCTAATCCTGGGGCACTCCCATAGAATATGGAGGAGCGACCCTAGATGGCCGCAGCCCCTAAAACACAGGGGCGTGGATTGGGGGTAAAATTTGGCCAGACGAGTCGGGACCAGATACCAGCGCGAGAAGACTTTGACGTCTGCCTCCATCAGAGAAATGTTAAGGATCCCCCTGAAGGCACTCGAGAAACAGGAGTGCCAAGTGTCCAGGTCCCATTCAATATCTAGGTCGCGTTCCCAGCTCAGCATGTAACTCGCCTTTTCCCTTGGATCGACCAAAGCAGAGTAGATCAGGGAAATGCCCCCCCTCACGTCCATGGCTGACGAGCACCAAAGTTCATAAGGGGAAATAGAAAGGGGGAGGGGATGATGGGAAATCAGAGTGTGTAGGAAGTGGGAAATTTGGCGGAATCGAAATCTTTCTGAATCTGGCATCTCCAGTTTAGATATGCAATGCCCGAGTTTGAGTGGCCCAGACTGGTTGAGAAAGTGCCCTATTCTATAAAGGCCTTTATCTATCCACCACTGGAATGCTCTAACATCCCTCCCAGGTGGGAATGAGGGGTTATTGAAGAGATGTGTAAGAGGTCGCCAATCTGAGGTGAGAATGTTGGTCTTGAAGAGCGTGTCGCAAAGCGCAAAGGAATGGGAGAGGGTAGGGGCCATGATCGGGGGTCTAGATTTCGGGGGGCGCCACAACAGGTAATCAATAGTGTGTTTGGGGATAGCTTGTCTTTCCATTAGGAGCCAGTCAGGCTTTGGACCTCTGGAAAATACCGTAGAAATCTGGCAGAGTTGTGCCGCTTGGTAGTAACACCAGAGGTTAGGCAGCCCAAGCCCGCCTTTCCGTCTAGGTCTAAGTAGCGTTGTCTTGGGGAGTCTGTGGTTAGACTTGCCCCAGGTAAATCTAATGATCGCTGACTGTAGGGTTTGGATGTGGGATTTGGGGACAGGTATCGGCAATGATCGGAAGAGATATAAAAGTCTAGGGAGAAGAGTCATCTTGACTGCATTGATCCTCCCAATCCATGACAGCTTGTGGAGAGACCACTGCTCTAGGTCCTGTTTGAGTTTCTTAAACATGGGTGGGTAGTTATGTTTATACAAGTGTTCAATGGTGTGCGTAAGCTGGACACCTAGATAGGTAATGGACGGGTTGCTCCAGGAGAAAGGGAAATGCTCCTTGAGCCTGTTAACAAGGTCTGAGGGGATAGAAACATTGAGGGCTGTCGATTTGGCCATATTAACTTGCAACCCGGATACCTCCCCAAATTTTCGGAGGAGTTGGAGAATGTTAGGAGTCGAGGTGAGGGGGGAGGTTATAAAGAGGAGGACATCGTCCGCAAACAGAGCGCATTTATGTGTTACCGTTCCGCATTTAACTCCCTGAATGTCTGGGTGGTTCCTAATGGAGATAGCTAAGGTTTCAATGCCGATGGCGAAGAGGAGGGGGGAGAGCGGGCACCCCTGTCTAGTACCTTTCCGAATCAGAAAGGGTTCGGAAAGGTGGCCCTGAAGTCTGATTCTAGCCTTAGGTTGGGAATAAAGGGCTCCCAGGAGATGGAGGAAATGTGGGCCGAAGCCCCATCTTTCTAGAACACTAAAAAGGTATGGCCAAGTGATAGTATCGAAAGCCTTTTGTAAATCAATTGAGAGGAGGAAGCCTTCCTGTGAGGGTCCCCCGTCCCAACCTGACTTAAGTAGAGAAATAATGTCAACCGCCCTTCTTATCTGGTTCGGTCCCTGCCTTCCCGGAATGAAGCCAACTTGGTCCTTATGGACATATGCTCCAATAAAGGAGCCCAAACGGTTCGAGAGAATTTTAGTCATTATCTTTAGGTCGTTATTAATCAACGAGATAGGTCTGTAATTGCTGACCAGGCTCTGGTCTTTCCCCGGTTTTGGTATGACCGAAATGTACGCCAAGTTGGCTTCAGGGTCCAAGGGTGACGCTTTGTTCAGGGAATTAAAGAACCGGGCCAGATAAGGGGACAGGATCTCAGAGTAGGTCTTGTAATAAGAAGTGGAGAACCCATCAGGACCAGGGGCGGAGTTGTTCTTAAGAGTCTTAATGACTGCTTTAATTTCAGCTTCAGAGATGGGGGCTTCCATCATTGTGCGGTGTGCTTCTGAAATCTTGGGGAGGGGAATGTTATCCATAAAGGTGTTAGATGACTGAGTGTTGTCCGGGACAGGGCAGGAATAGAGCTTCGAATAGAATGCATGGAACGCATTCAAAATATGTTTCGGGTTTTGTGTGAGCGAGCCTGAAAGAGATTTGATTTTAGGGAGGGCCTGGGTTCTAAATTTAGGGGACAGCTTTGCTGCAAGGAGAGGACCAAATTTGTCGGAATTAAGATAAAATCTGCCCTGCGTCCAATGCAAATGTTTTTCGGCGCTAGAGGTAAGTGCAGTGTTGAGGGCAATTTTGGCTGTGTCCAGCATAGCCAGGGAAGAGGCCGTGGGATGCTGCTTGTGTGCTTTACTTAAGGCCCGGAAATTTTTCTCTAGGTTAAGAATGTCGATGTGTTTTTCCCGCTTAAGACGCGAGGCAAGTTGTATAAACTTGCCCCTCATCACCGCTTTATGTGCCCCCCATAACACCCCGGGGGATATGTCTTCAGTATCGTTGGTGTGAAAGTATTCCTTGAGGTCACATTCAAGGGCAGTGCGATGAGCTGAGTTGGAAAGCAATGTTTCCTTCAGCCGCCATTGTGGAGTATGCGATTGGGAGAGGCAGCCCGAGATTTTCAGGATAACCAAGGAATGATCCGACCAAGGCACATCAACAATAGTAGCGTGGAGCGCATGGTGGATATCTGAGGAGTGAAGGAAGATATGGTCTATACGTGCGAATGTCCTATGTGGAGCAGAATAGTGGGTGTAGTCCTGGGACGAGGGATTGAGTTCCCTCCAGGAGTCGATCATGCCCAAGGCATGAAAGAGTCTAGCAATGCGGAGACTTTGTTTGGGAGGTCTTTTCAGGAGAGCTTTATTAGGGGCAGACTTGTCTAACACATGATCAAAGGCGACGTTAGAGTCGCCACCCATGAGAACCTTTCCTTCCAAATGAGGGGAAAGAAAGGTTAGCATGGAGGAAAAGAATTGAGATTGACCCTTGTTGGGAGCATAGTAAGACACAAAAGAGAAGAGGGATCCATTGATATGTCCCTTGACTAAAATATATCTTCCCTCCCCATCCCTAATCACCTGGGACAGTGTGAAAGGGGTGCGTTTCGAAATTAGGATAGCTACTCCCCGCTTCTTGTCATCTGCATTGGCCAGAAAAAAGGTAGGGTAGTTACCGTGCAGGAAGGAGGGATTAAAGCTTTTAGGAAAATGCGTCTCTTGAATGAGGACGACATCCAGGCTCTTGGAATGGTAGCTGTGCAGAGCTTTGCGCCTTTTCATGGGAGAGTTTAGGCCCTGTGTATTATGAGATGCGATCCTTAGAGGTTGTGGTTTGGGATCGTCATCAGCCATGGGTGTGAGGGAAAAGGTGCGAGTGCATGCCGGCTTTGCTTACCCGAACCAGGCGATCAATAGTCCCGACTTGTGAGATCCGATGATGACCCAGTATCCTAAAGGGTGTGAACCAGCTCGCTCTCCTTGGAGGCACCTGAGAGGGAAGAGAATCGTAAGTACAAGGAAGAAGGAAGGGACAGAGGAAAAGAGTGAAGAGAAAAAAGAAGAGAGATGGAGAGTCCAGACGGAAAAGCTGTCTGGATTCCCCAGGAGAGGTAGGGGGGGTTGCAGGTCCGAACCTGCTCCAAATCCCTCTGAGTGGCAGGGATCGGAAGGAGGGCAACCCGCAGCTGGGTTGCGGTCCCGGTGTCACCAAGGGGGGGTTAGGCCCCAGGGTAACAGCAGGTGGAGTGGCAAGCTGGCCCGCTCCGGCCGCGCGGCACTCGCCAAAAAAAAAAAAGCAAAACAATAAAATGACACCTATAACAGGAAAAAAGGCACAACGTTATAAACATTAACAATTGGAATAACAAGTAGGTGTGACAATTTTAACATACACTTAGAAAACCTAGTGTAGGGGAAGGCCCCTAGGAAAGAGACACTCATGCCCTGCGGGCATAATGAAGAACACTAACAGTGAGACTTAGTTGCAAAACAGGCATTCAGGGGCCTGAGGACAACCTCTGTGGAAGGGAAGGGGGGAGGGGGGAAGAAGGAGGGGGGTGGCGTGGGCCAGGTAGGGGCACTGTGGCCCTTCAGGAGAAATAGGTTGGGGGGGACCCCCAAGTCCACCTGGCCTGTAATATAAAAAGAAAGTTATCCATAAAAAAAAAAAAAAAACAGGAGGGGGGAGGGGGGGGGGGGGAAGTGAAATAAGTCAGTCCGAGGTGACTCAAAAGTCAAGGACGTGAGGACATCACTTCCAAAGAATCCGGATAGGATATAAAGAAGCAAGCAGACCCGTAAGGGTCAGAGGTGGAAGACGTTCATCTTGGGGGGACCGTGTCACGCTGTCTCTTAGGTTGCTGCTTGACCCAGAGGGGGGTCAGAGGGCTCGATGGAGGAGGTCTTTTGGAAGAGGCCGGGCGTGTGTCCATTTGTTCGGAAGAAGAATCCTGGGAGATGAGTCCTAAGTGGAGGAGCAAGCGTTCGCCACTCTGGAAATCTGTGAAGCTGTGCGACTTTTCCTTATAATGAAATTGTAGGCGGAAGGGGAAGGCCCATCTGTATTTAATCATCTTCTGGGAGAGAACATCAAGTAAAGGTTTTAGAGCCCTCCTTTTTTGGATTGTTGTGGGGAAATGTCTGCAAAGATTTGGATTTTGACGCCATTAAAAAAGATATCTTCCTTGTTGCGTGACCTTTTCATTATTTCCTCCTTGACCCCGTAGTAGTGTGGTTTGACCACAATGTCCCGAGGAAGGCCGTCTTTACGGGGAAGTTGCAGGACTCTGTGAGCTCTGTCTAATTCCAGCCTCTGGTCCGGGATGTCAGGGATAAGGATTTTAATCAAGGATTTAACAGTTTCAGGTATATTCTCTTGCGATTCTGGGATCCCTCTGATGCGAAAGTTATAACGTCTGCTCCTGTTCTCTAAATCGTCAATTTTCGAGAGGGCAGTGTCTAATTGATCTTGTAGTGTCTGGATACAAGCAGAATTCTGATTGGTGCGGGCTGCATTGTCATCCATTGTCTGCTCAATTAAGTCAATTCTGCTCCCCAAGCTCTGGATGTCAGCCTTAATAGCTGCTGTAATCTGAGCAGCATTTTGGGCCAGACCCACTGCCAGCATGTCAGAGAAACTGTTCAAGAGCTGAGACACATCAGGGGGATAGTTGGGCTGAATAGGGGTAGCTTGAGGAGACTCAGCCATGCAGCTGGGAGGGTTGGAAAGCGGGGAGAAAGGGTTATCCGACTGCAGCCTGCCCAGGAGAGATTCTGTGGATGCAGGAGAGGGGGAGAGATGCTGGGGGTTACTCACTGGAGCAGAAGGAGATGTCCCCAAGGTTGTTCCAGGTGGGGGGATTGCGGCCTCGCCGCGTGTTGCTATAGCCGCCGCCATCTTGGGTGGCTGAGTGTCCGTCAGGCCGAAGAGAAGTTTGCGGCTTACGTCTTTCCTAGACGTCTTCCCCGGCATTCAGAAAGTTGCCCCAACTGATCCGGAGCACGGGGATGGTCTCCCCGAAGGTGTCCGCTAAAAAGCGCGCCGGGAAAGTGCCGCGGAAGGCCGGAGCGGTGCGGAGCTCCCGTTCAGAGCGTCTTCCCGGAAGTCCCGCGCATGCGCACTCCCAAACTTATTTTTTTTAGTCATTTACTACTTACCCCCTTCAATCGCGGGCACTTTCCCCCCCTTCCTGCCCAGGACAAATTTCAGCTTTCATTAGGAATGGCAATTGCGCGGTCATGCTGCATTGTACCCCTATGACGGTTTTGAATTTTCTTGCTACAAATAGAGCTTTCTTTTGGTGGTATTTGATCCCCACTGAGGTTTTTATTTTTTGCTAAACTAAAAAAGACCGAACATTTTTGAAAAAAAAAAGTTTTTCTTTGTTTCTGTTATAAAATGTTGTTTTCTCCTTCACTGAGATGGCACTGATGAGGAGGCACTGATATGTAGAATTGATGGGCACTGATGAGGAGGCACTGATATGTAGAATTGATGGGCACTGATGAGGAGGCACTGATATGTAGAATTAATGGGCACTGATGAGGAGGCACTGACATGCAGCACTGATGGGCACTAATAGGTGGCACTGATGGGCACTGATAAGGTGGCACTGATATGTAGAACTGATGTGCATTATTAAGGAGGCACCGATATGTAGAATAGATGGGCACTAATAGGCAGCACTGACATGTAGCACTGATGGGCACTGATAGGTTTCACTGATATGTAGAATTGATGGGCACTAATGAGGAGGCACTGATATGTAGAATTGATGGGCACTGATAGGTGGCACTTTTATGTAGAATTGATGGGCACTGATAGGTGGCACTGATATGTAGAATTGATGGGCACTGATGAGGAGGCACTGATATGTAGAATTGATGGGCACTGATAGGCGGCACTGACATGCAGCACTGATGGGCACTGATGAGGAGGCACTGATATGTAGAATTGATGGGCACTGATGAGGAGGCACTGATATGTAGATTTGATGGGCACTGATAGGTGGCACTGATATGTAGAATTGATGGGCACCGATGAGGAGGCACTGATATGTAGAATTGATGGGCACTGATAGGCGGCACTGACACGCAGCACTGATGGGCACTGATAGGTGGCACTGATGGGCACTAATAAGGTGGCACTGATATGTAGAATTGATGGGCACTGATGAGGAGGCACTGATATGTAGAATTGATGGGCACTGATAGGCGGCACTGACATGTAGCACTGATGGGCACTGATAGGCAGCACTGACATGCAGCACTGATGGGCACTGATAAGGTGGCACTGATATGTAGAATTGATGGGCACTGATGAGGAGGCACTGACATGTAGAATTGATGGGCACTGATAGGCGGCACTGACATGTAGCACTGATGGGCACTGATAGGCAGCACTGATAGGTGGCACTGATGGGCACTGATAAGGTGGCACTGATATGTAGAATCGATGGGCATTGATGAGGAGGCACTGACATGTAGAATTGATGGGCACTGATGAGGTGGCAGTTATATGCAGCACTGATGGGCACTGATGAGGTGGCACTGATGAGGTGACACTGATGGGCACTGATATGCAGCACTGATGGGCACTAATTGGTGCAGGGGGATGGACAGTGGCAGCTGTCAAAGTTTCTGATAGGATCTACACCGAGTGTGGGGCACAGCCAACCTCCTCCTGACCACTCTGCTTCCTCAAGCCCTGTGTGCAGAGCGGGTACCCTGCAGCGCGATGGTCGGGAGGAGGAGCGCTTAGCTCCACACAGTGTACAAAGCACCCCGGGGAGGGGGGGGGGCAACTGAAATCTGGGGGGGCAGTCCACCAAAGCACCCCCCTAGATCGGGCCTTGTTACCCAGGTAACAACAGGTTAAAGGGTCACCAGTGTTGGGTGGGAAGGAATTAAAAAAAAAATAGGTGCAGAACGGTTTAAAAAAAAACATTTAAACCATAAAAATGTAAAAATAAAATTGATGCACAGAAATCATAGCTTCACGTTTAACTCTTTGTGTATCTGTATAATGGCGGTGGGAACGTAGAGTGCAAGCTCTTCTGCTACAGAGAGGGGTATAATACATTTCTGCATCAAGACTGCAAATGTAATAAATAAAAAAAAATTCATAAAATTCCAAAGACCTTTCCAAAAAGTAAGCAAATGCAGAAAATAAACGAGTATCTTCATTCCTAAATTTGTATTTAGTTATCAGTAAGTTGCAGAGAAGCAGCCGACCCGGAAATCCTTCTCGCCGCATAAAGCGCCGCGCTGTAAATAAAAGATCTCGCTGTACCGGGACCCGTCATAGGGAGGACACATAAAGGGTTAATGTTATTTTTTCTTAATGCTCTCCTGTGTGTGCGGACTCCTCCGCTCCGTATTTAACTGATACTTTTATGATGTCACAATAAACCTTTTACTTCCACCTTCATAAAGTCTCGGCGCTCTTTTTTTTTTTTCCTTTTTTTAGAATCTTCAAAACTCTGAGGCCAGATAGACGTCTCCCCTCGGGAATTATCACAAAGATCATTTACTTGACACCCAAATGAAATATGTTTTATAAGAAAAATGTCTTCTATATGCTAAACAGGGTAATAAAAGTATATTTCTCCATCTTCACTCACAGCCAGCCATTACCGGCATTACTGGCGGAGACACAAAACGGCGACAACCGAGATCATCTTTTAAAGGGCGCGTTTACTTTTACTGTTTCTGGGCCGGAGCAACTTCCAGACTTCTAATATACTGAACTTCCGCTATCCTTAGGCTTACTAATATATATTGTGATATTTGGGGGGTTATTTAGCCTCTGTGTAGAGCAGCTCTCTCTTTGGAACAAAGCTTGGCTTGCCTTCCACTTTAGCTGCACTCCATATTTGCAGACACTCCACTGCACAGAGCAACAACAGAAGCACTGTCTCTTTAAGGGGGCCTCTCCCTTCCAGGTACACCACCTGCTGCACACACTGCAGAGCACAGGCAGTATCTGGCAATAGCTCACTGGTATATGCGAGGATCTTCAGTTATGCCCGCATTCTCCACCACTTGTGATGGGGGGTTATTTAGCCTCTGTGTAGAGCAAACCATCAGCTCTCTCTTTGGAACGAAGCTTGGCTTGCCTTCCACTTTAGCTTGGTCCATTCCTGCCAGGTGCCGCTTGCACCAATCCACTGCCGATTTAAACACTGGTGGACTCTCCATATTTGCAGACACTCCACTGCACAGAGCAATGACAGGAGCACTGTCTCTTTAAGGGGGCCTCTCCCTTCCAGGTACACCACCTGCTGCACACACTGCAGAGCACAGGCAGTATCTGGCAATAGCTCACTGGTATATGCGAGGATCTTCAGCTATGCCCGCATTCTCCACCACTTGTGATATTTGGGGGTTATTTAGCCTCTGTGTAGAGCACACCAGCAGGTCTCTCTTTGGAACGAAGCTTGGCTTGCCTTCCACTTTAGCTTGGTCCATTCCTGCCAGGTGCCGCTTGCACCAATCCACTGCCAATTCAAACACTGGTGGACTCTCCATATTTGCAGACACTCCACTGCACAGAGCAACGACAGGAGCACTGTCTCTTTAACCACTTGCTGACCAGCGCACGACGATGTACGTCGACAGAATGGCACGGGCAGGCAAATGGGCGTACATGTACGTCCCTTTAAATTTGCCGCCCTGCCATCAGGAGTGCGCCGCACTCCCGCGCTGGTCGGGAGCCCCGTGAGTCCGGTCGCGGGACCCGCGGACTTGATCACCGCGGGCATCCCCGCGATCGTCTCACGGAGTGGCCGAATGGAGGAAATGCTGTGTAAACAACATTTCTCCATTCTGCCTAGCAACTAGTAATGCTGATCTCTGCTCCATGTGATTGGAGCAGAGATCAGTGTTCACTAAATGAAAGCCCAACCCCCCCACAGTTAGTAACACACCCCTAGGAACACTTAACCCCTACACTGCCACCCACTGGTTAACCCTTTCACTGCCAGTGTCATTTACACAGGAATCACTGCATTTATATAGCAGTGATCACTGTATAAATGACAATGGTCCCAAAAATGTCCCATGGGACCCCCACAATGTCGCAGTCACAATAAAAATCGCTGATCGCCGCCATTACTAGTAAAAAAAAAAATAATAAAAAATTATTAATAAAAATGCTATAAAACTATCCCTATTTTGTAAACGCTATAACTTTTGCGCAAACCAATCAATAATCGCTTATTACGATTTTTTTACCAAAATATGTAGAAGAATACGTATCGGCCTAAACTGAGGGAAAAAAATGTTTTTTTATATATTTTTGGGGGATATTTATTATAACAAAAAGTAAAAAATAATGCGTTTTTTTCAAAATTGTCGCTCTATTTTTGTTTATAGAGCAAAAAATAAAAACCGCAGGGGTGATCAAATACCACCAAAAGAAAGCTCTATTTGTGGGAAAAAAAGGACGTCAATTTGGTTTGGGAGCCACGTCGCACGACCGCGCAATTGTCAGTTAAAGCGACGCAGTGCCGAATCGCAAAAAGTGGTTTGGTCTTTGACCAGCAAATTGGTCTGGTCTGAAAGTGGTTAAGGGGGCCTCTCCCTTCCAGTTACACCACCTGCTGCACACACTGCAGAGCACAGGCAGTATCTGGCAATAGCTCACTGGTATATGCGAGGATCTTCAGTTATGCCCGCATTCTCCACCACTTGTGATATTTGAGGGTTATTTAGCACACCAGTGAGCGGAGTCCACACCAGTTATGCCATTTAAGGGCTTGTTGGTCCACTTTTATTAAAAGTTAAAAGAAAACAAGTCCAATAACAGGAGGGTTGCCCACACAGGGGTTTCAGCTTTCCACAGCAACAATGTAATAATACACAGAAAAATACCAAGCCACCTGGCTCTATGGTCAGCTCTGCTGCTCAGGCTTTGCTTCAGCCCTCTTGAGGTTATAACAGAATTATTGTACCTCAGCACTGTTTCCCAGCTTCCTTGCTGTTCCAGCCCACAGGCTTTGACCCTCTGTCTGCTGTGACAGAGCCGTGCCGACATGCACACTTCTCCCTTGCTTTCCTGGACTCCTCGGGAGGGTGGAGCCCAGAGCCATGGTCCTGACTCTACTATCATGCCAACACACACACCCGAACAATCAGTGTGCTGGTGAGACTCAAATCCCAGACCCAGGACTGGGGATTTCATCCCACCCGGATCTCTAAGAAATCCCCGGGCTCCAGGTCCCAAAGTGGACTTTAGTAAATAATGAGAAAACTGAAAAGTCAGTTTCCTCTTCACGTTACAAGCTCCCTGGAGCCCCTCAACCCATCTGGTTGAGAGTTCTGGGTACATGCACTGGTGGGGTACCACAATATATATATTTATTTTATTTATTTATTTTTATTGAAAAAAAAAAAAAGACATATACAATAATATATATATATATATATATACAGTGGGGACGGAAAGTAATCAGACCCCCTTAAATTTTTCACTCTTTGTTATATTGCAGCTATTTGCTAAAATCAAGACATATACAATAATATATATATATATATATATATATATATATATATATATATATATATATATATATATATATACAGTGGGGACGGAAAGTAATCTGACCCCCTTAAATTTTTCACTCTTTGTTATATTGCAGCTATTTGCTAAAATCATTTAAGTTCATTTTTTCCCCTCATTAATGTACACACAGCACCCCATAGTGACAGAAAAACACAGAATTGTTTACATTTTTGCAGATTTATTAAAAAATAAAAACTGAAATCTCACCTGGTCCTCAGTATTCAGACCCTTTGCTCGGTATTTAGTAGAAGCCCCCTTTTGATCTAATACTGTCATGAGTCTTTTTGGGAAAGATGTAACAAGTTTTTCACACCTATATTTGGGGATCCTCTGCCATTCCTCCTTGCAGATCCTCTCCAGTTCTGTCAGGTTGGATGGTAATGGTTGGTGGACGGCCATTTTTAGGTCTCTCCAGAGATGCTCAATTGGCTTTAAGTCAGGGCTCTGGCTGGGCTTAGGGTCATTGTCTTGTTGGACGGTAAACCTTCGGCCCAGTCTGAGGTTCTTGAGCACTCTGGAGAAGGTTTTCATCCAGGATATCCCTGTACTTGACCCCATTCATTCTTCCCTCGATTCCAACCAGTCGTCCTGTCCCTGCAGCTGAAAAATATCCTCTACAGCATGATACTGCCACCACCATGCTTCACTGTTGGAACTGTATTGGACAGGTGATGAGCAGTGCCTGGTTTTCTCCGCACATACTGCTTAGAATTAAGGCCAAAAAGTTCTATCTTGGTCTCATCAGACCAGAGAATCTTATTTCTCACCATCTCGGATTCCTTCAGGTGTTTTTTTTAAAGTAAACTCCATGCGGGCTTTCATGTGTCTTGCACTGAGCAGAGGCTTCCGTTGGGCCGCTCTGCCATAAAGCCCCGACTGGTGGAAGGCTGCAGTGATGGTTGACTTTCTACAACTTTCTCCTGACTGCATCTCTGTAGCTCAGCCACAGTGATCTTTGGGTTCTTCTTTACCTCTCTCACCAAGGCTCTTCTCCCCCCGATAGCTCAGTTTGGCCGGACGGCCGGCTCTAGGAAGGGTTCTGGTCATCCCAAACGTCTTCCATTTAAGGATTATGGAGGCCACTGCGCTCTTAGCCCTTGTACACACGGTCGGACATTCCGACAATCAAATCCGTTGGATTTTGTCCGACGGATTTTGTCCGAAACTGTTGCATACACACGGTCGCACAAAGTTGTCGGAAAATCCGATCGTTCAGAACGTGATGACGTTATTTCGTTACGACGGGACTACGTTCAGGCTAGTAGCAAATAGCTTTGGTGTAGGAATTTGATCTGAGCATGCGTGGCACTTTGTCCGATTGGAAATTCTCTACACATGATCGGAGTATGTCCGATCGGATCATGTTGTTGGAAAATTTTACCGACTAGTTGGAAAACTTGGATACTCCGAAGGAAACAGTCCGATGCATACCACACACAGTCGGATTATCCGACAAAACGGTCCGATCGGACACATTCCGTCGGAATCTCCGACCGTGTGTACAAGGGCTTAGGAACCTTAAGTGCAGCAGACATTTTTTATTTTTTTTTGAAACCTTGGCCAGATCTGTGCCTCGGGCCACAATTCTGTCTCTGAGCTCTTCAGGCCGTTCCTTTGACCTCATGATTCTCATTTGCTCCGACATGCACTGTGAGCTGTAAGGTCTTATATATAGACAGGTGTGCGGCTTTCCTAATCAAGTCCAATCCGTATAATCAAACACACAGCTGGACCCCAATAAAGGTGTAGAACCATCTCCAGGGCTGGGCTGGGACAAAAATGTGGCCCTGGACTTCATCCAGACCGGCCCACTTTAATTTTGCAAACAAGCACAAAAACAGTATATAAAACTATACGCATAACATAAGGAGTCCTCACTAACCTCTTATTATTTCACTTATTCTCCTCTCCTGTATTTTTCCTCATCCTTCACACATCACTGCGTAAAGTTGAGGGTGAGCCGAGCAGCCATTACTTGGACAGGCTGTCACTGAAACCGGCCCACTGAGCCATCGGCCCGCCGGGAAACTCCCGGTAGTCCTGATGGCCAGTACATGCCTCAAGGATGATCAGAAGAAATGCACAGCACCCGAGGTAAATATATGAGTGTCTCAGCAAAGGGTCTGAATACTTTCAGTTTTTCTTTTTTTAATAAATCTGCAAAAGTGTCAACAATTCTGTGTTTTTCTGTCACTATGGGGTGCTGTGAGTACATTAACGAGGGGAAAAAATGAACTTAAAAGTTTTTAGCAAATGGCTGCAATATAACAAAGAGTGAAAAATTTCAGGGGATCTGAATACTTTCTGTCCCCACTGTATATATATATATATAATGTTTCTATGTTTAAATAATATTTAGATAATTTAATGTGTGTGTACATATAGATATATAATGTTTATATAATGTCATAAAAAAATAAAAATAAAAATAAATATATAAATATATATATATATATATATATATTTATATATATATATATATATATATTTATATATATATATATATATATATATATATTTATATTTATATATATATATATATATTTATATATTTATATATATATTTATATATTTATATATATATTTATATATATATTTATATATATATATATATATATATATTTATATTTATATATATATTTATATATTTATATATATATTTATATATATATATATTTATATATATATTTATATATATATATATATATTTATTTATTTATATATATTTATATTTATATATATTTATATATATATAGAGAGAGAGAGAGAGTATCAGAAAAAACAGAATATTTACAAGCACACTCACCAGCTAGCCTGCAAAAAAAATAAAAAATTCCCCTGTCTAACAATTCACAATAAAAACAGAGGGTTTTGTGCCCACATTGGTAAATACTGTACATGTAAAAGCCACCGTATCCTCGCCAAGGCTTCTCTGTATATATAGCAATCCTAATTTAATAGTTTTGAGAGTCCCCACGCATGTGCAGTGTATATACACTATATTACCAAAAGTATTGGGACGCCTGCCTTTACACACACACACACACATGAACTTTAATGGCCTCCCAGTCTTAGTCCCGTAGGGTTACAATATTGAGTTGGCTCCGCCTTTTGCAGCTATAACAGCTTCAACTCTTCTGGGAAGGCCGTCCACAAGGTTTAGGAGATGCGTCTATGGGGATGTTTCACCATTCTTCCAGAAGCGCATTTGTGAGGTCAGGCACTGATGTTGGACGAGAAGGCCTGGCTCGTATGTTTCATCCCAAAGGTGAGGTCAGAATTGTGTGCGGGACAATTGAGTTCCTCCACCCCAAACTCGCTCATCCTTGTCTTTATGGTGTGAATGGGACCAGGAGTTGTTTTTTTTATTTCTTTAACCACTTCATGCCGGTGCTATAGCCAAAAGACTTTGCTGGGAGGGCGTACATGGATGTCCTCCAGTGATCACACTACCTCTGTGCCCCGTGCGGCATGTGGGCACCGCACTCTTTGTATGCCAAGTCCTTCTGACTCAGCTGATCACAGGTCGAGGGTAAAGGGCCAATCACAGTGGCTCCTTACCATGTGATCAGCTATCAGCCAATGACAGCTGATCACAGGATGTAAACACAGGCCAGTTTTCTGCTTTTCTTTCCTCATGCTGACAGCTCGAGGAGAGGAGAAGAGAGCCGATAAATGACTTGTTTTAAAGGGACGTTTGCACTGATTATCAGTGCAGTCCCAACAGTGCCCACCAGTGCTACCAACCAGTGTCCACCAGTGCTGCCAACTAGTGCCCTCCAGTGCTGCCAACTAGTGCCCTCCAGTGCCATCAATCAGTGCCCAGCAGTGCTGGCAATCAGTGTCCACCAGTATTGGCAATCAGTGCCCACCAGTGCTGCCAACTAGTGCCCTCCAGTGCCACCAATCAGTTTCCAGCAGTGCTGGCAATCAGTGTCCACCAGTATTGGCAATTAGTGCCCACCAGTGCTGCCAACCAGTGCTCTCCAGTGCCATCAATCAGTGCCCAGCAGTGCTGACAATCGATGTCCAGCAGTGCTGCCAATTAGTGCTCACCAGTGCTAGCAATCAGTGCCCACCAGTGCTGCCCACCAGTACCGCCAATCAGTGCCCACCAGTACTGGCAATCATTACCCACCAGTGCTGCCAACCAGTGCCACCAATCAGTGCCCACCAGTGCTGGCAATCAGTGCCCACCAGTGCCGCCCACCAGTGCTGGCAATCAGTGCCCATCAGTGCCTCATCATCAGTGTCACCTATCAGTGCCCCTACAAGTACCTATCAGTGCTGCCTATCAGTACCATCTCTCAGTGCCCTTCAATACCACCTATCAGAGCCCATCAGTGCCCATCATTGCCACCTATCAGTGCCCATCATTGCCACCTATCAGTGCTCATCAGTTTCGCCTATCAGTGCAGCCTCATCAGTGTCCATCAGTGAAGGAGAACAATTACCTGTTTGCAAAATTTATAACAAACTATAAAAAAAATAGTTTTTTTTCTAAATCTTCAGCTTTTTTTGTTTGTTTAGCAAAAAATTAAACTCCCCCGTGGTGATTGAAGGGGTTGCAAACCCTCAAGGTTTTTATTCTATGCCTTAAGGTGAAAAATCTCCTGTGATGCAGCGTCCCCCCAGATCCCCCCCCCCCCTCTCACTTACCTGAACCCGGTCTTTCCAGCGACGGGGACGAGCACAGCAGCTCCAGCCGGTGTGTCTCGGGTCCTGATTGGTTAGATTGATAGCAGCGCAGTCATTGGCTCCTGCTGCTGTCAATCAAATAAAATGACGTGAGAGCCGGGGGCGGGGGGGCGGGGCTGAGTTCTGCTGTCTGTGTTAATGGAGAGCGGCTCTCCAACAGGGTGACTTGAGAAGAGGAGGAGCGTCACTGAGGGACCCCAGAAGAGGAGGATCGGGGCCACTCTGTGCAAAACCAACTGCACAGAGGAGGTAAGTATGACATGTTTGTTAAAAAACACAAACCCCCCCCCCCCCCCCCAACCTTTAGATATCCTTTAACTATCACCAAAAGAAAGCTCTATTTGTGTGAAAAAAAAATGATTAAAAAAATGTCATATGAGTACAGTGTCACATGACCGCGCAATTGTCATTCAAAGTGTGACAGCGCTGAAAGATGAAAACTGGCCTGGGCAGGAAGGGGGTGAAAGTGTCCGGTATTGAAGGGGTCAAAAAAGGCCTGGATTCTTTCCTAAATGTACATAATATACAGCGCCTTGAAAAAGTATTCATACCCCTTGACATTCCCCACATCTTGTCATGTTACAACCAAAAACATAAATGTATTTTATTGGGATTTTATGTGATGGACCAACACAAAGTGTCACATAATTGTGAAGTGGAAGGAAAATGATAAATTATACAAATAAATATGTGAAAAGTGTGGGGGGAGGGGCATTTGTATTCAGCCCCCTTTACTCTGATACCCCCTAACTAAAATCTAGTGGAACCAATTGCCTTCAGAAGTCACCTAATTAATAAATAGAGTCCACCTGTGTGTGATTTAATCTCAGTATAAATACAGCTGTTCTGTGAAGCCCTCAGGGGTTTGTTAGAGAACCTTAGTGAACAAACAGCATCATGAAGGCCAAGGAACACACCAGACAGGTCAGGGATAAAGTTGTGGAGAAGTCTTCGATCAGCCAACAAAAACCTCCTCCTCGTGCCCAAAGCCCGGTATAAATCCAAGGGGGATCGGAGATTCGCTGTCCAAGGGCCTCGGCTATGGAATGCTCTACCAATCAACATCCGCCTGGAAGAAAATCACCTGGCTTTTAGGAAAAAACTCAAGACCTTCCTCTTCTAGCAGATGATCAAAGCTCGCCACAGCGCCTAGAGGCGATTCAGTTCGCATTGTGCGCTATACAAGTATTTCATTCATTCATTCAAGTATAAAGCAGGGTTGGGTTATAAAAAAAAAATCTCCCAAGCTTTAAACATCTCACGGACCTCTGTTCAATCCATCATCGGAAAATGGAAAGAGTATGGGCACAACTGTAAAACCTACCAAGACATGGCCGTCCACCTAAACTGACCGGGCCGGGCAAGGAGAGCATTCATCAGAGAAGAGCCAAGAGGTCCATGGTAACTCTGGAGGAGCTGCAGAGATCCACAGCTCAGGGGGGAGAATCTGTCCACAGGACAACTATTAGTCGTCTCTCCACAAATCTGCCCTTTATGGAAGAGTGACAAGAAGAAAGACATTGGAGAAAGAAAGTCATAAGAAGTCCTGTTTGTAGTTTGTGAGAAGCCATGTGGGGGAGGGGGCAGCAAACATGTGGAAGAAGGAGATCTGGTCAGAGGAGACCAAAATTCAACCTTATGGCCTAAAAGCAAAACGCTATGTGTGGGGAAAACTAACACCGCCCATCCCCCTGAACACACCATCCCCACCGTGAGACATGGTGGTGGCAGCATCATGTGGTGGGGATGGTTTTCTTCAGCAGGGACAGGGAAGCTGGTTAGAGTTGATGGGAAGATGGATGGAGACAAATACAGGACAATCTTAGAAGAAAACCTGTTATGCCCCGTAAACACGACCGGACTTTTCGACAGCAAAGGTCCGACGGAACGAATCCGTTGGACAATTCGATTGTGTGTGGGGCTTCATCGGACCTTTACTGTCCAAAAATCTGACGGACTTTAGAAATAGAACATGTTTAAAAATTTTCCGCCGGACCCAGTTCCTATGGAGAAATCCACTCGTGTGTATGCTAGTCTGACGGATGAAAACTGACGCTAGGGAACCTATTGGCTACTGGCTATGAACTTCCTTATTCTAGTCCGGTCGTACGTCATCACGCTCAAATCTGTTGGACTTTGGTGGGATTGTGTGTGGCCAAGTCCGTTCATTCGGAAAGTCTGTCGGAACGCCGCCGAAAGTCCGTCGGGAAGACCGTCGGACCTAGTCTGCCGGAAAGTCCAGTCATGTGTACACGGCATTAGAGTCGGCAAAAGACTTGAGACCGGGGCGGAGGTTCCCCTTCCAGCAGGACAACGACCCGAAACATCCAGCCAGAGCTACAATGGAATGGTTTACATCAAAGCATATTCATGTGTTAGCCCTTGTAAACACGGTCGGAAATTCTGACGGAAAATGTCCGTTCGGACCGTGTTGTCGGATAATCCGACCGTGTGTGGGCTCCATCGGACTTTTTCCGTCGGAATGTCCGACCAACAAAGTTTGAGAGCTGGATATAAAATTTTTCGAGAACATGATCCGATTGGACTATGTCCGATCGTTTGTAGAGAATTCCGATCAGACAAAGTGCCACGCATGCTCAGATCAAATTCCTAGACCAAAGCTATTGGCCACTAGCCTGAACGTAGTCCCGCCGTAACGAACGAACGTCATCACGTTCTGAGCGATAAACTTTTTTCCGACCGTGTGTATGCAACACCAGTTTCGGACAAAATCCGACAGATTTTGTGGTCGGAATGTCTGACCGTGTGTACTTAGAATGGCCCAGTCACAGTCCAGACCTAAATCCCATCGAGAATCTGTGACAAGACTTGAAAATTGCTGATCACAGACGCTCTCCATCCAATCTGACAGAGCTTGAGATATTTTACAAAGAAGAAGAATGGGGCAGAAATGTCCTCTCTAGATGGGCAAAGCTGGTAGAGACACCCCCAAAAAAGACTTGTAGAGAAAGGGGGTTCTACAAAGTATTGACTCCGGGGGGCGCCATACAAATGCCCCTCCCCCACACTTTTCACATATTTATTTGTATCATTTATCATTTTCCTTCCACTTCACAATTATGTGACACTTTGTGTTGGTCCTTCACATAAAATCCCAATAAAATACATTTATGTTTTTGGCTGTAACATGACAAGATGTGGGGAATTTCAAGGGGTATGAATACTTTTTCAAGGTGCTGTAACTGGATAATACGTAAAGTCGATCCACGGATTATGCGATTGCCTCTCTGGGATCAGGAAGGAATTTTTTTCCCCTGTTGGATCATACTTTTCTGAGTTTTCTAATTTTTTTTTTTTTTTGATCAAGTATGTAGGATTGTGTATATGGGATTGTAAATTTTTTATTTATTCATTTATTTTATCTCCTTTATTGGTTGAACTGGATGGACTTTTTGTCTTTTTTCAACCCGTCTCACTATGTAACTTTGTAACTTTTTTAATAGATATTTTTTAATGCTTTTCTCCTCCATTTTCTCTCTTTTCGCCGTAAAGTTTCGGTTCTCAAAGACACACCAAAGTGTTACAAATTAAACTTTTGTTTTTCATTTCATCTGAAAAGTTACTTTTTTTATTTTTTTTTTGTCTCAAGTAAACTTTTATTTATTTATTTATTTTGTATTAGTGCTCTGTAAGGTAACTGGGTTTATTAAAAAAATACAGGGACAGCAAAGCCACGGGGTACTTTCCTGAGCTGCCAGATCACATCCGTCGAGCTTTTCTAATGTTTTCTTGCCCTTCGGCTGTAAAAATTTCACTTCAAATAAGTCGAGGTAATTAGGAGAGGCCTGATGAGAAGGAGCTGGCCTCCGCGTTTCTTATTGTGCCAATAACTCACAGGCTTACACAGGTAAGAATTGCTGCCAGATCAGGAGTTTGAAACTATTCCCAGACCCGGGCGACACCGCCGGGGTTACAGGCAAGTCGCCGCCGAGAAAACCGCAGAGAAATCGCCTCCGCGTCAAATAAAAAAAAAAAGAGAGAGCACAAAAGACGGCAGAAAAGTTCAACTCAACATGCTTGTAACAGAAAACAACCGCGACAGACGTTCTCTTCACCTTCAAAGTGCATTTTTTATTATTTTTAAAACTTCGGTATTTCTTTCTTTTCATTTTTATTTTTTCATTTTTTTTTTTTCTTTATTTTCAAATCTATAAAGTACAAGCATAGTATTCCCCCATCCCCCCCTTTTTTATTTTATTTTTTTTAAACTTCGGTATTTCTTTCTTTTCATTTTTTTTTCATTTTTATTTTTATTTTCTTTACTTTCAAATCTATAAAGTACGAGCATAATATCCCCCATCCCCCCCCCTTTTTTTTCATTTTTTTAAACTTCGGTATTTCTTTCTTTTCATTTTTTTTTTTTTTTTTCATTTTTATTTTTCTTTTCTTTACTTTCAAATCTATAAAGTACGAGCATAATATCCCCCATCCCCCCCTTTTTAATTTTTATTTTTTTAAACTTCGGTATTTCTTTCTTTTCATTTTTTTTTTTTTCATTTTTATTTTTCTTTTCTTTACTTTCAAATCTATAAAGTACGAGTATAATATCCCCCATCCCCCCCCCTTTTTTTTTTTTTTTTAAACTTCGGTATTTCTTTCTTTTCATTTTTATTTTTTTTTTCATTTTTATTTTTCTTTTCTTCACTTTCAAATCTATAAAGTACGAGCATAGTATCCCCCATCCCCCCCCCCTTTTTTTTTATATTTTTTTTAAACTTCGGTATTTCTTTCTTTTCATTTTTTTTTTTTTTTTTCATTTTTATTTTTCTTTTCTTTACTTTCAAATCTATAAAGTACGAGCATAGTATCCCCCATCCCCCCCCCTTTTTTTTTTTTTGGTGTTTGTTTAGTGTTGTTGTGTTGTGTGTGATATACGGAGATTCCGACGGAATGTGTCCGATCGGACCGTTTTGTCGGATATTCCGACTGTGTGTGGTCTCCATCGGACTGTTTCCGTCGGAGTATCCGACGGACCAAGTTTTCCAACTTGCCGGTAACATTTTCGACAAAATGCTCCGATCGGACATACTCCGATCATGTGTAGAGAATTCCGATCGGACAAAGTGCCACGCATTGCTCAGATCAAATTCCTACATCAAAGCTATTGGCTACTAGCCTGAACGTAGTCCCGTCGTAACGAAATAACGTCATCACGCCGGATTTTCCGACAACTTTGTCCGACCGTGTGTATACAACAGTTTCAGACAAAATCCGACAGACAAAATCCGACGGATTTGGTTGTCGGAATCTCCGACCGTGTGTACAAGGGCTAACACTACTATAATGCTGCGTGCACACGATCGGAAATTTCGACCAGTAAAAGACAGATTAGAGCTTTTCATCGAAAAATGCGACCGTGTGTGCGCTCCATCGGGATTTAGCTGGCCGAATTTACGCCAGCCAAAATTTGATAGCATGTTCTCAATTTTCCAGACGGAAAAACTTTCTGTCGGAAATTCCGATCGTGTCTATGCAATTCTGACGTGCAAAATCTCACACATGCGCAGATTCAACCACGAGACGGAAGCTATTGGCTACGGGGTATTGAACTTCCTTTTCCTAGTCCCGTCATATGTGTTCTTGGCGGTCGAAATTTGGTGTGACCGTGTGTAGGCAAGACAGTTTGAGCGAAATCCCGTCGGGATTCCATTGGGAAAACCATCATGGCGCGTACACACGATTGGAATTTCGGCCAGCAAAAGACCGATGAGAGCTTTTCATCGAAAAATGCGACCGTGTGTACGCTCCATCAGAATTTAGCTGGCCGAATTCCCACCAGACAAAATTTGATAGCATGTTCTCAATTTTCCCGACGGAAAAACTTTCTGTTGGAAATTCCGATCGTGTCTATGCAATTCTGACGTGCAAAAACTCACGCATGCGCTGATTCAACCACGAGACGGAAGCTATTGGCTACGGGGTATTGAACTTCCTTTTTCTAGTCCCGTCGTATGTGTTGTACGTCACCGCCTTCTTGGCGGTCAGAATTTGGTGTGACCGTGTGTAGGCAAGACAGTTTGAGCGAAATCCCATCGGGATTCCATTGGGAAAACCATCATGGCGTGTACACACAATCGGAATTTCGGCCAGCAAAAGACAGATGAGAGCTTTTCATCGAAAAATGCGACCGTGTGTACGCTCCATCGGAATTTAGCTGTCTGAATTCCCGCCAGCCAAAATTTGATAGCATGTTCTCAATTTTCCCGATGGAAAAACTTTCTATCAGAAATTCCGATCGTGTCTATGCAATTCTGACGTGCAAAAACGCACGCATGCGCAGATTCAACTACGAGACGGAAGCTATTGGCTACTGGGTATTGAACTTCCTTTTTCTAGTCCCGACGTACGTGTTGTACGCCACCGCGTTCTTGGCGGTTGGAATTTGGTCTGACAGTGTGTAGGCAAGATAGCTTGAGTAAAATCCTGTCAGAATTCCATTGGGAAAACCATCATGGCACGTACACACGATTGGAATTTCGGCCAGCAAAAGACAGATGAGAGCTTTTCATTGGAAAATGCGACCGTGTGTGCGCTCCATCGGAATTTAGCTGGCTGAATTCCCGCCAGCCAGAATTTGATAGAAAGTTTTTCCATCTGGAAAATTGAGAACATGCTATCAAATTCTGGCTGGCGGGAATTCAGCCAGCTAAATTCCGATGGAGCGCACACACGGTCGCATTTTCCAATGAAAAGCTCTCATCTGTCTTTTGCTTTCTTTTTTCCATCAGGAAAATTGAGAACATGCTATCGGAAATTCCGATCGTGTGTAATGCAATTCCGACGTGCAAAAACTCACGCATTTTCAGATTCAACTACGAGACGGAAGCTATTGGCTACTGGCTATTGAACTTCCTTTTTCTAGTCCCGTCTTAGGTGTTGTACGCCACTGCGTTCTTGGCGGTCGGAATTTGGTGTGACCATGTGTAGGCAAGACAGTTTGAGCGAAATCCCCTCGGGATTCCGACGGGAAAACCATCAGAGCTTTTTCCGACGAGAATTCTGATTGTGTGTACGCGGCATGAGAGTTGAAGAGTAGGAAATAAAATATTGTATCTAGTTAGACGAAGAAAGATAAGGCCGGGCTATTTTTCTTATGTCCTGTACACACGGTCAAATTTTCCGACGGGAAAGGCACGATCGGATTATGTTGTCGGAAAATCCGATCGTGTGTGGGCTCTATCGGACTTTTTCCGTCAGAAATTCCGACGGAAAAAGTTGGAGAGCTGGATCTAAAATTTTCAAGACAAAAAAGTCCGATCGGACTTTTTCCGAACGTTTGTAGAGAATTCCGAGGGACAAAGTGCCAACGCATGCTCAGATTAAATTACGAGACCAAAGCTATTGGCTACTGGCCTCTACGTAGTCACGTCGTACGCAACGAACGTCCCCGAACGATGGGATTTTCCGACAACTTTGTCCGACCGCGTGTATGCAAGACAAGTTTGGCACAAAATCCGTCAGAAAAAATCCGATAGATTTTGTTGTCGGAATGTCCGACCGTGTGTATGGGGCATTAGGGATTAAAAGTCTGAATGGTCTAAAGTATCACCATGTGTTTTTTTTTATAGCATATGAGTTTATCAATGAGTAGACTGTCCCTAGTGTTACAGTATTTCCTTTTTTTTCCCCCTCTTTTTTTTGGGGGGGGGCGGCAAACCAATGCCACCCCCCCACGTAGGAGATGGATGGGAAGGCGGCAATCAGAGGCCTCCTTACCATAGGAGGCAGATGGTAGGGCTGCTGCTCCTTGCCCTGGGGGCTGTTGCTTCTCCTCCCTGCCGGACAGGAAGTGGGTCCTGAGACTCCCCGGCCAATCAGGTCTCAGGAGCTGGCCTCTCGAACTTTGCCAATAACTCACAGTGCCAATATCTCTTATTGTGCCAATAACTCACAGCTTACACAGGTAAAAATTGCTGCCAGATCGGGAGTTTGAAACTGTTCCCAGACCCGGCGACACCGCCAGGGTTACAGACAGCCACCGCCGAGAAATCGCCTCCTGATTGGCCCGTAAATCAGGAAGACATTAGAAAATATTAGATATTTATATTATGATATATTAGATATGTCCAATAGATTCCTTTCACTAGACGCTTATTTGTCTGGGGAATTATGATTGGCTGCCTGCATTTCATTTGACGCTTTTCATTTGGTGCTTTTCAGTTTGTCAACTAGCCATGTTGCGGAATCAGAGGAGATAACGTGTTTATTTATTATTGGCCTTGGAGTTATTGCTTTGACCCAAGTGCAGTCCAGGAACAGGAGGAGGAGGAGTTCTTGGACCAAAAATTGGTTGCTTTATTAACCGTGATCAATTCTGTCATATGCCTTTGCTGCTGGAGCTCCAGGAGAATAATCCAGATGACTCACAGTGCCAATATCTCTCATTGTGCCAATAACTCACAGCTTACACAGGTAGGAATTGCTTGCCAGATCAGGAGTTTGAAACTATTCCCAGACTCGGCGACACCAACGGGGTTACAGGCAAGCCGCCGCCGAGAAACCGCCTCGTGATTGGCCCCGGAGGAGAATCAGGAAGACATTAGCAAATATTAGATATTTATATTAATAATATAAAAATCTGCTGTCCAATAGATTCCTTTCACTAGACGCTTATTTGTCTGGGGAATTATGATTGGCTGCCTGCATTTCATTTGGTGCTTTTCATTTGGTGCTTTTCAGTTTGTCAACCAGCCATGTTGCGGAATCAGAGGAGATAACGTGTTTATTTATTATTGGCCTTGGAGTTATTGCTTTGACCCAAGTCCAGTCCAGGAACAGGAGGAGGAGGAGTTCTTGGATCAAAAATTGGTTGCTTTATGAACCGTGATCAATTCTGTCATATGCCTTTGCTGCAGGAGCTCCAGGAGAATAATCCAGAATAATCCACAGTGCCAATATCTCTCATTGTTCCAATAACCCACAGATAACAAGAATAGGAATTGCTTGCCAGATCAGTAGTTTGAAACTATTCCCACACCCGGCGACTGCCGCCCAGAAACCGCCTCGTGATTGGCCCGGGAGGAGAATCAGGAAGACATTAGCAAATATTAGATATTTATATTAATAATATAAAAATCTGCTGTCCAATAGATTCCTTTCACTAGACGCTTATTTGTCTGGGGAATTCTGATTGGCTGCCTGCAGTCCTGACGCCCGGGTTGGCCTGAAAATGCAGATGAGATTTTTCATCTCTCCGCGCTCGGCTACGCTGTGGGGGGGGAGGGGGTCTATTCACTAAACAACTGTGTATCTGGCTCTGATCTACAGTAAATATTAGCAGGGTTCCCTGATACCTGAGAATAATTTCAAGGGTTCCTCCATAGTAAGAAGGTTACTGAAAATCTGACTATAGCTAAATGCTCAGGATTAAAAAAATTAAAAATTCTAAAGCCTCGTACACACGACCGGATTTTCCGACGGGAATTCTGTGACGACAGGCTGTTGGCGGAAAAATCCCACCGTGTGTGTACGCTCCGTCGGACAGTTGTTGTCGGATTTTCCGCGGGCAAATGTCGGATGGCAGGCTTTAACATTTTCCACGGACAAAGGTCTGTTGTCAGATTTTCCGAGCGAGTGTACACAAGTCCGTCGGACAAAAGTCCAAAGTACAAAATGCGCATGATCGGGAAGTGAGGACGAGACGGAAGCGGTCGGTCTTATAAACTGGCGTTCGTAATGGAGAATTAACATTTGTGACGCGGCAAATTATGAAATTTGGAAATGAAGCGCAACAATTCTCTTCTTCTATACCGGGATAATAATGAAGCTGCTTTGCTGGTGATACTGATGGAGTTATTGCAAACAAATTTTCAAAGGCTTTTTTTTTCTAGTGATATCAAGAATAATATTATTATGTTTTTGTTTTTTTTGTTGGGCAAGTTACCACAACACCATTATCCCGGAGTTTTTAAGATCAAAGATACAACTATGTTGGTGTCCCTTGTCAATTTTACATTGTATTTATTACATTGTAATACAGTTACATTGTATTTTATAAAATGTAACTGCCGACTCCCAAACTGTCATTTGAAGTAAAACACATCGCCAAGTATTATTCTCCACATTTTTTTTATATTGTGCATTAAAAAAAGAAAACACATAAAATTAGATATGCTCTCTGCCAATAGAACTTAACCATAAAGTGCATTCTATGCATCCACAAATATAGAAAATATACCAAATCAAATCATTATTATTCAGTCAAAAAATAAAATAAAAGCCTCATGGATGTGTCCTGCTTCTTA
The DNA here is from genome assembly GCF_037356315.1 of Lithobates pipiens. Lineage (NCBI taxonomy): Eukaryota > Metazoa > Chordata > Amphibia > Anura > Ranidae > Lithobates > Lithobates pipiens. The sequence continues at coordinate 262,012,871 of NW_027507685.1, read as the reverse complement.
ATATAGGGGGATCAGCAATGCCAAGAGTTGGTGAAAGCAGGGGTCCGTCATCCGGAGATAATTCCGAAAATCATCCGGATTATTCTCCTGGAGCTTCCGCAGCAAAGGCATATGACGTAATTGGTCACCATTAATAAAGTAACCAATTTTTGGTCCAAGAACTCCTCCTCCTCCTGTTCCTGGACTGGACTTGGGTCAAAGCAATAACTCCAAGGCCAATAATAAATAACACGTTATCTCCTCCGATTCCGCAACATGGCTGGTTGACGAACAGGCCGCTCGGGAACGAACTGAAAACATAGTTGTATCTTTGATCTTAAAAACTCTGGGATAATGGTGTTGTGGTAACTTGCCCAAAAAAAAAAAAAAAAAAAAGCAGAGTTGGTGAAAGCAGGGGTCCGTCATCCGGAGATAATTAAGAAAATCATCCGGATTATTCTCCTGGAGCTCCCGCAGCAAAGGCATATGACATAATTGGTCACCATTAATAAACAAACCAATTTTTGGTCCAAGAACTCCTCCTCCTCCTGTTCCTGGACTGGACTTGGTTCAAAGCAATAACTCCAAGGCCAATAATAAATAACACGTTATCTCCTCCGATTCCGCAACATGGCTGGTTGACGAACAGGCCGCTCGGGAACGAACTGAAAAGCGCGAACAGAAAAGCGCTGAATGAAAAATTAGTCAACACACTCACCAAAACTTCTACTCACACGAAATTAGCAGAAGGAGCCCAAAGGGTGGTGCTAAAGAGCTGAAAAACTACGCAGTACGTCACTACGTTTCGTGTTTGTTGGCCCGAAAATTCCTTGCCGTTTGTATGCGAGACATAATCCAGGCACGCGCTCCTTCGGACAAAAGTCAGAGGTTTTTGTCTTCGGAAAAATCCGATCGTGTGCACGAGGCTTTGCATACAAAACTAAAAACCTTTTATAAAACAATAAATCCACCTTGGAAATATAATATGTTTCACAAATGTCCCTTTATATATATATATTGAATTACTTTTATCCAGTAGCAAAGGTCACATATCCATTAATTAAAAGTGAAAAATATAAACACACATTTTGAACAAAGATAAATTGTTAACATTATTATTACAGATGGAATGGAGTGGTACACAGAACACAACCACTATGGTGTTTAACCCCTTCAGCCCCCCCCCCCCCCCACGGTAAGGATTTGCCCCCCCTTAATGCCCGGGCCAATTTTTTTGCGATTCAGCAACTGCGTCGATTTAACTGACAATTGCGCGGTCGTACGGCGCTGTACCCAAACAAAACTGACGTCCTTCCCCCCCCCACAAATAGAGCTTTCTTTTGGGGGTATTTGATCACCTCTGCGGTTTTTATTTTTTTACGCTATAAACATTTAAAAAAAAAAGAGCGACAATTTTGATAAAAAAAAAAGGAAATTTTTTTTACTTTGTTGCTATAATAAATATCCCCCCAAAATATATATAAAAAAAAACACACATTTTTTCTCCCTCAAGGCGAATAGAGGTTTGAGAGTCTGGTCCCCCACCAGGACCCCCAGGACCCACCAAGAGAAAGGAGAACTTGGACTATCTCGGTACACATATAAATTCTTGTGTGTATAAACAAATATATAGGCAGGCATAAAATTTAAACAATTTATTAATACAGACAAAAAAAAAACAAAAAAAACCACACAATTTCTAAAATTACAGATGATGTAGTATTTTGACTAGTTTCGCGCTTTGACCGCTTCGTCAGGAAATACAGGGAAATACATCAGAAAATTCTGGTGTTGTCAACACCAGAATTGCAATATTATTGTCTTTTCATTATGAATGTTTCTTTATATATATATATATATATATATATATATATATATATATATATATATATATATATATATATATATTTTTTTTTTTTCATATGTATTTCCCTGTATTTCCTGATGAAGCAGCCGAACCGCGAAACTAGTCGAAATATTACATCATCTGTAATTTTAGAAATTGTGTTTTTTTGTCTGTATTAATAAATTGTTTACATTTTATGCATGCCTATATATTTGTTTATACACACAAGAATCTATATGTGTACCGAGATAGTCCAAGTCCAAGATGAGTTTAGGCCGATATGTACATTTTTTTGTTAAAAAAAAACGCAAATAGGCGTATATTGCTTGGTTTGCGCCGAAAGTTATCGCATCTACAAACTATGGGATAGATTTAGGGACTTTCATTTTTTTTAAATAGTTTTTACTATTAATGGCAGCGATCCGCAATTTTTAGCGGGACCGCGACATTGCGGCGGACAAATCTGACCCCAAATTACACTTTTTGGGGACTAGTTACATAGTAGGTGAGGTCGAAAAAAGACACAAGTCCATCAAGTCCAACCTATGTGTGCGATTATATGTCAGTATTACCTTGTATATCCCTGTATGTTGTGGTCGCTCAATTACATTGATCAGTGCTATAAAAATGCACTGATCAACCTATGTGATGATTATATATGATTATATGTCAGTATTACCTTGTATATCCCTGTATGTTGTGGTCGCTCAATTAAATTGATCAGTGCTATAAAAATGCACTGATCAATGTAAAAATAACACTCACAGGGAAGGGGTTAACACTAGGGGGCGATCAAGGGGTTAAGTGTGTTCTAACTGTAGGGGTGATGGGCTGCCAGGGACATGACAGAGATCGCTGTTCCCAATGACTCTGTCATGTCCCCTGTCAGAACGGGGATCCGCCTTGTTTACAAAGGCAGATCCCCATTCTGCCTCTGTACTAGGTGAACACGGGTCACCAGCAGACATCGAGTCCGCTCGACCCGCAGCATGCTCCCTCCCACAATTGTTCCTGCGCGAGCCAATGCACGGCTACGGTGATTCATATTGGTATAACGACAGCGGCTGGTCGGCAAGCAGTTAAATTGTGCATTTTTTCTGCATGTTACAATGCACATTTTAGGCCTGAAATGTAAACTTAAAACCCACAAAAAATATATTTTGAACGCAGAGACCCCCAAGAATAAAATGGTGGTAAGTGCAATTTTTTTTTTTATGTCAGACGATAAGTGTGATACTATTTATCCAACTTATAGCAACAGTAAACACTACAGAAAACACATCTGTTTCAGTTGAACTTCAGCACAAATCCCGTACGAGCCCCCAATCGTTTCGCTTAAATCTTTTCTGCTACTTTGAGGTAAAGCAAGGACACAAAACCCTGTATTATCTTAACTGGTTCCCGACCAGCCACCGCAGTTATACTGTGGCAGGATGGCTCCCCTGGGCGAGCCGTCGTAGCTGTACGTCGGCCCTTTAAGACGCCGTAGGAGGCACGTGCACGCCCACAGCGTGTCCCAGGAGCTGATCTGTGTGCCTGGCACGTGCGATGACCACTGGGCACCTGTGATCGCTCGTGAACAGAGCGAGAACCCGGGATCTGTGTGGGTAAACACACAAATCCTGGTTCTCTCAGGGGAGAGGAGAGAGATCGTGTGTCCATACTAAGTATGAACACCAATCTCTCTTCTCCCCTAGTCAGTCCCATCCCCCCCTACAGTTAGAAAACTCCTAGGAAACACAGTTAGCCCCTTGGGCGGCCCCTAGCATTAACCCCTTCCCTGCCAGTGACATTTATACAGTAATCAGTTCATTTTTATAGCACTGATCGCTATATAAGCACCCTATAAGCACCCTCCCCATGTTGAGGGCAAGTGGCCTGGCATGGTTCAGAAGGAGGGGGGTCGCTCACTCATCCACACCCTTTCCTGTCCTGCAAGGCTGCATGCTCAGGATAAGGGTCTGGTACGGATTTAGGGGGGGACCCCACAACATTTTTTTTCTTTAAAGGGGTTGTAAAGCTTAGTTTTTTATTTTCTAAATAGGTTCCTTTAAGCTAGTGCATTGTTGGTTCACTTACCTTTTCCTTCGATTTCCCTTCTAAATGTTTTTTTTCTTTGTCTGAATTTCTCACTTCCTGTTTCTCCTCAGTAAACTTCACACCATCATCCGAGCGGTGTTTAGTCAGCCAGAACAGCTTACTGAGGAGGAACAGGAAGCGAGAAATTCAGACAAAGAAAACAAAGAAAAAAAAACATTTAGAAGGGAAATCGAAGGAAAAGGTAAGTGAACCAACAATGCACTAGCTTAAAGGAACCTATTTAGAAAATAAAAAAACAAACCTTTACAACTCCTTTAACTAGTTAACAACTGGCCCATAGCCGAATGACATCTACAGGGCGGTTGCTTAACTCTGGGAGGACTTTATAGTCCTCACAGAATTCTGCTGTCGCGCGCCCCCTGGGGCGCGCACTAGAGAGCATCTGTGACCGCCGGGTCCTGTGATCACGGTAAATGGCCGCTCATCATGGCCGTTTACCACGTGATTGCTCCGTCAAATGACAGAGCGATCATTTGTAAACAAACCGGCGTCATAACATAACGCCGGTTCCTCCCTCCCCTCTCTGTACCGATCGGTACAGTGGAGGGGAGAGATTGGTGTCAGCAGCACCTTGGGCTGGATCTGCAGTGCCCACAGCGCTGCTCACCGACAATTAATCCCTCAATTCCCTGCCAATACTCTGCAATACCCAGCAATGCCCTGCCAATACTCTGCAATACCCTGCAATAATCTGCAATACCCAGCAATAATCTGCAATAGCCTGCAATACCCTGCAATACCCAGCAATGCCCTGCCAATACTCTGCAATACCCAGCAATAATCTGCAATACCCAGCAATAATCTGCAATACCCTGCCGATACTCTGCAATACCCAGCAATAATCTGCAATAGCCTGCAATACTCTGCAATACCCTGCCGATACTCTGCAATACCCAGCAATGCCCTGCCAATACTCTGCAATACCCAGCAATACACTGCAATACCCAACAATAATCTGCAATACCCAGCAATACTCTGCAATAGCCTGCCATACTCAGTGATACCCAGCTATACTCGGTGATACCCTGCAATACCCAGCCATAGTCTGAAATACCCAGCCATACTCTGCAATACCCAGCCATAGTCGGTGATACCCTGCAATACCCAGCCATACCCGGTGATACTCTGCAATACCCAGCCATACTGTGCCATACTCAGCCATACTCGGTGATACCCTGCAATACCCAGCCATAGTCGGTGATACCCTGCAATACCCAGCCATACCCGGTGATACTCTGCAATACCCAGCCATACTTGGCCATACTCGGTGATACCCTGCAATACTCAGCCATACTCGGTTATACCCTGCAATACCCAGCCATACCCGGTGATACTCTGCAATACCCAGCCATACTCGGTTATACCCTGCAATACCCAGCCATACCAGGTGATACTCTGCAATACTCAGTGATACCCAGCCATGCTCAGCCATGCTTGGCTGCACTCGGCCTCTCTATGTGGCCAGGCTGCGGAAGTCTCACACACGTGTTATCGCCGTACTCAGGAGGAGTAGGAGAATCTATTTTGGGGTGTAATTTTTGGTATGTATATGCTATGTGTTAGAAATATTGTATAAATTGACTACTTTGTGTTAAAAAAAATAATAATTTTAACGACTTCCCGCCCGCCCGCCGTCATATGACGTCCTTGACTTTGTGCGGGGATATCTGAATGATGGGTGTAGCTACAGGCATCATTCAGATATCGGCTTTTTCAGCTGGCGATTCCCTACACCATAAGAATGATCATAGCAGCTGTTCCACTGCTTGATCGTTCTTAGAGGAGGCGAGAGGGGACATCCCCCCCACTCCCGCCGCCCTCCGGTGCTTCTACCGACTCGCCAATACAATCAAAGACAGAATCGTTTTTTTTTTATTTCAGGCTTCCCAGCCTAGAGGTGAGATGTGGGTCCTATTGACCCCATATCTCACTGTAAAGAGGACCTGTCATGCCATATTCCTATTACAAGGGATGTTTACATTCCTTGTACGGTAATAGGAATAAAAGTGATCAAAAAAATAATTTTTGGAGAAAAAAAGTGTCAAACTAAAATAAATAAAGTAAAATGAACGATAACATTTTTTTTTTTTTTTTTTTAAAGTGCCCCTGTCCCCATGTGCTCGCATGCAGAAGCGAACACATACGTAAGTCCCGTCCACATATGAAAACGGTGTTCAAACCACACATGTGAGGTATCGCTGCGAACGTTAGAGCGAGTGCAATACTTTTGGCCCTAGACCTCCTCTGTAACACAAAACATGTAACCAGTAAAAAAATTTAAAGAATCACCTATGGGGATTTTTAAGTGGCGATGTTTGGCGCCATTCCACGAGCCTGTGTAATTTTGAAGGGTCACATGTTGGGTATCTATTTACTCAGCATAACTTCATCTTTCACATTATGCAAAATCATTGGGCTAACTTTACCGTTTTTTTTTTTTTAAAGCACAAAACTGTTTTTTTTCCAAAAAAAAGCGTTCGAAAAATTGCTGCGCAAATACCGTGCGAGATAAAAAGTTGCATCAACCACCATTGTATTCTCTAGGGTCTTTGCTAAAAAAACCTATATAATGTTTTGGGGTTCTATATAAGTTTCTAGCAAATAAATGATGATTTTTACATGTAGGAGAGAAATGTCAGAATTGGCCTGGGTGCTCCAGAACGCCTGATGGCGCTCCCTGCATGTTGGTCCTCTGTATGTGGCCGCGCTGTGTAAAAGTCTCACACATGTGGTATCGCCGTACTCGGGAGTAATAGCAGAATGTGTTTTGGGGTGTAATTTGTGGTATCCATATGCTGTGTGTGTGAGAAATAAACTAATAATATGACAATTTAGTGAAAAAAAAAAAGAAAGGAAAAAAAATCCTGATTTTGCAAAGAATTGTGGGAAAAAATGACAACTTCAAAAAACTCATTATGCCTCTTACTAAATACCTTGGAATGTCTTCTTTCCAAAAAGGGGTCATTTGGGGGGTATTTGTACTTTTATGGCATGTTAGGGTCTCAAGAAATGAGATAGGCCGTCAGTACTTCAGGTGTGGTTAATTTTAAGATATTGGCACCATAGCTTGTGGACTGTATGACTTTCACAAAGACCAAATAATATCCACCAGTTTGTACTTATTTTTACCAAAGATATGTAGTAGTATACATTTTGGGCAAAATTTATGAAGAAAAATGCTAAACAGAAACAAAGAAAAATTCTTTTTTTTTTTTACAGGATTTTCGGTCTTTTTTCTTTTATAGCACAAAAAATAAAAAACCCAGCGGTGATTAAATACCACCAAAAAAAAGCTCCATTTGTGTGAAAAAAAGGACAAAAATTTCATATGGGTACAGTGTTGCATGACTGAGTAATTGTCATTCAAAATGTGAGAGCACCGAAAGCTGAAATATGGTCTGGTTATTAAGGGGGTTTAAGTGCCCAGTGGTCGAGTGGTTAATTCTGTCATAGGGTTCCCCTTAATCACTTCAATAAACTGTACTGTAAACTCTGCACTGTACTATATACTCTGCACTGTATTATATACACTACACTGACTGCACTGTATACTCTGCACTGTATTATATACACTACACTGACCGCACTATATACTCTGTATTATATACACTACACTGACCGCACTATATACACTGCACTGTATTATATATACTACACTGACTGCACTATATACTCTGTAGTATATTATATATAATACACTGATCACACTATATACTCTGCACTGTATTATATATACTACACTGACTGCACTGTATACTCTGCACTGTATTATATACACTACACTGACCGCACTATATACTCTGTATTATATACACTACACTGACCGCACTATATACACTGCACTGTATTATATATACTACACTGACTGCACTATATACTCTGTAGTATATTATATATAATACACTGATCACACTATATACTCTGCACTGTATTATATACACTACACTGACTGCACTATATACTCTGCACTGTATTATATATAATACACTGATCACACTATATACTCTGCACTGTATTATATATACTACACTGACTGCACTGTATACTCTGTACTGTATTATATATACTACACTCATCACACAATATACTCTGCACTGTATTATATACACTACACTGACCGCACTATATACTCTGTATTATATACACTACACTGACCGCACTATATACACTGCACTGTATTATATATACTACACTGACTGCACTATATACTCTGTAGTATATTATATATAATACACTGATCACACTATATACTCTTCACTGTATTATATACACTACACTGACTGCACTATATACTCTGCTCTGTATTATATATACTACACTGACTGCACTATATACTCTGCTCTGTATTATATATACTACACTGACTGCACTATATACTCTGCTCTGTATTATATATACTACACTGACTGCACTATATACTCTGCTCTGTATTATATATACTACACTGACCGCACTATATACCCTGTACTGTATTATATACACTACACTGACTGCACTATATACTCTGTACTGTATTATATATACTACACTGACCGCACAATATACTCTGCACTCTATTATATATCCTACACTGACTGCACTATATACTCTGCAATGTATATAGTGCAGTCAGTGTAGTATATATAATACAGTACAGCGTATATAGACGCTCCATCAACTAACTACCCCACCTAATCTCTCTCTTAGTTCAAACTATACACGGCCATGTAAGCAGCCTTATATAGTGTGGGGCGTGGACTAGCCCCTGAGCCAGGATTGGCCAAAGGCACCCTGCCTTTGGCCAATCATGGCTTTCACAGCACATTGCGCTGTGATTGGCCAAAGCATACAGGTCAGGTGCATGCCTTGGCCAATCAGCAGCCTTCAAAGCACTGCGATCTTGCAGTGCATTATGGGGTGCTCTGCGACCAGGCGAACGTCCCGCAAGCACCCCATATGTTCGTTTGTTCTACGTCGCTGTTAACCACTTGCCGACCAGCGCACGCCGATGTACGTCGGCAGAATGGCACGGGCAGGCAAACGGGCATACCTGTACGTCCCTTTAAATTTGCCGCCCTGCCATCGGGAGCACGCCTTAGGCGGAGTCCGGTCGCGGGATCCGCGGACTCGATCGCCGCGGGCATACCCGCGATCATCTCACGGAGCGGCTGAATGAAGAAATGCCGTTGTAAACAGCATTTCTCCATTCTGCCTAGCAACTAGGCGCATGTGATTGGAACAGAGATCAGTGTTCACAAAAATGAAAGCCCAACCCCCCCACAGTTAGTAACACACCCCTAGGAACACTTAACCCCTACACTGCCACCCACTGGTTAACCCTTTCACTGCCAGTGTCATTTACACAGGAATCACTGCATTTATATAGCACTGATTGCTGTATAAATGACAATGGTCCCAAAAATGTGTCAAAAATGTCCGATGTGTCCGCCACAATGTCGCAGTCACAATAAAAATCGCTGATCGCCGCCATTACTAGTAAAAAAAAAAAAAAAAAAAATTATTAATAAAAATGCCATAAAACTATCCCTATTTTGTAAACGCTATAACTTTTGCGCAAAGCAATTAATACTCGCTTATTGCGATTTTTTTTTACCAAAAATATGTAGAAGAATACGTATCGGCCTAAACTGAGGCAAAAAAATGTTTTTTTATATATTTTTGGGGGATATTTATTATAACAAAAAGTAAAAAATAATGCGTTTTTTTCAAAACTGACGCTTTATTTTTGTTTATAGCGCAAAAAATAAAAACCGCAGAGGTGATCAAATACCACTAAAAGAAAGCTCTATTTGTGGGGAAAAAAAGGACGTCAATTTTGTTTGGGAGCCACGTCGCACGACCGCGCAATTGTCAGTTAAAGCGACGCAGCGCCGAATCGCAAAAAGTGGTCTGGTCTTTGACCAGCAAAATGGTCCGGTCTGTAAGTGGTTAAAGTATCCAACAAAAGGAACATTTCAAAAGAATATATTTTTTTCAAGTCACATCATGGCTTCCTTTACCTGCATCTCAAAATATTCCTTCCCTATTAATCATGATATCTTATCTTCACCACCAACATTTACCTTAAGACAGATAATTTCAGCAAGAAGAAAAAAAAAAGATCTCTACTTTCGTTACTGAATCCTTCATCCCATTTGATAACTTTAAAGAAAGCAGGAAATAATCTCCGCTACAGCGAGCCGCGTGAGACATCTCCTTAATGTATTTCTTTGTACATTACAGGGGGAAAAAAAAAGGTAAATAGAATATCTATTAAGTTTAAAAAATGATATTTTACCAATTTTCCCGAACATCCCGAGACCTTATCATCAGACGTGGTTAAAGTGTGGCTGGAAAAATGTCAGCTCTGACAGCTGCCTCTGCGCTAAGCCAATCTGCGTTAGATTTACTCTGAGTAAATGTCACTGTCTCCGCGAGATTGGGGCACGAGCCGATTTTCTGTCCTTCCAAAGTGACAGCCACTTGACCGGCCTGCAGAGGAGCAGAAAGTTAATGACTGAGCCGCGCTGAGGGCGGAGAAGGAAAAGGTCTGAAAGATAGGAGCAACGACATCAAGCCCGAATGTTGGCTTCTGATGATATAAAAGTGTATTTGTATCCAAAACGTAAAAAAAAAAAAAAAAAAGAACGAAACCAGCTGGAGATAGCTTCTAAAGAGTATCCCCGACACACAAACGTTTCATTACGCTCAATCAACTTTTTGTAGGAAACAAATAAAGATCAAGATGATTTGCCTAATTTAGTTATCGTTTCTTAAAAATCCAGTGGCTCCAACCCAGATAGCAAGCAATTATGTTGCAAGTTTTGAAAATGACTTGCAAAGCTATTGCTAGACTTGCCGGGCTTCGCAAGTTTGTTTAGCAATTTCAGCAAATCTGCATTGCAAGGCTCCAGGTCAACTTTCTTTTGCAAACATTTTGCAAGTTGTCACCTACCTAGTGGACGGAGCGGCCGACCCGCAAGGAGTGACCTCTCTTGCGGCTTCCACTCGAGGGCCCTGGTAGGGTTTACAGGAAGCACTAGAGTCAAGAGTGGCATGAGTTGCTGGCAGGATCAGCAGCAGGGGATGGATCCGGAACCCAGGAAGCACTGTGTAGAGGAACCTCCGACAGGATCAGAAGACAGGCTGGGACCAAGAAGGAGCTGGATTGGCAGGTGGGTGCAGCAGACTGAAACTCAACAGTAGGCAGGCAACAGGAACCAGGACACCGGTTCAGGACCTCAGACTGGAACTGGACTGCAGGCAGGAGCTGGACCATCAACTGGAAGCGGGACAGCAGACAGACACCAGGGACCAGGATACTGAGAGCAGGGTAGTCAGACAAGCCGGGTCTGTGATCAGGCAGACAGCAGAGGCACCAGAGGGTCAAGCAGGAGGGTAGTCAGGCAAGCTGGGTTGGTAATCAGGCAGACAGCAAAGGTACCAGAGGATCAAGCAGGAGGGTAGTCAGGCAAGCTGGGTCGGTAATCAGGCAGACAGCAGAGGTACCAGAGGGTCAAGCAGGAGGGTAGTCAGGCAAGCTGGGTCGGTAATCAGGCAGACAGCAGAGGTACCAGAGGGTCAAGCAGGTGGGTAGTCAGGCAAGCTGGGTCGGTAATCAGGCAGACAGCAGAGGTACCAGAGGGTCAAGCAGGAGGGTAGTCAGGCAAGCTGGGTCGGTAATCAGGCAGACAGCAGAGGTACCAGAGGATCAAGCAGGAGGGTAGTCAGGCAAGCTGGGTCGGTAGTCAGGCAGACAGCAGAGGCACCAGAGGATCAAGCAGGAGGGTAGTCAGACAGGCCAAAGTCAGGTGCAGGCGGATGGCAGGGATGGTTGGAGACAAGCCAGGTAAGTTAAGCACAAGAGACAGGTTTTCAGGATCAGGATGCACACGCACTGTAGATCAGGCAGCAAGATCCCAGTGTGACAGTCAGAGCTAAATAGCCCGTCTGGCGCCAACAGGCGCGCACACCCACGCAAGCTGGCACACAGGTGCGAACGCACAACGGGAAGCCCAGGACATCTGTTACTGGCAGGATCTTCCTGACACAAGTTCTGGTTCGATTATGTTGTACAATAGTCATCCCACCACTAGGGGTCACTGTGGCTGAATTTTCTTGCTGTAGACTTGCAGAGCTCTTGCTGTAGACTCGCCACTGCAACTTTGCTCTTGCTAGAGACTTGTCACGCAAAATTTGCTACAGAAAAGTGTCAACTAGAACTTCAAATGCGGTCACGTACCTGGTCAGAGGTCAAAGTGCCGAGAGGGCTCCCCTTGTGACTAAGTGCAGTGCACCCCTGAAGATGGTACAGAAGGTGTATTGCCCAAAGAAGCACAGGTTGCCAGATGGGTGCAGGAGGGTAGAGCCGGTGGTCTCCTGAAGTATATTGGATAATGCAGGATACACACAGCTGGGCCAAAATCTCTAGGGATCCTCAGTAACACTTGGCAATGGTGTGTGCAGGAGATGGTAGTGGAAGCCAGGCCGAAAGGTCAAAACACTGTGGAGCCAACAGAAGGAAGAGGCAGGTAGCAGGAACAGGGTCAAGCCAAGGTCAGATACAGAAAGGCAAGCCAGGACCAGGTAATGGTAGCAACATCCGTGATGTAAGCAGGGATCAGACACTGGAGACAGCAGCAAAGTCGGTAAAGCAAGCCAGGGGGTCAAACCAAGAGAGCAGATCAGACAGGTCAGGATACACACAGCTAAGCCAAAGTCTCTAGGGATCCTCAGTAACACTTGGCAATGGCGTGTGCAGGAGATGGTAGTGGAAGCCAGGCCGAGAGGTCAAAACAATGTGGAGCCGACAGAAGGAAGAGGCAGGTAGCAGGAACAGGTTCAAGCCCAGGTCAGATACAGAAAGGCAAGTCAGGAACAGGTAATGGTAGCAAAATCCATGATGCAAGCTGGGATCAGACACTGGAGACAGCAGCAAAGTCGGTAAAGCAAGCCAGGGGGTCAAAACCAGGAGAGCAGATCAGACAGGTCAGCAGCCGGGTCACAACAGGAAATCCAAGTAGAACATGCACAGGGACTCAGGAACACGGGAAGGCTGACGACAATCCAGCAATGTGATGGGCTCAGCAGCAGCAGTCTTATATAGGACAGTAAGTGGCCACATCTGTCACATTGTGCACCTATTGCGCAGCACATTCCCCAATTAGCGCCATCGCTAACCTGTGTAAGCCCGTTTGTTCTTCTTGTACCATGCGCCGGAAGCGTTCATTACCAGTACGGGCACTATTGCCAGTTCTCCTACGGCCATTTCCCTGACAAATGCCCTGCAAGTGTACAACTTACCAGTGAAAAGGGGCAGCAAGTTAACAAGTTTTCAATTCAACGCTGCCACAAACTTGTGGCAAGTTATCCTTGCTATCTGGGAAATACCCCATGCTAAAATACCTGTGCCGCCATTTTACATCTTTACATCATCAATGGCCTGTTTTTTCCTAATCCTTGCCCAGCCCACCAGTGAGGTCTGCTCCAGATATATTGCATGCATGTTTATGAGATCTGGATCACTTGCTGACCGCCCAGAGTATCTATATCTATGACCAGAGGCGGACTGAAAACTCATGGGGCCCCCCGAGCAATAGGAGAAGATTATGGGGCCCCCGGGCAATAGGAGATTATGGGGCCCCCAGGCAATAAATTATGGGGCCACACAGTATACACACACACAGACACACAATATACACACACAGTATACACACACAGAATACACATACACACACTGAAAATGTACTGGAAAGGCAGCAATAATCTTGGGATTTTTTTTTAAAAACACAGATTTTTACATACTGTCCCTGGTTTTATTGAGGCTGGCAACCCTGATGGGGCCCCCTAGTGGCATGGGGCCCCGGGGCAGTGCCCGAGAGCCCGAATGGTCAGTCCGCCCCTGTCTATGACGTCAGACGCTCACTGAACCCTGTTGACGTCAGACGCACACTGACGAAACGCGTACGGTGGGACCAATGCGACACGTCACTTCTGCCATCTTTCAGGCGCAAGCCGGCATTCCCAGTAAGAGAATTGAAGGCTGTGAATTTCCTACAATGTTGTAAGTGTTTTTAACAATACATTTAGAAATACTGCACCACGAGAGGCTTCTCTCCTTTAGCTTCCCTATTTAAGCAAGGTCTGTTATGTGATTTTTTGTTTTGTTATGGTTAACCGGTTTCCGACCAGCGCGCACCGATGTACAACGGCAGAATGGCATGGGCAGGCAAATGGGCGTACCTGTACGTCCCTTTAAATTTGGCGCCCTGCCAAGGCATGCTGGTTGAGACCCCTGTGAGTCCGGTCGCGGGTCCCGCAGGCTCGATTGCCGCGGACATACCCACGATCGTCTCACGGGGGCGGCTGAACGAGGAAATGCCATTGTAAACAGCATCTCCCGTTCTGCCTAGCAACTAGTGACGCTGATCTCAGCTCCATGTGATTGGAGCAGAGATCAGTGTTCACTAAATGAAAGCCCAGCCCCCAACAATTAGTAAAGGCCCGTACACACGGTCGGACTTTTTGACAACAAACATGCAAATTAGCTGTTTTGGAGCAACATCCGACTGTGTGTACGCTCCATCGGACAAACTTTTTCTGTTTTCATCGGACTTTTGTTGGCTGTGCAAACGGACAAACTTTTTGACAACAGAAGTCCGAAGGAGCAAAGTCCGACCGTGTGTATGCAAAGGCATCGGACTTTTGTACAAGGTACAAACACGCATGCTCAGAGCCTATGCAAACGATCAGACTACAATACAGAAGTTGACCAAAGGTGGCGCTGGAGTCATTGAACGTCCTCTTTTGAAGCGGCGTCAGTACGTTGTGACGTCATTACGTTCGTGTTTGTTGTCAAAAAGTCCGACCGTGTGTATGCAATACAAACTTGTGGACCACGCCCTTTGTACAAAAGTCCACGGGAAAGTTTGTACAAAGTCCGATCGTGTGTATGGGGCTTTACACACCCCTAGGAACACTTAACCCCTACACTGCCACCCACTGGTTATCCCCTTCACTGCCAGTGTCATTTACACAGGAATCACTGCATTTATATAGCACTGATTGCTGTATAAATGACAATGGTCCCAAAAATGTGTCAAAAATGTCCAATGTGTCCGCCACAATGTCACTTTTACAATAAAAATCGCTGATCGCCGCCATTACTAGTAAAAAAAAAAATTATTAATAAAAATGCCATAAAACTATCCCCTATTTTGTAAATGCTATAACTTTTGCACAAACCAATCAATAATCGCTTATTGCGTTTTTTTTTACCAAAAATATGTAGAAGAATACGTATCGGCCTAAACTGAGGGAAAAAAAAGTTTTTTTATATATTTTTGGGGGATATTTATTATAACAAAAAGTAAAAAATAATGCGTTTTTTTCAAAATTGTCGCTCTATTTTTGTTTATAGCGCAAAAAATAAAAACCGCAGGGGTGATCAAATACCACCAAAAGAAAGCTCTATTTGTGGGAAAAAAAGGACGTCAATTTTGTTTGGGAGCCACGTCGCACGACCGCGCAATTGTCAGTTAAAGCGACGCAGTGCCGAATCACAAAAAGTGGTTTGGTCTTTGACCAGCAAAATGGTCCGGGGGCTGAAAGTGAATATACACACACACGTGTGTTTGAGCTTTGGGGTGCAATACTCTATGGATTAAACATAGCTCATGTTTATTGAGAGAGCTTAGTTCCACTTTAAGGTCAATTTTCTCCAGTGTTCTCTGTAAAGGCTTTCCTGTTATTGAAGAAAGTGTTAATTTATAAAAAAAAAAAAAAAAAAAAATCCATGATAATAGCTAATCCCTGCAATTATTTTTCTGTTATGCTGCATTGAATTTTTTTTTTTTTTTTTTTTTATTGTCCTTCAAAACATTTGCTATGGAATTTAAAAACAAAAAAAACAAAAACCATTTTCCCCCTCTTAGATGTCTATTTTTTTTATTTTTATTTTATTTGCCGAGCCTCGGGAAAACGTGACTCTCCAATTCTTATCGAATCGACATTTGCTTAGCGGGGAGCTCCATCTAAATCATAGCAATGCACACATATATTTCAGGAAGAGTCTGAATAGAAAGCTTTATGATGAAAATACAAGCTGTTTTATCACAGAGTGCCAATACTTGTCTTCACAATCTCGGGAACATTGAAGACGTACGACGCACTCGTGGCGCAAAACAAATCATTTTTTTGGAATGAATTTTGGCATCAGTCACAAAATCTTTCATCGATAATAAAAGCACAAATACATGGGTCTTGGCAAAGAGATTAAAATAAAAATTCCACTTTTGTTGTGAAACAAACAAAGAAAAGAGTCTCTCTTTAACACTTTCCAGCCCACAGGTCATTGGAGCTTAGATGTCCGTGCCAAATGTATGCATGAGCTAACTTAATTGTAACTCTTTGATTTATTTGTCTACCCTAAATAATTGGTTACAGGATAAATAAGGCATTTATTAGGTATTTTTTGGAAATTTACATTTTCTCTGGTCATTATTATTATTATTATTATTATTAATAATTAAATTGTTTTTAATATTTAAATATTTTATTATTAATTATTATTTATGTACTATTGTAGGCTGACAAATAGTCAAATGTATATTGTCTATTTGTAGGCTGAAAGATATACAGTCAAATATACAGTGATTAATATACATTTTATTTATTTTATAATTTTTTATTTTATTTAATTCACTGCTCATGTTTATTTTATTTTATTATGAGTATAGGCTAAAAAAGGTTTTATTTATCTCTCTCTCTCTCTCTCTCTCTCTCTCTCTCTCTCTCTCTCTCTCTCTCTCTCTCTCTCTCTCTCTCTCTCCAGTGGTGTGAAAAAGTGTTTGCCCCCTTCCTCATTTCCTGTTCCTTTGCATGTTTGTCACACTTAAGTGTTTCGGAACATCAAACCAATTTAAACAATAGTCAAGGACAACACAAGTAAACACAAAATGCAATTTGTAAATGAAGGTGTTTATTATTAAAGGTGAAAAAAAATCCAAACCATCATAGCCCTGTGTGAAAAAGTGATTGCCCCCTAAACCTAATAACTGGTTGGGCCACCCTTAGCAGCAACAACTGCAGCCAAGCGTTTGCGATATCGTGCAATGAGGCTTTTACAGCGTCCTGGAGGAATTTTGGCCCACTCATCTTTGCAGAATTGTCCTAATTCAGTTACATTAGAGGGTTTTCGAGCATGAACGGCCTTTTTAAGGTCATACCACAACATCTCAATAGGATTCAGGTCAGGACTTTGGCTAGGCCACTCCAAAGTCTTCATTTTGTTTTTCTTCAGCCATTCGGTGGTGGACTTGCTGGTGTGTTTAGGATCATTGTCCTGCTGCAGAACCCAAGTTCGTTTCAGCTTGAGTACACGAACAGATGGTCGGACATTCTCCTTCAGGATCTCTTGGTAGACAGCAGAATTCATAGTTCCTTTTATCACGGCAAGTCTTCCAGGTCCTGAAGCAGCAAAACAGCCCCAGACCATCACACTACCACCACCATATTTTACTGTTGGTATAATGTTCTTTTTCTGAAATGCAGTGTTCCTTCTACACCAGATATACTTGGACACACACCTTCCAAAGAGTTCCACTTTTGTCTCATCGGTCCACAGAATGTTGTCCCAAAAGTCTTGGGGATCATCAAGATGTGTTGTGGAGAAATTGAGACGAGCTTTGATGTTCTTTTTGCTCAGCAGTGGTTTTCTCCTTGGAACTCTGCCATGCAGGCCATTTTTGCCCAGTCTTTTCCTGATGGTGGAGGCATGAACGCTGACCTTAACTGAGGCAAGTGAGGCCTGCAGTTCCTTGGACGTTGTTGTGGGGTCTTTTGTGACCTCTTGGATGAGTCGTCGCTGCGCTCTTGGGGTAATTCTGGGCGGACGGCCACTCCTGGGAAGGTTCACCACTGTTCCATGTCTTCGCCATTTGTGGATAATGGCTCTCACTGTGGTTCGCTGGATTCCCAAAGCTTTGGAAATGGCTTTATAACCCTTTCCAGACTGATAGATCTCAATTACTTTCTTTCTCAATTGTTCCTGAATTTCTTTGGGTCTCGGCATGATGTGTAGCTTTTAAGGATCTTCTGGTGGACCTTAGGGCCGGTTCACACAGCGGGCGATGCGAGGCGACACGACTCGCCTCGCCTCGCTCCCGCAAGTCGCCCCCGTTCTGTACAATGGAACCGTTCTGAGAGGAGCGACTCGAGTCGCTCCGACTCAGAAAAAAGGTTCCTGTACTACTTTTGGGCGACCTCGGGGCGACTTGCATTGACTTCTATACAGAAGTCATCTGCAAGTCGCCGCTGAGGTCGCCGCAGGTCGCGGCGAGGCAAGTCGGAGACGCCTCGCCTCGCCTGCAGTGTGAACCGGCCCTTACTGTGTCAAGCAGCTCCTATTTAAGTGATGCCTTGATTGTGAACAGGTGTGGCAATAATCAGGCCTGGGTGTGGCTAGAGAAATTGAACTCAGGTGTGGGCAACCACAGTTATAGTATGTTTTAACAAGGGGGGCAATCACTTTTTCACACAGGGCCATGATGGTTTGGATTTTTTTTCACCTTTAATAATAAACACCTTCATTTACAAATTGCATTTTGTGTTTACTTGTGTTGTCCTTGACTATTGTTTAAATTGGTTTGATGTTCCGAAACACTTAAGTGTGACAAACATGCAAAGGAACAGGAAATGAGGAAGGGGGCAAACACTTTTTCACACCACTGTAGCTCTCCCTCTCTCTCTCGATAAAGATATAATAATAGATACTATATATATATATTAGGGCTGTGAAAATTAAAGATGAATCGTAAATTTTTTTTGATGGACAAATTTTTTTTTTTGATCGATCAAAATTCTTTCGACCGGTACTCACCTCTCCACTGACTTCCCGGGTCTTCTGGGAGTTCCGCCGGAGATCCGGTGTTGTCACTGGACTCCTCCCCCCTTCCCCAAGTGCCTCTGTCTGCTAACGAAGGGAAGGGGGGGAGGAGTCCGGTGACGTTTCTGAATGAACGTAACGTGTACGGGGGAGGAGCTACACATGACGCCACCCGCTGCTGCCCTACGGAACTAACATGATTGTCGGCTTTACATGCTGTGTTTTTATCATCTTTATGTGAGTAGTTTATGTTTGAACACAAAAATTAAATCTTATACTTAAAGAGGAGGGCCGGTTTTGAAAAAAAATAAAAATTTAAAAGTCAGCAGCTGCAAACACTGTAGACTTACCTGTCCAGGGCGCCCGCGATGTCGGCCGCTGGAGGCTGACCCATCCCTCAGTCTCGGGTCCCGGAGCCGCCATTTTGGGTAAGGGAAACAGGCGGTGGAGCCTTTGCGGCTTCACTGCCCGTTTCCTACTGCGCATGCGCGAGTCGCACAACGCTTTGTGAATGGGACGCTCTGTGTTCTGGGACACACAGTTCCGAGAACACAGCATGACCCATTACCCAGAAGACGCCGCACGGAGGAGAGAAGAAAGAAGATCTCCGCAGAGGAGGAAGAGGCAGATTAGGATGATGTGCCTAGCAACAGGCATTTCTGGTAAGTAAAAAAAAAAAAACATTTTTTCATTTTTTTTTTCATGATTTTTTTCTAATTTTGAATGTATTTTCTTTTTTCAGGGTGGCCCTCCACTTTAAGCGGGGAACACTTTGATCTTTTCTTTCTACCCATGACCTGAGATTGTGAGAGAAGTTTATGGTCCGTGTTAACCCTTTTGATACCCGCATGCATGACCACCTGTGTGCACAGGAGTCCATGCCATAAGGTGAGAGTGATTAGTAAGACAGGAGGTGGAGGGATTGTCACGCTACTGTGGAAAAAAAAAATTACTTACGTCAGTGCTACAGTTTGAATTTAAAACGTTTGTGTGAACTGTGAAGTTAAGTCATGGATTGTGGAAACTAACTAGTGTCAGGTGATTGTATATAGTGTATACCACATTTACCACTGACTTATGCAGAGTTGTAATGCAATGAGATCAGCTAAAAGTAGTTGGATCTGTATGTGAGTTATAATTAATCGAAATCAGTCGATTAATCGATTAAAAAAAGAATCGATTAATCAAACACAAAATTTTTAATTAGTAACAGCCCTAATATATATATATATATATATATATATATATATATATATATATATACACACACACACACACACACATACACACATATATATATATATATATATATATATATATATATATATATATATATATATATATATATATATATATATATATATACACACACATGGCTGCTTAGAGGTCCTCATTTTTGAACCAGTAATGCCCTGTACACACGGTCGGACATTCCGACGACAAAATCCCTCAGATTTTCTCCGATGGATTTTGGCCCAAGCTTGTCTTGCATACACACGGTCGCACAAAGTTGTCGGAAGATCCGAACGTTCAGAACGAGGTCAATAGCTTTCGTCTCGTAATTTAATCTGAGCATGCGTGGTACTTTGTGCCTCAGAATTGTCTACACACACGATCGGAATTTAAACGATCGGATTTTGCTGTCGGAAAATATTAGATCCAGATCTCAAACTTTGTGTGTCGGACATTCCAAGGGAAAAAGTCAGATGGAGCCCGCGCATGATTGGAATTTCCGACAACACAGTCCGATCGCACAATTCTCCATTGGAAAGTCCGACCGTGTGTACGGGGCATAAGATGCGTTTCTTGGAGGCAGATGATATTGGGGGCGATATTTTTTCAAAACCGAGAATACCGGGGACCCCTTCTGGTGCGAATTTAACCCTCTAGTATTCCATGAAATTATCTTTAACGGCCGTGCCATAGCACGTCAATCAATACATAACTAGCATTATAGGAACAAATAACATAAATGCAACATTGCAGGTCATGCTACACAGTACACATAACAGCATAGACGTATGAGATCAAGTGTAAGGCAATATTCAAATCAAAGAAAGCACAGCATATGAAAAACCAAAGTATAATAAAACCCATCAAAAGCAAAAAAGAAAAATATAAGAAAAAAAGGCCATCCCAAACATAGCCTTGGATCTCTAATCCAAAAAAATAACACCCAAATTAGGTTAGAACTGTCCTGTGGCCATGCCACCAACTGGTATAGGGGGGTAGTGCGGGTCCAGTTCCAGGATAAGGGTCTATTGCAGGTAGGAGGATACGCAAATAACACCAGGCCTTCCACAGGTTAGTAGGCACAACAACTAGGGTTATGAAGAGATCCAGTCCGAGAAGGCTGGATACAGTAGGATATCATCTCTGTAGGCAGCAGGGGAAAAGGCAACAATCATCCTGAGGAACATAAGCAGCATAGTAAGGCAATGTATGCAATCATGGTGCCCGTTTGCATATGCAAAAGGTACAAGATCCATAGTGAGGTATCAGGAGGGGTTCCAGGTACAGATCATTCACCTCTGCGCCTGGGCATAGCTCCTTAACGATTGTTTAGCCACGCCATGGCTTGTTTAGGGTTGGTGTAAAAGTGAGCTTTACCATCATGGATAACACACAGCTTAGCAGGGAAAAGCATAGCATATGGTAGGCCTTCATTAAGTAGGCGGGCTTTCACAGCCGCAAAGGAGATGCGTTGGCGTTGGACTTCAGCTGAGCAGTCAGGATAGACTGAAATAGTATTGCCATTTTATTTAAATGGCCCCTTCTCCCTGGCAGAAAGTTGTCTTGGTAGTTAAGGACCCATGCAATTAGAAAGCGTGGGGAGCTCCAACAAGAGGGGGACATGGAGGGGTATGGTGTGCATGTTCGATAACATAGGAGAAAGAAGATGCGTCTGGTCCAAAAATTTCCGGTAGCCAACAATATCAGAATTTTTAAGGGTGAGAGCCCTCGGCGCACTCAGGAAACCCCACAAAATGGAGATTGTTCCTACGCGAGCGGTTCTCTAGGTCATCAAGTTTCACCATGGATGCCAGCCTGATGTGAGCCCACGACAATTGCACGCAGTTGCAAGGGCATTGGCAGAGCAGCCCTATTCACTTGAATGGGTCCCACTTGACAGGCATGATGTAAAAGTGACGGATGGTAGAATTTCAGCCACAGCCATGATGCCTTGTATGTGGTTGCAGGTAGACATGTGCAGAACTTAAAAATTTGTTTAGCTTCATATAGATTCATTATGTTACTAATTTCATTTTTGTTGATTAGTTTCAAAATCCATTTAGTTTTGTTTAGTTTATTGATTTTATAAAGAAATTCCAAATTTTCGGAATGATTAAAATTCAGATTGTTTAGAAAAATGATCAACCGATACAAATTCTATCTGAAGAATCTCTGGTTGTTAAGGAACGGGTCGGGATGCCGGCCACCGCGTCCTTAACAACTGATGCCGGTAATAGAAAATTCTGAAAAAAAAATGCGTGGGGTCCCCCCCAATCGATACCAGCCTGGTATGGATTTTAAGGGGAACCCCACGCCAAAATTAAAACCAAAGAAGCGGCTCAGGGTCCCCCCAAAAATCCATACCAGATCCTAATCTGAGCATGCAGCCCGGCAGGTCAGGAAAGGGGGGGGTGGCAAGCTACCAGGCCACATGCCCTCAACATGGAGGGGGTGCTTTGTGTTGATGGGGAAAAGGGCCTCTTCCCTACAACCCCTATGTTTGCGGGGGTCTGCGGGTGGGGGGGCTTATCAGAATCTTGAAGCAAGCTCCCTCCTAGATCCTGGCCCCCTCTATGTGAATGAGTAGGGGGTACCCCTACCTATTCACTCAAAAAATGTAAAAACGTGAGTAAAGACACAACAGGAGTTCTTGATAACTCCTTTAAAAAAAAAAAGTCTCCCGATGTACATCCATCATCAATCACGATGCCCACGGCCACTGCTGGACCAGAAAAAAAAAACTTGACAAAAGTTTCCTCCATCTGCCTGGTCCACCTTCTCACATTTCTTAAGTAACTAAGGGGCAGGGGGTCACCCGATGACATCATTGGGAGACCGCACCCCCCTTGCCCCAGTCGATAACGTCACAAGGAGGCAGGGCCACCCGGTTATGTCACCGGGTGGCCCTGCCCCTTAGCTAGTTAACCCCTTCACACTAACCGTACATAAAATTGGCGTTCATGGCTTGAAGGGGTTATATTGGGGTGATACCTACAGCTGCCGTTTTAGAGCAGGCGGTCAGCCCTTTAGTGATTACAAATGATGCAGCTAAAAGCCGCTCGGCTGTTATCCTAAAGGATAGAAAGGGGATGCCCCCCCCCTCCGCCTTCCTGACGTTCTTCCCAGGCCTCCCGTCCCACCGGGAGACCCAAGACACCAGCCGGCATGTCCGCTGCCTAGGCTGAGACCCGTTCCAAGCTGGATTCGACTCTGATCGGGTCTTCGATGTAAAAACACGGAAGCGACGTCACAATATCACTTCTTGTTTACTCGTCTGCCAATGGCGCCAATTTAAAAAAAATTACAGTATTCAGAATCGCCGTTTTTGGTGTTGTGAATACTTTTAAGTGCAAAGGAGGGATATGGGGTCTTTTAGCCCCCCCGATCCCTCCATAAAGAGTACCTGTCACCACCTATTACTGTCACAAGGGATGTTTATATTCCTTGGGACAGCAATAAAAGTGATCAGATTTTATTTTATTTTTTTAAGGGACAATGTATAAAAAAATTAAAGAAAAAAATAAATCTTTAAAGTGCCCCCTTCCCTGCGTGCTCAGGCAGCAATGAAAACACAAGTAAGCTGTGTCCGCAAATCTTAACGGTGTTCAAATCACATATGTGGGGTATCTCCACGATCATCAGAGTGAGAGCAATAATTCTAGCACCAGACCTTCTCTGTAACGCTAAGCTGGTAACCATATTTTTTTCAAAGCGTCGCCTATGGAGATTTTTAGGTACCGTAGTTTGTCGCCATTCCACCTGTGCGCAATTTTAAAGTGTGACATGGTGCATATCTATTTACTCAACATTCCATCCTCTTCCACATTATACAAAAAAATTGGGCTAACTTTACTGTATCATTTTTTTTTAATTAATGAAAGTGGCTTTCCCTCCCCCGCAAAAAATGCGTTTGAAAGACCACTGTGCAAATACCGTGTGACATAAAATATTGCAATGATCACCATTTTATTCCCTCTTGGTCTCTGCTAAAAAAAAAAAAATTATATATATATATATATATATATATATATATATATATATAATGTTTCTAAGTAATTTTCGAGCAAAAAAATAAATAAATATTTTAACTTGTAATAAATAGGCCTGGTCCTTATAAATAAGGGGCAGGGGGGTCACCCGATGACGTCATCAGGAGACCCCCAACTCCCTTGTGACGTCATCTACCCAGCATGCCCTGGTCGATGACGTCACAAGGAGGCCCAGTGGCCCTGCCCCTTAGCTATTTAAGAAATGTCAGACGGCAGCACATGGGTGATACATCCGAATATCTGAAAAACCCCAAATTTGGTTGAATTTACATTATGACGGAAATGAATTGCACACGTCTAGTTGCGGGGCACTTGTACAGCAGCCCCATTCACGTGAATGGATTGAGTTTGGCGGGTGTTGAACCTGCCGAAAGCGACAGAGGGTATGATTCCCGCAGCAGCCATGAGACTTTGCTTTACACCCCCAGCAAGTAAAGGGAGTACCAGTGGGTGGGGGGGGGGAGCAGTAAAATTATGGGGCTTACTGCCCCCAACTGCTAGTGTGAATGGGCCCTTAAAGAAGGTTGAGGTGAGGCGCACTGTTGGGGACTCATATTAGTATAGCATATTGTTTTTTTTGCTGACAGGTTCACTTTATTGCTAAAACATAAAGCAGGCAAGACACAAATATTTCACTTCAATTCTCTATCATCTCCTCTTATTTCATGGAGAGACCCAGGTGTCAAACCAAATAAATCCGATGCCTGCTGATTTCCCTGCTGTATCTCTCATATTAATTCATAATTGTCATGGGAGACGGCCGATGAATTTGCAAACATCTTCCTATTTGCTCTTTTCATCTCTCATTGACATTAAATCCGGCATGGAGATTGCTGTGCAATTAGTAAACTGGAGATAAGAAGGAAATGTCTGGCGATGGAGGGAGAAATTCGATAGGACACACAGCAGTTCTTATTCCTCCACTTAATGTCTGCCTGGATTATAACCAGAGTGGACAGCCCAGTAAATTCTCCGTGTCACGTGCAAGTAGTAAAAAAAATAAAAAATAAAGAAGCTATTGAAGCTGCAAGATGGCCACGGGTGACCATTTCTAGGGAGTTGACCTTGGGGTCCTCCCCTGGGTGCTGCCATGTTTTTACACAATTTATTTCCAGCGCAGACCATTGTTCATGCTCAAGAATACGCGATCTTGGGTGTGCATGTGAAGGTTTTGTTGTTCTGTTATATGTACCTAGAACCCAGAGAAGATGAAATGTTGGGTCCATTGTGCCCATGGTGACCATTTTTTAGGGAGTTGACCTTAGTTTCCACCTCGGTTGCTGCCATGGTCTTACACAATTTATTTCCAGTGCAGACCATTGTTCATGCACAAGAATACACAGTCTTGGGTGTGCATGTGAAGGTTTTGTTGTTCTGTTATATGTACATAGAACCCAGAGAAGATGAAATGTTGGGTCCATTGTGCCCATGGTGACCATTTTTTAGGGAGTTGACCTTCGTTTCCACCTCGGTTGCTGCCATGGTTTTGCACAATTTATTTCCAGCGCAGACCATTGTTCATGTGCAAGAATACACAGTCTTGGACATGTGAATGTTATTTTGTTTTGTTATATGAACACAGAACCCAGAGAAGATGAGATGTTGGGTCCATTGTGCCCACGGTGACCATTTTTTAGAGAGTTGACCTTAGTTTCCACCTCGGTTGCTGCCATGGTTTTACACAATTTATTTCCAGCACAGACCATTGTTCATGCACAAGAATGCACAGTCTTGGGTGTGCATGTGAAGGTTTTGTTGTTCTGTTATATGTACATAGAACCCAGAGAAGATGAAATGTTGGGTCCATTGTGCCCATGGTGACCATTTTTTAGGGAGTTGACCTTAGTTTCCACCTCGGTTGCTGCCATGGTTTTGCACAATTTGTTTTTCCAGCCCAGGCCATTGTTCATGCGCAAGAATGCACAGTCTTGGGTGTACATGTGAATGTTATTTTGTTTTGTTATATGTACACAGAACCCAGAGAAGATAGTAGATCCGGCCTGAGAGGCAGGGGAACTGGATCTTGGTAGCTGAGGAGCAGCAACAGGGCAAACCAAGGCCTGTTGGGCCAGAATGGGATCAACACAATGATCTCCACCTTCTCTACTCTGAGCCTCCGAAGGAATTGCAGAATCACAGGGACTGGAGGGAAGGCGTAGGCTCTCCGAAACTTCCACCAATCCATGAGAGCCTGGAGAAGATGGGATGTTGGGTCCATTGTGCCTATGGTGACCATTCTTAGGGAGTTGACCTTGGTTTCCACCCAGTTGTTGCCATGTTTTTTACACAATTTTTTTCCCGCATAGACCATTGTTCATGCATAAGAACACATGGTCTTGGGTGTACATGTGAATGTTATTTTATTCTGTTATATGTTGTATGAACCCGGAGAAGATGGAATTTTGGGTGCACAAACTTGGGTGCGCATTTGAATTTTTTTGGGTTGTTACATGTACACTGGACCTAGTGAAGATGAGATTTTGCCATGCAGTTTTCTGTTTGCATAGACCAGTGTACATACAGTCTGTATGTACAATGGTCTATGCAGACAGCCAACTGCATGGCAACGAGTCAGTACCTGGAGGGTGGACACCAAGGTCAGCTCCCTAGGAATGGTCACCATGGGCACAATGGACTCAACATTTCAACTTCTATGGATTCTGTGTACCTATTACAGAACAAAATAACATTCACATGTGCATTCTTGCGCATAAACAATGGTTTGCACAGCCAATAAATTGTATGACAACATGGCAGCACTAACTTCAACTCCCTAGAAATGGTTACCATGGGCAAAATGGACTTCTCTGGGTTCTGTGTAACAGAACAACAAAACAGTCACAAGCACACACCCAAGACCATGTGGTTTTGTGCATGAACAATTATCTACATGGGCAATTATTTGGGAAAACATGGCAGCACTCAGGGTGGACACCAAAGTCAACTTCCTAGAAATGGTCACCATGGGCACAATGGACCTGAAATCTCATCTTCACTGGGTCCAGTGTATGTGTAATAACCCAAATAAATTCACATGCACACCTAAGATTGTGCATTCTTGTGCCGGAGCAATGGGCTGCGCAGACGGCAAACTGCAGGGAAACGAGGTAGCACCTCTGAGGGGGTGGACACCAAGGTCAGCTCCCTAGGAATGGTTACCATGTACACCACAGACCTGGCACCTCATCTTCTCTGGGTTCTGTGTACATATAACAGAACAAAATAACGTTCACATGTGCACCCAAGACCAGGCATTCTTGTGAAAAAACAATGGTTTGCACAGGCAATAAATTGCATGGCATCATGGCAGCGCTACAGTCAACTCCCTAGTCACCATGGGCGAAATGGACCCCAAATCTTATCTTCACTAGGTGTACATGTAACAACCCAAAAAAATTCAAATGCACACCCAAGATTGTGCACCCAACATTGCATCTTCTCCGAGTTCTGTGTACATATAACATAGAACATATAACATAACTTAGAATAACATAACATTCACATGTACACCCAAGACCATGTGTTCTTGTGGATGAACAATGGTCTATGCGGGCAATAAATTGTGTAAAAAAAATGTCAGCAACCGGGTGGAAACCAAGGTCAACTCCCTAGGAATGGTCACCATGGGCACAATGGACCCAACATCTCCTCTGCTCTGGGTTCTGTGTACATATAACAAAACAACAAAACCTTCACATGCACACCCAAGACCATACATTCTTGTGCATAAACAATGGGCTACGTGCAGGGGCGGACTGACCATTGGGTCACTCGGGCACTGCCCGAGGGCCCCGAGCCACAAGGGGGCCCCATCAGGGTTGCCAGCCTCAGTAAAACCAGGGACAGTATGTAAAAATCTGTGGTTTTTTTTACATCTGTCTCTGAAATGTCTCTTACCGACATCCCTTTGGTCTAAAAATCCTGAGATTATAGCTGCCCCACCTCTCCAGTACCTTCTCAGCCAATAGAAACATGTCTGTGTATACTGTGTGATTGTATACTATGTGTGTGTGTATACTGTGTGGTCCCATAAACTCGGATTGCCTGGGGGCCCCATAATCTCCTATTGCCCGGGGCCCCATGAGTTGTCAGTCCACCCCTGGCTACGTGGGCAATAAATTGTGTAAAACCACGGCAGCAACCGGGGTGGAAACTAAGGTCAACTCCCTAGAAATGGTCACCATGGGCACAATGGACCCAACATCTCATCTTCTCTGGGTTCTGTGTACATATAACAAAACAAAATAACATTCGCAGGCAATAAATTGAATGTTAACCTGACAGCACCAAGGCCAACTCCCAAGAAATGGTCACCATGGAGACAATGGACCCAGCATCTCATCTCCTCTGGGTTCAGTGTACATGTAAGAGAGCAACAAAACCTTCACAAGCGCACACCAAAATTGTGCATTGTTGTGTACGAACAATGATCTGTGCAAGCAAAGAAATTGCATCACAAAATGGCTAAGGTCAACTCTCTTGAAATAGTCACCATGGGCACAATGGACCCTCCCTCGTCTTCACTGACTGTAATTGACAGAATTAAGAGTCAATGGCTCCCGCTGCTGCTGTCTTTTTAGCCAATGAGAAGGAGGATAGTAGTCAGAGCCTATGCTGGACACTGCTGGATCGCAATCGGGTTCAGGTAAGTACAATTATTTTTAATTTTTTTATTTTTTTATAATTTTTTTATTTTTTTATAATTTTTTTATTTTTTTTACTAAATATGATACAATTTCACTTCATTTATTATTATTATTATTATTTTTTTGGATTAGGGGTGTGATGATTGATTGGTGCACTGAGTGATATTAGGAACATGAATAGCTAGGGAGGTTGGGGCCCCTAACTGGGGGGTGTTGGAGTAAATTCAACCTTTATTTTTGTATGTTAAAAGGGAGAGTGATTTCTGTCCTTTTTTTTGTCCTTTTTTATTTTCTCCTATTTTTCTCTTTTTTTATTTTTTATGTTTTTTTTTTTTTCTTCTTTTTGAATAGAATATTTTGATATGTTTATATAGAGTTTTGGATATTATGTAAATGTTATATATGGACACCTGTCTTTGTCCTTAGTTGACTGTTAAGCTGAATTTTAATAAATTAAAATGTAATTATAAAATATATATACACATATACATATATATATATATATATATATATATATATATATATATATATATATATATATATATATATGGGGGGGGGTCGAGCTGCCTGGCAAAAGTTTTATTTTACCTTAACCACTTAAAGGGGTTGCCCAAAAGCAAGATGAAAACATCCAAGAACAAGGAATAAAACATATCCTGCTCAATTAAATCAGAAATCAAGCAACGTTTAAAAAGAGAAACGTGAGCGCTAGTAATAAGTGTTTTAAAATGAAGATATTCATCCAAAAAAAATAAAATAAAATAAAAACACAGTTGGAACTCCACTTTAAGGACCAAACCTCTTCTGAGATTTGGTGTTTACAAGTTAAAAACATATTTTTTTTTTCTAGAAAATTACTTAGAACCCCCCCAAACATTATATATATGTATATATATATATATATATATATATATATATATATATATATATATATATATATTTTTTTTTTTTTCGAACACCCTAGAGAATAAAATGGCGGTCGTTGCAATACTTTCTGTCACACCGCATTTGCGCAGCGGTCTTAGAAGTGCACTTTTTTTGGGAAAAAAACAAAACACTTTTTTTAATTAAAAAATAAGACAACAGTAAACTTAGCCCAATTTTTTTTTTTTATATTGTGAAAAGATGATGTTACGCCAAGTAAATTGATACCCAACATGTCACGTTTCAAAATTGCGTCCGCTCGTGGAATGGCAACAAACTTTTACCCTTAAAAATCTCCATAGGCGACGTTTAAAAAATTCTGCAGGTTGCATGTTTTGAGTTACACAGGAGATCTAGGGCTAGAATTATTGCTCTCGCTCTACCGATCGCGGCAATACCTCACATGTGTGGTTTGAACACCGTTGAGTGTGTCCGGGGGGGGGGAGGGTGTGGTTTCTAACTTTGTGAAATGATTGGGACAACACAGAGATCCGTGTTCCTGCTTAGCAAGAACACAGGCTCTCTGCCTTTCCCTGTCAGAACGGTGATCTGCCTTGTTTACATCGGCGGATCCCCGTTCTGCTTCTGTGGGGGAACGATCGGAGGTAGCCGGTGCAGATTGCGTCCACCGGACCCGCTCCCCCTCCGTCTAATCGGTACGTCGATTCGCGCAGCCGCGCCATCTTGCCGCAGTAAATCTGCGGCGGGTGATTGACAAATGGTTAATGCATAGAATGCAATTAAAGTAACGTTAAACCTTGTTTTTTTCACGTTATACTTACCTGCTCTGTGTAATGGTTTTGCACAGAACGGTCCCGACAGCCACAAAGAAGAAACAAATGTAGCAAACGCATCTAAGAATTGGTAAGCTGCTATAAAATTACATTTTTAGTTTTTGGGTTTAATACCGTACAGGTTTATTCAACTGCTTCTCGCCCACATCATTGGAAAATGACAGATGGGCGGGAACCTTATTATTCTGGGAAGAAGTCATATGACACCCCCCCGATAGCACGCCTCCTGCAGCTTCTTCGGGGGGCGCGCTCCGGGCGACGCGATCTGTCCGCTGGACGCAGCATATAACTGATCACTATACCTGCCCACTGCCAGTGTTATGTGACCGATGTGACCAATCACAGCGGATCACATGACAGTTGTAAACAATGGAATGGTCCTGTCATGCCATCCATTATATACAACTGTGTTGCTAGCTGTGATTGGTTACAGTGATCACATGGTACAGACTAAGCCAATCACAGCGGCATCTGTACCATGTGATTAGCTGCAACCAATCACAGCTAATCACAACAATAGACTGTGTCTACACGCTGTCATTCAGTGCAAATATTTGCTGATAGCAGTGAAATTCATGGCTATAAGCAAGTTTAGTATGTAAAAAAAATAAAAAATCCTGATCGACTCAGTCCCCAGAGCTGCCTAGCGTCTAGCAACCAGTGACGTCATGGCCGCGACTCCTTCCCTGCCCAGCATTCAAAGCGGAGGTGGGGCCTAAAGAGTTGAGCCAAGCCCCCCTGTCATTGGTCCTGGACTGGATCATCCCCGCCGCTGGTCTGGTGGCGGTGGGGTGCAGGACAGCAGCATCTTCAAACATTGAGGGGGGGGGGCAGGCAGCCACCCCGAGCAGCATCCCCGGTGCCTCCCAGAGCCTGCACTCCTTCTCCAAGCTCCTCTCCCAACTGTCACTTTCATGGAACAGGAAGAAAATAGGCTGACCGAGGACGGGAGGGAGGTAGGTGCCTTACACTCACGCCTACCCACACAGACAGGGGCTGGGACAGTAGGGACTGCAGGCAGGGATAGGGGGTCTCTCTTTCCCACCCCCTCTCCCCCCACCCTCAACCCCCTCTCTCTCACTCTTAGACACCTCTCTCTCACCCACCCTCACCCCCTCTTGCTCACCCTTCCTCGCCCCTTCTCTCTCTCCCACCCCACCCCCTCTCTCTCAACCCCTTTGGGGACCCTGATGCAAGCGGGGCTCTCTGGGGACCCTGATGTAAGGGGGCCTCTCTGGGGATCCTGATGTAAGGAGAAACTCTCTGAGGACCCTGATGTAAGGGGGAGGCTCTCTGGGGACCCTGATGTAAGGGGGAGGATCTCTGGGGACCCTGATGTAAGGGGGAGGATCTCTGGGGTCCCTGATGTAAGGGGGGGGCTCTCTGGGGACCCTGGTGTAAGGAAGGAGTTCTCTGGGGACCCTGATG
Organism: Lithobates pipiens; assembly: GCF_037356315.1. Taxonomy (NCBI): domain Eukaryota; kingdom Metazoa; phylum Chordata; class Amphibia; order Anura; family Ranidae; genus Lithobates; species Lithobates pipiens. Next base: position 261,981,009 of record NW_027507685.1, on the reverse strand, counting down.
TAAGGAAGGGGCTCTCTGGGGACCCTGATGTAAGGGGAGGCTCTCTGGGGATCCTAAAGTAAGGGGAGGCTCTCTGGGGACTCTGATGTAAGGGGGGCTCTCTGGGGTCCCTGATGTAAGGAAGGAGTTCTCTGGGGACCCTGATGTAAGGAGGGGCTCTCTGGGGACCCTGATGTAAGGGGGGCTCTCCTCTGGGGACCCTGGTGTAAGGAAGGAGTTCTCTGGGGACCCTGATGTAAGGGGGGCTCTCTGGGGACCCTGATGTAAGGGGGGCTCTCTGGGGACCCTGATGTAAGGAAGGGGCTCCCTGGGGACCCTTATGTAAGGGGTGGCTCTCTGGAGACCTTTATATAAGGAAGGGGCTCTCTGGGGACCATGATGAAGGGATTGGCCTAAATTTATAAAAAAATTATTATTTATTAGCAAAATGTTATAACAGAAACAAAGAAAAACACATTTTTTTTTTTTTTTTAAGTTTTGCCATTTTTTTTGTTTATTTAGCAAAAAATAAAAACCCCAGAGGTGATTAAATACCACCCAAAAAAAGCTCTATTTGTGTGAACAAAATGATAAAAATGTCATATGGGTCCAGTGTTGCATGACCGTGCAATTGTCATTCAAAGTGCCACAGCGCTGAAAGATGAAAATAGGCCTGGGCAGGAAGGGGGTGAAAGTGTCCTGTAGGTAAGTGGTTAAAGCAGAGTTCCACACAAAAATGGAACTTCCGCTTTTCGGAATCCTCCCCCCCCCCACTCCGGTGTCACATTTGGCGCCTTTCAGGGGGGATGGGGGAGCAAATACCTGCTCCCACTTCCGGGCATAGATACCCACGCCACCCACGGGTATCTATGCCACTTCTTCCCCCCCCCCCCCCCCCGCTGTCTTCTGGGAGACACACGGGTCCCAGGAGACAGCAGAGACCAGTGGGTGTGCGCAGCACGAGTCGCGCATGCGCAGTTTGGAACCAGGAAGTGTGAAGCCGCAAGGCTTCACTTCCTGATTACCTTACCGAAGATGGCGGGGGCAGCACCCAAGAGCTGAGGGACAGGTCAGCTGTAGGTGCCGACATCGCGGGCGCCCTGGACAGGTAAGTGTCCTTATTTTAAAAGTCAGCAGCTGCAGTATTTGTAGCTTGCTGACTTTCAAAATAAAAAAATCAAAAAAAAAATCGGCGGAACTCCGCTTTAAGAAAAGTTTTCCAAAATCGGATCCTGAAACTTTTTCATATTCATAACTATGACTCATATTTTTATTTTTTTTTACAGAAACTTTAAATTATTTTAATAGATCTTTAAAAAATAATTAAAACAATGAAAACATGACAGGACTGAAAAAAAATTAAAAAAATAAATCAGGAAAATATAAGGATTTATTTTTTAATTTTTTTTATTACCTCTGGTCACTAGTCCTTTGTGACTTTCACTGTCCCCAATGTTCATGAAGACAGATAATGTAATTGTAATTAATGATCTGAAATATTGATAAGAGAAGTTTATGACAAGAAAATACTTCAAACAAGACGGAGCCACAGAGAGTTCTGAACACGTTCGTGTTTAATGAGGTGATGAGAATACTGGAAGAGCTCCTTAATAGGCGCCAAAGTTTAACTGTGGGCAGAATTAATTGATATAATCACATCGGCTGATTCAGCAGGGCAGTTTGAAGAGTAACAAGGATGTTCAAACTTTACTGGTTTCCGGCAGCCAATCAGAATTTTATTTTTATTTTTTCCGGTCGTGGACAGTAGAGTGTGGTGACGATGTCCAGCGAGGTTCCAACTGACTGCTTGGGTTGTCCCAAAGCCAGAGGGTCCCAGGGCCATCTTTAATATTGATTGGACCCCCCCCCCCCCCCTTCATGCAATTTCACTCTCTACCTGCTTTGAGGCATACAATAAATAGCGGCTAGACTCAAAATCTGTTTACTGAATCAGATCAGGCAGCGATTTCGATTGGTTGCCAGAGGTTACAGTGTTACTGCTCACTGATCAGAGGTTACCGCTCACTGATTATTTGCTAGAGGTTACAGCACATGATTTATGCTTGTTGATTGGTTGCTAGAGATTACTGTACATCAATTCTGCTCACTAATTGGTTGCTAGAGGTTACTGCCCATCATTACTGCTTACAGATTGGTTGCTAGAGGTTACAGCACATCATCTCCTCACTGCCTGCGCACCATGGACCGAAGAGGTGAGGGGACCCATAAATAGACAGAAAACTCCTATGGATCCTGGGATCAGTGGCAGTGCTGGGGGGGTGGTTGTGATCAATTTCCAGCATGCCCCTTTATCCCCCCCAGCATCCTTCCGTATAGGTGATGGTGAATATGACCTCGGGGGCATGATATACATATGAATACAGCCTCTATTTACATATGAATGCTGCAAGTCTGCCGCTATTTACATATGAATGCAGCCACTATTTACATATCAATTCTGGTATTTTCATGTAAGTCATCTGGTTACAGGTGAGTCCTCTGTATACAACAATAGGGCAGAGTTGGGCAGCGTTAGTAACAGAACCTCCCACTGAGATATTGGGACACAGCACGGGACTAAAACTTCAAGGGACAAGGGAATTTAAACTGAGGAAGTTAGCAAGTATGAGGCAGCTGCTTTGGGCCCCACAATATTGACAGGGCCCAGGGCAGCTGCCCCTTTTGCCCTGCCTTAAAGACGGCACCTGGAGGGTCCCCAAACATGCTTGGCCAACTTGCTGGCAGCAAGGAGGAACCACATGCTGTCAGTTTTTTTTTTCATGATTACTTACACTAAGAAAACATTAGACACGTGCAATTTGTTTTGGTCCAAATCAAAATTCGGACAAATTTTTGGTTATTTAGAAATTTGGATGTATCCGAATCTTCCGAATTGCAATATTAATGAATTTAGTTGAAATTCGCTAAGATTTGCTTCGATTATTCGTTTTCTAATGGATTGCAAATTTTCTAAACAATTCGAATTCAGATCCGGTCGAAAAAGCGATCAACCGATTTGAATTCTGCGTGAAGAATAAGCGCGGCCGCCACGTCCTTAACAACCGATAAAAGATATACCTGGAGCTCGGATCCCAATAGCTTGTACATGTATTTAAACTATCAGGTGCTAAAGGGGTGTGACCACATATTAACAATACAAATTCTGGATGGACCCCAGTGGCGGCCCATCCATAGAGGGCACACGGGTGCCGCCTCCTGTACGCATGTGTCCGGCCCCCTGATCTACATATCTACATATTAGTGGCGCCGGACCATGGATTCCAATGCGGGGGTGGGTGTTTTTTGAAGCACTTGATTAGAGTCAGAGGCTCTAATAGGCGTCAAAAAAGGGTCAGAGTGGAGAGCATTGCGCTCCGAGCCCACTATGTGACCATAGCGAATAAATTTACACACAAACTTATTAGAAGGCAGGGTTCCATCCCAGTCTCAATGGAGCCCTCTCTTCTAAACTTTTAAAACTTTTTATATTTTTTTTAACAGGTAAAACAGTACTATTTGGGCCGACTCACGCCACCTAGTGGTAAGAGTCACTGAAGTGCAGTCTTTCCCTAAAGCAGGTACTGTTACCCATAAGGTAACCTTGGCACGGCGCTCTGTTGAGCTGACCCTGTCTAACTACCCCACAGTTCCTGGTTTTTTTTTTTCTTTCCTTTTCAGGAAATTAGGGAAAAAAATAAAATAATTTTTAAATTCAGAAAAACATAATTCCGGTAGCCTTCCTCCTACCAATAAAAACGTGGGTCTGGTAGAGTTAAGTATTTCCCCTGTGCATCCACAGTGGTAACAATGTAAACGGCGCTTTCTTTGTCCGGTCAGCAAATGACAACTTTGTCCCCATAATCGACCGTAACTCCAATTCTGCAGACATCCAACAAAACGTTCATACAGCTCCGGTGAAAAGGCCTTCTTGCGAAGCGGCTTTGGTCCTTTTAAGTAGTTCCAAACATCGTCCTCGTACCATGCCTCGCGGTTCTCCTCAATGACATCCATAATTTCCCCTCAGGACATACGGAAATTCCAGTCCATGTTCATTGGCTACTCTTTTGTTAAGGAGCCGCTGCGACCTTGGCAGCGCGCGGGCACTTTTCTCCCCTGGAGGTATACAAGAGTTTGGGGACCTTTGCACCAGCGCGGCAGAGTCCTTCTGAAGTGTGGGCAAATTCACAGGTTTGGGCAAAGTCACATTCACCGTGATGGGGTTTTCCGCACTCGGCATTCCACCTCCTGAAGCAAGGGATAACCAGCCCAAAACATCTGTACAAGTGGCGGCTACATCATCCTCTCCAGCCCATAACAACTCCTGGGACAGTGTCTCAAAAATGTCATCATTAGTGATGGACGAACGTTTCGCCCGGCGGTCGTTTCGCGGCGAATTTCCGACATTCGCGGTCCGCACGTTCGAACGCCTTTTTCCGTCGTTCGCCGCGGCGGACTTACGTGTTTAATGTATACAAGAACTTTAACCTTTGGTGACACGTTTATCATGTGATACAGGACAGCCAATTGAGACATGACAGCACATGGACACTTGTACATTCCCCCTAACCTATAAATACACCCGATCCGGTGGCCATTTTACATTCTTTCTTCTGTTACGATAGGGACAGGTTCCTGTGTGGAGTAGGGAGAGATAAACCACTAGCTATTTGGTACACAAAAGTTCTTTTCAGGACTGGTATAGGTGTTAGGTGTTGATAGGTTTGCTGTGCTGCTGATTCTTGCAGCAGCCTGAGTGTCTTTTGTTAGTTTAGAGAAAGGGAAAGGACGGTGTATGCTACAGGGACAGCCAGATTAGTCTTTCATCATCATCATCATCATCATCATCATTAGCTGTTACTATCAAGGTCCACAAAAGAGCTGTTCCAGTAACCACTAATCGTTCTCTTTTTTTGCCAATTTGTATAGGGACAGGAAGGAAGCAGTGTTGTCAGGCAGTGAGGGTAATTTTAAAGACTTGCTGTTATTATTAGTTCCACAAAGGTTCTTTTCAGGACTGGTATCAGTGGTACAGTAATAGGCTTGTACATGTATAATATTCTTTCTTCCAAATATAGAAAGGATATTATACTTGACTGCTGCCCTTCTGCTGCAGTCTGCTAAACATTCACAACTCACTTGTTCCACAAAAGTTCTTATAAGGACTGGTAACTTGGTATAGGGTGCTACGGTACATAGGCTTGAGTGCGGTACAGTCTGCTGTTCTGTAAGGACCGCTATCGGTCCACAATAGATAGGGTTGACGTGCACCACTGCTGACCGCTGCCCTATACTGCAGCAGTCCTTCAGCGGTATAGGGACTGACGTACAGTCTGCTAATCACTAACACACAACCTGCTTGTTCCACAAAAGTTCTTATAAGGACTGGTAACTTGGTATAGGGTGCTACGGTACATAGGCTTGAGTGCGGTACAGTCTGCTGTTCTGTAAGGACCGCTATCGGTCCACAATAGATAGGGTTGACGTGCACCACTGCTGACCGCTGCCCTATACTGCAGCAGTCCTTCAGCGGTATAGGGACTGACGTACAGTCTGCTAAACACTAATACACAACCTGCTTGGTCCACAAAAGTTCTTATAAGGACTGGTAACTTGGTATAGGGTGCTACGGTACATAGGCTTGAGTGCGGTACAGTCTGCTGTTCTGTAAGGACCGCTATAGGTCCACAATAGATAGGGTTGACGTGCACCACTGCTGACCGCTCACCTATACTGCAGCAGTCCTTCAGCGGTATAGGGACTGACGTACAGTCTGCTAATCACTAACACACAACCTGCTTGTTCCACAAAAGTTCTTATAAGGACTGGTAACTTGGTATAGGGTGCTACGGTACATAGGCTTGAGTGCGGTACAGTCTGCTGTTCTGTAAGGACCGCTATCGGTCCACAATAGATAGGGTTGACGTGCACCACTGCTGACCGCTGCCCTATACTGCAGCAGTCCTTCAGCGGTATAGGGACTGACGTACAGTCTGCTAAACACTAATACACAACCTGCTTGGTCCACAAAAGTTCTTATAAGGACTGGTAACTTGGTATAGGGTGCTACGGTACATAGGCTTGAGTGCGGTACAGTCTGCTGTTCTGTAAGGACCGCTATAGGTCCACAATAGATAGGGTTGACGTGCACCACTGCTGACCGCTCACCTATACTGCAGCAGTCCTTCAGCGGTATAGGGACTGACGTACAGTCTGCTAATCACTAACACACAACCTGCTTGTTCCACAAAAGTTCTTATAAGGACTGGTAACTTGGTATAGGGTGCTACGGTACATAGGCTTGAGTGCGGTACAGTCTGCTGTTCTGTAAGGACCGCTATCGGTCCACAATAGATAGGGTTGACGTGCACCACTGCTGACCGCTGCCCTATACTGCAGCAGTCCTTCAGCGGTATAGGGACTGACGTACAGTCTGCTAAACACTAATACACAACCTGCTTGGTCCACAAAAGTTCTTATAAGGACTGGTAACTTGGTATAGGGTGCTACGGTACATAGGCTTGAGTGCGGTACAGTCTGCTGTTCTGTAAGGACCGCTATAGGTCCACAATAGATAGGGTTGACGTGCACCACTGCTGACCGCTCACCTATACTGCAGCAGTCCTTCAGCGGTATAGGGACTGACGTACAGTCTGCTAATCACTAACACACAACCTGCTTGTTCCACAAAAGTTCTTATAAGGACTGGTAACTTGGTATAGGGTGCTACGGTACATAGGCTTGAGTGCGGTACAGTCTGCTGTTCTGTAAGGACCGCTATCGGTCCACAATAGATAGGGTTGACGTGCACCACTGCTGACCGCTGCCCTATACTGCAGCAGTCCTTCAGCGGTATAGGGACTGACGTACAGTCTGCTAATCACTAACACACAACCTGCTTGTTCCACAAAAGTTCTTATAAGGACTGGTAACTTGGTATAGGGTGCTACGGTACATAGGCTTGAGTGCGGTACAGTCTGCTGTTCTGTAAGGACCGCTATCGGTCCACAATAGATAGGGTTGACGTGCACCACTGCTGACCGCTGCCCTATACTGCAGCAGTCCTTCAGCGGTATAGGGACTGACGTACAGTCTGCTAAACACTAATACACAACCTGCTTGGTCCACAAAAGTTCTTATAAGGACTGGTAACTTGGTATAGGGTGCTACGGTACATAGGCTTGAGTGCGGTACAGTCTGCTGTTCTGTAAGGACCGCTATCGGTCCACAATAGATAGGGTTGACGTGCACCACTGCTGACCGCTCACCTATACTGCAGCAGTCCTTCAGCGGTATAGGGACTGACGTACAGTCTGCTAATCACTAACACACAACCTGCTTGTTCCACAAAAGTTCTTATAAGGACTGGTAACTTGGTATAGGGTGCTACGGTACATAGGCTTGAGTGCGGTACAGTCTGCTGTTCTGTAAGGACCGCTATCGGTCCACAATAGATAGGGTTGACGTGCACCACTGCTGACCGCTGCCCTATACTGCAGCAGTCCTTCAGCGGTATAGGGACTGACGTACAGTCTGCTAAACACTAATACACAACCTGCTTGGTCCACAAAAGTTCTTATAAGGACTGGTAACTTGGTATAGGGTGCTACGGTACATAGGCTTGAGTGCGGTACAGTCTGCTGTTCTGTAAGGACCGCTATCGGTCCACAATAGATAGGGTTGACGTGCACCACTGCTGACCGCTCACCTATACTGCAGCAGTCCTTCAGCGGTATAGGGACTGACGTACAGTCTGCTAATCACTAACACACAACCTGCTTGTTCCACAAAAGTTCTTATAAGGACTGGTAACTTGGTATAGGGTGCTACGGTACATAGGCTTGAGTGCGGTACAGTCTGCTGTTCTGTAAGGACCGCTATCGGTCCACAATAGATAGGGTTGACGTGCACCACTGCTGACCGCTGCCCTATACTGCAGCAGTCCTTCAGCGGTATAGGGACTGACGTACAGTCTGCTAAACACTAATACACAACCTGCTTGGTCCACAAAAGTTCTTATAAGGACTGGTAACTTGGTATAGGGTGCTACGGTACATAGGCTTGAGTGCGGTACAGTCTGCTGTTCTGTAAGGACCGCTATCGGTCCACAATAGATAGGGTTGACGTGCACCACTGCTGACCGCTCACCTATACTGCAGCAGTCCTTCAGCGGTATAGGGACTGACGTACAGTCTGCTAATCACTAACACACAACCTGCTTGTTCCACAAAAGTTCTTATAAGGACTGGTAACTTGGTATAGGGTGCTACGGTACATAGGCTTGAGTGCGGTACAGTCTGCTGTTCTGTAAGGACCGCTATAGGTCCACAATAGATAGGGTTGACGTGCACCACTGCTGACCGCTGCCCTATACTGCAGCAGTCCTTCATCGGTATAGGGACTAAGAGTTTTGTCACAGGGTCATTTAAAAAATGACAGGCAGAGGAAGAGGCAGGCCCTTCCGCAGGGGTGGTAGGGGTAGGGCAGGAGCAACAGGCTTGAGCCAAAGTGGGAAGTTGCAGAAGGTGCGTTCAATTACTTTAAAGGATGCACCAGACTTGGTTGAGTGGCTCGCTCAGCCTTACTCTTCTGCACCCTCCTCATCCTCTCGATCTGCACCCTCTTCTTCACTCTCTGCTATGTGCACCCCCAAAGACACTACCACCAACAACACGACCACCACCACCACCACCACATACCTTCCGCTTGAGTCACTGGAATTATTTTCCGATCCATATCAAGAGGACATTTCTGATGCGCAGCCACTCTTGGTATTGGATCAGGAAGAGGAGGTAGCAACAAGCGCTACTCAGCAGTCTGACGCCAGTACCCAGATCAGCCCAAGGAGGAGGTTGGTCCCCGGTGTTGCTGCCTACTCCGAGATCTCTACTTATAGCGGTGGGGAAGGTGACGTTGATGATGACGTGTCTAGTGATGTCACGTGGGTGCCCACAAGAGAGGAAGAGGAGGGGAGTTCAGAGGGAGATATGGACCAGCAGATAGGGAGGAGAAGCAGCAATGACTTACATTGCACAGCAGGGACAAAGCAGACTGCAAATGTATCAGGAGCGAGTCATCGACCATGTACGGTCACATCTGGCGCTCCCAGGACACCGGCACATGGCTCCGCAGTGTGGGCTTTTTTTAACGTGTCCGCTGCTGACAATAGCGTTGCCATCTGCAATCTTTGCAGTCAACGCGTTAGTCGCGGTAAGCCCAATACTCACCTAGGGACGACCGCCTTAAGAAGGCACATGAGCAGCCATCACCGAGCCCAGTGGGAGCAACGGAACACACAAAGCCACACTGCAGGCTCTCACCGTCCAGCCTCGTCTTCTACTTCTCCTTCTCCTCTCTCCTCACAATTGTCCTCCACTCCACCTTCCATCACGCCAAGCTCACATTTTTCTGCAAAAAGGCAGGCTTCCGTGGGCCTAATGTTTGAGCGTAAAAAAATGATGACGCCGGATAACCCTCTTGCCCAACGGTTGGCGGCTGGCTTGTCAGAACTCATAGCCCGCCAACTACTGCCATATAAACTGGTGGACTCGGAGGCCTTTCGCAAATTTGTGGCCATTGGAACACCACAATGGAAGGTCCCAGGAAGGAAGTATTTCTCAGAGAAGGGCATCCCAGAGCTATATGGCCATGTTCAGCGGCAAGTGAATGTATCTCTGGCACACAGTGTCGGTGCCAAGATACATCTGACCACAGACACGTGGTCTAGCAAACACGGGCAGGGAAGGTATATCAGTTTTACTGCCCACTGGGTGAACCTTCTGACGGCCGTCAAGCATGTAACCCGTGGCACCCGTGTAGATTTGGTTTTACCGCCACGGATTGCATGCAGGCCTGACTCTTCTTCTCCTCCTCCTACTCCATCCTCCTCCCTCTCCTCCTCAGCTGCCTCCTCCTTTTCCGCTGCTAGCGTCTCTTCCACTGCACCGCCCAAGCTCCCCAGAACCTATTCCACATGCCAGGTGAGACGTTGCCATGCCGTGCTGCGTCTGTTGTGCCTGGAAGCAAAGAGCCACACTGGCCCGGCACTCCTTTCAGCTTTGCGTTCACAGGCAGATGAGTGGCTAACACCGCTCAATTTGACAGTTGGTAAAGTGGTGTGTGACAACGGTGCCAATCTGCTTAGCGCATTGAAACAGGGCAAAATCACGCACGTGCCGTGCATGGCACACGTCTTAAACTTGGTCGTGCAGCGATTCCTTGTCAAATACCCTGGGGTCCAGGACATCTTGCGGCAGGCAAGGAAAATCTCGGCCCATTTCAGAAGATCTTACACGGCCATGGCTCGCCTTGCTGACATTCAGCGGCGACACCATCTGCCGGTCAGACGTCTTATTTGCGATTGCCCGACGCGATGGAACTCAACCTTCTATATGCTTGATAGGCTGCTCCAGCAGAAACGTGCAGTTAACGTCTACCTGTATGAACTCTGCGAAAGAAACGGTTCTGGGGAGCTGGGTTTTTTTTCACCGCGCCAGTGGCTGCTCATGCGCGACACATGCAGACTTCTGCGGCCATTTGAGGAGATCACCAAACTGGTCAGTCGCAGCCATGGCGCCATCAGTGACATGGTACCTTATGCCTTCTTTCTGGAGCGTGCATTGCGTCGTGTCATTGATCAGGCTGTGGAGGAGCAGGAGCGGGAAGATGAGGAAGTCGCAATGCTGGATGAATTCCCAGGGGGGGCTACTCTATCTGAGACAAGTCAACAACAGGAGTCTGATGAGGAGTCAGAGGAGGATGGTGCCGGGGCGGATGAGCAGGAGCAAGAAGAGCATGCTTTAAACCTTTCTGGGATCCCTGTTGTGCGAGGATGGGGAGAGGAGAATGAAGAGGACGACATTATCCTGGATGATGAGCAGGAGCCAGGCCACCACACCGCTTCCACTTTAGTGCAAATGGGGGCCTTCATGCTCCAGTGTTTTAATAGGGACCCCCGTATAAAAAGCATGAGGGTCAAGGACCAGTACTGGGTGGCAACGTACTTAGACCCCCGGTACAAACACAAAATGGCGGAAATGTTACCGCCGTCGCAGAGGGCTGTCAGAATGCAGCACTTCCAGGCCTTGCTTCGAGAAATGCTGCATTCTGCTTTTGCGTGCGCTGGCAGAGGAGCAATTCCCACTCCCAGAGAAGGATTTGCGGGTACCAATCCAACAGCGCCTGCAAGAAGAGGCCGGTTTGAAGATGTGTTGGTGACTTCGGATATGAGGTCATTCTTTCAGCCGACCCATCGACAGGTGTCATCCGGATCCAGCATCAGGGAACGCCTAGACCGTCAGGTGTCCGACTACATTGGGTTAACGGCCGATGTGGACGCTCTGAGGAGTGATGAACCCCTAGACTACTGGGTGGGCAGGCTTGACCTCTGGCCAGAGCTTGCCCAATTTGCAATCGAACTGTTGGCTTGCCCCTCATCCAGTGTCCTGTCCGAAAGGACGTTCAGCGCAGCAGGGGGGATTGTGACCGATAAGCGTACTCGCCTAGCTCACGACAGTGTTAACTACCTCACATTTCTAAAAATGAATGAGGCATGGATCTCGGAGGAATTCAACACATGTGACCAGTAGACCATGTATATGTCTATAAACTATTTTTTTAATCAAGCACACAGACCTTCTTAATTCATTTGGCTCACTTCCTTGACCCAAAAAAGCACACCGTACTATATGCCCCTACCCTCCTCTTTGAAGAGGTTGAGCGGTGTCATATTTCTACTGGGGCTGCTTATGATATCCCTGTGCTGTGCTGACTTCCTCCTGGGGGTTCTTATTATGAAGGGATCACACTATCCCTGTGCTGTGCTGACTTCCTCCTGGGGGTTCTTATTATGAGGGGATCACACCATCCCTGTGCTGTGCTGACTTCCTCCTGGGGGTTCTTATTATGAGGGGATCACACCATCCCTGTGCTGTGCTGACTTCCTCCTGGGGCTGCTTACGGTGCTGCTGTCAGTGCTGTATGTCACGGTGCTGCTGTCAGCGCTGTATGTCACGGTGCTGCTGTCAGCGCTGTATGTCACGGTGCTGCTGTCAGCGCTGTATGTCACGGTGCTGCTGTCAGCGCTGTATGTCACGGTGCTGCTGTCAGCGCTGTATGTCACGGTGCTGCTGTCAGCGCTGTATGTCACGGTGCTGCTGTCAGCGCTGTATGTCACGGTGCTGCTGTCAGCGCTGTATGTCACGGTGCTGCTGTCAGCGCTGTATGTCACGGTGCTGCTGTCAGCGCTGTATGTCACGGTGCTGCTGTCAGTGCTCTGTATTACGGTGCTGCTGTCAGATGCCTCTATCACGGTGCATGTGTCATTCCGGTATGTCACGCTGCTGGTGATCATCTCCTGCACCCTCTTCTTTGCCTACCCTGGTCCCTGACCTTCCCTCTCCTCCATTGCCTTCATTAGCTCCATAGTCCTGAATTGTTAGAACAATTTCCCAAATAAAATAAAAATGCTTGTAGTTATCGATCCCAAATTCACCTCATACATGTATTATGTCATTGTCCAGATGGTGGGACTACATTTCACCCCCTAATAATTACCACGTGGCCGCAAATTCGACATGAAGGTTTGCAAAGTTCGCCTCCCATTGAAGTCAATGGGGCCCGCGGCGAACGTTCGGTTTCGCGAACGTTTGGGTCCGTTCGCATTTCGCGTTCGCGAAACGTCCCGTCGGAAGTTCGTCCATCACTAGTCATCATCCCCCGTATCTGACAAGGACTCTAACTCTGAGTCCCGGTACTCTTCTGCCGGAAAATAGTTCACTACAGTTTTACTCAAAGTCTGCGTAGCCGTCACGATCAGGGGTCAGGCTCGAAGACCAATTGTTATAGCAGTTGCAGGACTACCACTAACCAGCAGGATAGGAACACAGGCAGTCACCCTGGCAGATGACACAGGCTCACCTGAGGTGCGGAGTCTATGTACTAACCGGTTTTCACCAGAGCTCCAGATGGTAAAGATGGATTTAGCTGCCTGTTAGTATCAGGTCGCGGTCCTCAGGATCGCCCCACCAGGAGGTGAGCAAGCCAGGGTTCAGTAGCGGATGAGCAGGTAAGGATCAAAGAGAAGCGTGGTCAGTAAGCAAGCCAAAAGGTCGGTAACGAGTCGTTGCAGATTGGGATCAGGCAGAAGCGTAGTCGTAGAACAAGCCAAGGGTCGATAACGAGCAGTAGAAAATATAAGCGGCAGCAGAGAAGACGGGAGTGAGATACAGGCTGGAGATAGCACAATATTCTGGCAAGGAGGAAGTGCAGAGACATGGCTTATATCAGGAAGTTCATGGGAGGAGCAAAGAGTTCAAGGTTCAGCTGAAATCAAGGTACAAGGCAGGGTTGTCTAAAGGATCTGACAAGGCACTGTCTAGCATCTCAGATAGCTCAGAGAGAAGATTCATTGCCAGACACAGCTGAGGTCCCGGGTTCAAGTCCAGGTCCTGACAGTAGCTTTCCCCGAAGCAACCTTCTTCCACCAATTGGGTCCAGCCGGACTCGGTAGCGGTCTTCTGTTGCGATTCTGGGAAGATTTTGTACGCCCCACTTTCTCCAAAGCAGGCATGGTGACTTTGGTAATGGTGGTTGAAGCAGTGTCCATCTGTTCCAGAATGGTCTCTCCGGCAGTGGCAGTCGTAGAAGTGGCAGCATCTCCCTCAGGGGTGTCAGCAGCAACAGGTATCACTGCTATGGAAGGCCTCACTGAAGGAGCAAAGGTGGCCGACTCCACGGTTGTCTTGCCCGTGGCCAAGGCCATGCTGTGACTTTGACTTTTCCACTTTGAAGAAGTATTCCCCACAGGCAGGACAGCGGAAAAATGGCCGGGGGTTCACAAACAGTCCCTCACACCTTCCACATAGAATCCCCAGGGCCTCAACATCTCCCAATGCGTACAGGACGAACCGCCCTTGAGGGGCCGGGCGAATCCCTGTGTCGGTCAAAGTAGCTCCTGGGAGTCTCACACCCATAAGACCTTCTACTGACAGCATAAGAGGTCCCATGCTGGGTGGCATTCCCGGAGCTCGAAACATTTTTACGTTAAAAGTCTCTTTCCAGACAAAGCAACCTGCTTCTCCCTCTCTCACAACACACTCACGTGGTGCCTCGTGCAGGGAAACTAAACAGGCTAGACTCCTCCCACTGGTTCCTTCAGCTGCGCAACTCGCTGGCTTTTTCCAGGCTCCTCCCACGCTTACGCACCAACAGTGGATGCCAATCATTTCACAAAATGGCGTAGTCAAAAAAAAAACACAACCCTCTGTCCTGTATTCACCACGTGTACAGTTTCTTCTTTGGAGGGGTAACGGTAAATCCCGGACTGCGAGCCCCCACATGTAGCACTAAGCCCCGAAGGAGCTGCTGGTTTGATTGGGCTTACCGTTACCTTCTTCACCTTGATTTGCGTCTAGGGGTTCCCGTGGTAGATGGCCTAGAAACTTTAGAGACTGACGACAGATCCGCTTAAATGGATTTTTATTTGCAAAAAAAAAATTAGTTAACGAACAGTCTCTTAGTATAGGATCAGAGGGTTAGGAGTAAAGGTCCAGGTACTCTTAGTGTCAAAGTCAATAATAAAGAACTCTCTTACTTTGACTAAATCCAGAGAATAGCCATTCACAGCTGAATGCTCACTCAAGTTGGATAGTCCCTCTCTCACAAGGCCTAGCAACCAACAAGGTGCTTAAATCAGGAACAAGTCTCTGCCACAGACGTTGTTGTAGAACATTCGTGTGGTACCAGTATCTTTCAACTGGTTCGGCGATACCCACGAGCTTGGATTCACTTAGGTCCCTCAGCCTCAGGAGGCTTTTGCTAAGAAGCCAACCCGTACGTGGCCTTCTTCTGAAGAGTCTTTTCCCTGGATATCTACGAAGTTGCTGGGCCTCTCCATAACCGGAGATGGCGCCGGACCACCTCGGAATCCTTTCTTACGTTTCCTTGTCTCGGGCTAGCCAGCCCCCGAGACATAAAGTCGGGTGGATCCGCACCCCAGGCCATAGCCTTCGTGGGGGCTGGGAGGGAGGGAGGACCAGAACCATGGAGTCAGAACATACTTCTGGACAGGAACCCCGAACCACATGACAACCGCATCTTAAGTACCCTCTCCCAGAAAGCACAGCAAGAGTGACACTCCCACTGGGCGGGCGCTGACCTTAAAGCACCCAACCAGACTGTGGTTCCATGCCTGCCAGAAGAGACAGTGCCCCCGGTGGCCAGGCTGAACACCCTATAGTCCAGTCAGATTGATACTGAGGTCAAAACTTGGAATAATTATACCCAAACCAAACTGCAGTTCAGGTGTAACATTAAATTTGAAAAACAAAGCACGTGCTCTTCAGGAGCCGACGCTACATAAACTTAGAGATTCTTGAGAGTTTTTAGGAAGTACTACCATACAGTACCAGATTCTTTCAGCCAACCCAGCGATACTGTAAGGATATTGATCCGGGATGTGTCCTCAAACTGAGTTTCCAGGCTCCTCCAGAGACACCAGCCTTGTGCTCGGTCCTCCACTGGAAAAGTCCTCCCCTGGATCCTTCAGCTCTCCTCGGCTTCTCCCCGTAGGCGAGACAGCACAGGACCACCCCTGGATCAGTAGGCCCCAAGACATTCCTGGGCATACACTCTCAGTTGCAGAGCCTCGGGCCAGCAGGCCCCAAATCGCAGGACCAATGCGTCACACACCCCAGGCCAGGAGGGCCCTGGGGTTGGGATCACGGACCCCAGAAAGCAAAATGGACCATCCAAAAATAACCCGAAAAAAATGACGCCAGTACCTTAAATACCTTCTTCCAAAATGCACAGCAGGGATACCACACCCACTGAACCATTTCTGAGCAAGAGGCGGTATTCAATACATCCAGCCTGCTGCTGTTCCACACCCACTGACGGTGACAGTGACACCTACGGTCAGTTGGGAATCAGTGCAACCCAGGTGAACTGGTACAGAAACCAGAACTTTAGAGAAATTAATCTGAGCCAAACTACAGCCTCAGATAATTAAATTAGAAAAAAAAAAAAAACAATAGCGTCTGCTCATCAGGAGCAGGGCACTACAAGTATAAGGAGTTATAAAAGGTATAATAATTGCAACGCCTCTCCTGGGTGGGGATGTGGAGATTGGAGGAGGGGGTGGCTTCTACTCAGAAGGAAGAGGGGTTTAGTTGAGAATTGGCAGGTTCTCTCGAAGTCAGTCCAGGTTCCGGGGTATCCACTGTCCAGTGGAAGGACTTATAAAAGGTATAATCGTTACGGCGCCTCTCCTGGGTGGGGATGTGGAGATTGGAGGAGGGGGTGGCTTCTACTCAGAAGGAAGAGGGGTTTAGTTGAGAATTGGCAGGTTCTCTCGAAGGCAGTCCAGGTTCCGGGTGATTCACTGTCCAGTGGAAGGACTTATAAAAGGTATAATCGTTACGGCGCCACTCCTGGGTGGGGATGTGGAGATTGGAGGAGGGGGTGGCTTCTACTCAGAAGGAAGAGGGGTTTAGTTGAGAATTGGCAGGTTCTCTCGAAGGCAGTCCAGGTTCCGGGTGATTCACTGTCCAGTGGAAGGACTTATAAAAGGTATAATCGTTACGGCGCCACTCCTGGGTGGGGAAGTGGAGATTGGAGGAGGGGGTGGCTTCTACTCAGAAGGAAGAGGGGTTTAGTTGAGAATTGGCAGGTTCTCTCGAAGGCAGTCCAGGTTCCGGGGTATCCACTGTCCAGTGGAAGGGCTTATAAAAGGTATAATCGTTACGGCGCCACTCCTGGGTGGGGAAGTGGAGATTGGAGGAGGGGGTGGCTTCTACTCAGAAGAAAGAGGGGTTTAGTTGAGAATTGGCAGGTTCTCTCGAAGGCAGTCCAGGTTCCGGGGTATCCACTGTCCAGTGGAAGGGCTTATAAAAGGTATAATCGTTAAGGCGCCACTCCTGGGTGGGGAAGTGGAGATTGGAGGAGGGGGTGGCTTCTACTGAGGTTATGTTGAGAATAGTGATGGACGAACTTCCGACGGGACGTTTCGCGAACGCGAAACGCGAACGGACACAAACGTTCGCGAAAACGACCGTTCGCCGCGGGCTCCATTGACTTCAATGGGAGGCGAATTTCGCAAACCTTTAGGTCGAATTTGCGGCCACGGGGTAATTATTAGGGGGTAGCACGTAGTCCCACCACCTGGACAATAGCATAATACATGTATGAGGTGAATTTGGGATCGATAACTACAAGCATTTTTTTTTTATTTGGGAAATTGTTCTGACAATTCAGGACTATGGAGCTAATGAAGGCAATGGAGGAGAGGGAAGGTCAGGGACCAGGGTAGGCAAACAAGAGGGTGCAGGAGATACAGAGCACTGACAGCAGCACCGTAATACAGAGCACTGACATCAGCACCGTGACATACAGCGCTGACAGCAGCTCCGTGACATACAGCGCTGACAGCAGCTCCGTGACATACAGCGCTGACAGCAGCTCCGTGACATACAGCGCTGACAGCAGCTCCGTGACATACAGCGCTGACAGCAGCTCCGTGACATACAGCGCTGACAGCAGCACCGTGACATACAGCGCTGACAGCAGCTCCGTGACATACAGCGCTGACAGCAGCTCCGTGACATACAGCGCTGACAGCAGCTCCGTGACATACAGCACTGACAGCAGCTCCGTGACATACAGCGCTGACAGCAGCTCCGTGACATACAGCGCTGACAGCAGCACCGTGACATACAGCGCTGACAGCAGCTCCGTGACATACAGCGCTGACAGCAGCTCCGTGACATACAGCGCTGACAGCAGCTCCGTGACATACAGCGCTGACAGCAGCTCCGTGACATACAGCGCTGACAGCAGCTCCGTGACATACAGCGCTGACAGCAGCACCGTGACATACAGCGCTGACAGCAGCTCCGTGACATACAGCGCTGACAGCAGCTCCGTGACATACAGCGCTGACAGCAGCTCCGTGACATACAGCACTGACAGCAGCTCCGTGACATACAGCGCTGACAGCAGCTCCGTGACATACAGCGCTGACAGCAGCACCGTGACATACAGCGCTGACAGCAGCTCCGTGACATACAGCGCTGACAGCAGCTCCGTGACATACAGCGCTGACAGCAGCTCCGTGACATACAGCGCTGACAGCAGCTCCGTGACATACAGCGCTGACAGCAGCTCCGTGACATACAGCGCTGACAGCAGCTCCGTGACATACAGCGCTGACAGCAGCTCCGTGACATACAGCGCTGACAGCAGCTCCGTGACATACAGCGCTGACAGCAGCTCCGTGACATACAGCGCTGACAGCAGCTCCGTGACATACAGCGCTGACAGCAGCTCCGTGACATACAGCGCTGACAGCAGCTCCGTGACATACAGCGCTGACAGCAGCTCCGTGACATACAGCGCTGACAGCAGCTCCGTGACATACAGCGCTGACAGCAGCTCCGTGACATACAGCGCTGACAGCAGCTCCGTGACATACAGCGCTGACAGCAGCACCGTAAGCAGCCCCAGGAGGAAGTCAGCACAGCACAGGGATGGTGTGATCCCCTCATAATAAGAACCCCCAGGAGGAAGTCAGCACAGCACAGGGATGGTGGGAGCCCCTCATAATAAGAACACCCAGGAGGAAGTCAGCACAGCACAGGGATGGTGGGAACCCCTCATAATAAGCAGCCCCAGTAGAAATATGACACCGCTCAACCTCTTCAAAGAGGAGGGTAGGGGCATATAGTACGGTGTGCTTTTTTGGGTCAGGGAAGTGAGCCAAATGAATTAAGAAGGTCTGTGTGCTTGATTCCAAAAATTGTTTATAGACATATACATGGTCTACTGATCACATGTGTTGAATTCCTCCGAGATCCATGCCTCATTCATTTTTAGAAATGTGAGGTAGTTAACACTGTGGTGAGCTAGGCGAGTACGCTTATCGGTCACAATCCCCCCTGCTGCGCTGAACGTCCTTTCGGACAGGACACTGGATGAGGGGCAAGCCAACAGTTCGATTGCAAATTGGGCAAGCTCTGGCCAGAGGTCAAGCCTGCCCACCCAGTAGTCTAGGGGTTCATCACTCCTCAGAGCGTCCACATCGGCCGTTAACCCAATGTAGTCGGACACCTGACGGTCTAGGCGTTCCCTGATGCTGGATCCGGATGACACCTGTCGATGGGTCGGCTGAAAGAATGACCTCATATCCGAAGTCACCAACACATCTTCAAACCGGCCTCTTCTTGCAGGCGCTGTTGGATTGGTACCCGCAAATCCTTCTCTGGGAGTGGGAATTGCTCCTCTGCCAGCGCACGCAAAAGCAGAATGCAGCATTTCTCGAAGCAAGGCCTGGAAGTGCTGCATTCTGACAGCCCTCTGCGACGGCGGTAACATTTCCGCCATTTTGTGTTTGTACCGGGGGTCTAAGTACGTTGCCACCCAGTACTGGTCCTTGACCCTCATGCTTTTTATACGGGGGTCCCTATTAAAACACTGGAGCATGAAGGCCCCCATTTGCACTAAAGTGGAAGCGGTGTGGTGGCCTGGCTCCTGCTCATCATCCAGGATAATGTCGTCCTCTTCATTCTCCTCTCCCCATCCTCGCACAACAGGGATCCCAGAAAGGTTTAAAGCATGCTCTTCTTGCTCCTGCTCATCCGCCCCGGCACCATCCTCCTCTGACTCCTCATCAGACTCCTGTTGTTGACTTGTCTCAGATAGAGTAGCCCCCCCTGGGAATTCATCCAGCATTGCGACTTCCTCATCTTCCCGCTCCTGCTCCTCCACAGCCTGATCAATGACACGACGCAATGCACGCTCCAGAAAGAAGGCATAAGGTACCATGTCACTGATGGCGCCATGGCTGCGACTGACCAGTTTGGTGATCTCCTCAAATGGCCGCAGAAGTCTGCATGTGTCGCGCATGAGCAGCCACTGGCGCGGTGAAAAAAAACCCAGCTCCCCAGAACCGTTTCTTTCGCAGAGTTCATACAGGTAGACGTTAACTGCACGTTTCTGCTGGAGCAGCCTATCAAGCATATAGAAGGTTGAGTTCCATCGCGTCGGGCAATCGCAAATAAGACGTCTGACCGGCAGATGGTGTCGCCGCTGAATGTCAGCAAGGCGAGCCATGGCCGTGTAAGATCTTCTGAAATGGGCCGAGATTTTCCTTGCCTGCCGCAAGATGTCCTGGACCCCAGGGTATTTGACAAGGAATCGCTGCACGACCAAGTTTAAGACGTGTGCCATGCACGGCACGTGCGTGATTTTGCCCTGTTTCAATGCGCTAAGCAGATTGGCACCGTTGTCACACACCACTTTACCAACTGTCAAATTGAGCGGTGTTAGCCACTCATCTGCCTGTGAACGCAAAGCTGAAAGGAGTGCCGGGCCAGTGTGGCTCTTTGCTTCCAGGCACAACAGACGCAGCACGGCATGGCAACGTCTCACCTGGCATGTGGAATAGGTTCTGGGGAGCTTGGGCGGTGCAGTGGAAGAGACGCTAGCAGCGGAAAAGGAGGAGGCAGCTGAGGAGGAGAGGGAGGAGGATGGAGTAGGAGGAGGAGAAGAAGAGTCAGGCCTGCATGCAATCCGTGGCGGTAAAACCAAATCTACACGGGTGCCACGGGTTACATGCTTGACGGCCGTCAGAAGGTTCACCCAGTGGGCAGTAAAACTGATATACCTTCCCTGCCCGTGTTTGCTAGACCACGTGTCTGTGGTCAGATGTATCTTGGCACCGACACTGTGTGCCAGAGATACATTCACTTGCCGCTGAACATGGCCATATAGCTCTGGGATGCCCTTCTCTGAGAAATACTTCCTTCCTGGGACCTTCCATTGTGGTGTTCCAATGGCCACAAATTTGCGAAAGGCCTCCGAGTCCACCAGTTTATATGGCAGTAGTTGGCGGGCTATGAGTTCTGACAAGCCAGCCGCCAACCGTTGGGCAAGAGGGTTATCCGGCGTCATCATTTTTTTACGCTCAAACATTAGGCCCACGGAAGCCTGCCTTTTTGCAGAAAAATGTGAGCTTGGCGTGATGGAAGGTGGAGTGGAGGACAATTGTGAGGAGAGAGGAGAAGGAGAAGTAGAAGACGAGGCTGGACGGTGAGAGCCTGCAGTGTGGCTTTGTGTGTTCCGTTGCTCCCACTGGGCTCGGTGATGGCTGCTCATGTGCCTTCTTAAGGCGGTCGTCCCTAGGTGAGTATTGGGCTTACCGCGACTAACGCGTTGACTGCAAAGATTGCAGATGGCAACGCTATTGTCAGCAGCGGACACGTTAAAAAAAGCCCACACTGCGGAGCCATGTGCCGGTGTCCTGGGAGCGCCAGATGTGACCGTACATGGTCGATGACTCGCTCCTGATACATTTGCAGTCTGCTTTGTCCCTGCTGTGCAATGTAAGTCATTGCTGCTTCTCCTCCCTATCTGCTGGTCCATATCTCCCTCTGAACTCCCCTCCTCTTCCTCTCTTGTGGGCACCCACGTGACATCACTAGACACGTCATCATCAACGTCACCTTCCCCACCGCTATAAGTAGAGTAGGCAGCAACACCGGGGACCAACCTCCTCCTTGGGCTGATCTGGGTACTGGCGTCAGACTGCTGAGTAGCGCTTGTTGCTACCTCCTCTTCCTGATCCAATACCAAGAGTGGCTGCGCATCAGAAATGTCCTCTTGATATGGATCGGAAAATAATTCCAGTGACTCAAGCGGAAGGTATGTGGTGGTGGTGGTGGTGGTCGTGTTGTTGGTGGTAGTGTCTTTGGGGGTGCACATAGCAGAGAGTGAAGAAGAGGGTGCAGATCGAGAGGATGAGGAGGGTGCAGAAGAGTAAGGCTGAGCGAGCCACTCAACCAAGTCTGGTGCATCCTTTAAAGTAATTGAACGCACCTTCTGCAACTTCCCACTTTGGCTCAAGCCTGTTGCTCCTGCCCTACCCCTACCACCCCTGCGGAAGGGCCTGCCTCTTCCTCTGCATGTCATTTTTTAAATGACCCTGTGACAAAACTCTTAGTCCCTATACCGCTGAAGGACTGCTGCAGTATAGGTGAGCGGTCAGCAGTGGTGCACGTCAACCCTATCTATTGTGGACCTATAGCGGTCCTTACAGAACAGCAGACTGTACCGCACTCAAGCCTATGTACCGTAGCACCCTATACCAAGTTACCAGTCCTTATAAGAACTTTTGTGGACCAAGCAGGTTGTGTATTAGTGTTTAGCAGACTGTACGTCAGTCCCTATACCGCTGAAGGACTGCTGCAGTATAGGGCAGCGGTCAGCAGTGGTGCACGTCAACCCTATCTATTGTGGACCGATAGCGGTCCTTACAGAACAGCAGACTGTACCGCACTCAAGCCTATGTACCGTAGCACCCTATACCAAGTTACCAGTCCTTATAAGAACTTTTGTGGAACAAGCAGGTTGTGTGTTAGTGATTAGCAGACTGTACGTCAGTCCCTATACCAATGAAGGACTGCTGCAGTATAGGGCAGCGGTCAGCAGTAGTGCACGGCAAGCCTATGTATTGTGGACCGATAGCGGTCCTTACAGAACAGCAGACTGTACCGCACTCAAGCCTATGTACCGTAGCACCCTATACCAAGTTACCAGTCCTTATAAGAACTTTTGTGGACCAAGCAGGTTGTGTATTAGTGTTTAGCAGACTGTACGTCAGTCCCTATACCGCTGAAGGACTGCTGCAGTATAGGGCAGCGGTCAGCAGTGGTGCACGTCAACCCTATGTATTGTGGACCGATAGCGGTCCTTACAGAACAGCAGACTGTAACGCACTCAGGCCTATGTACCGTAGCACCCTATACCAAGTTACCAGTCCTTATAAGAACTTTTGTGGACCAAGCAGGTTGTGTGTTAGTGATTAGCAGACTGTACGTCAGTCCCTATACCAATGAAGGACTGCTGCAGTATAGGGCAGCGGTCAGCAGTAGTGCACGGCAACCCTATGTATTGTGGACCGATAGCGGTCCTTACAGAACAGCAGACTGTAACGCACTCAGGCCTATGTACCGTAGCACCCTATACCAAGTTACCAGTCCTTATAAGAACTTTTGTGGACCAAGCAGGTTGTGTGTTAGTGATTAGCAGACTGTACGTCAGTCCCTATACCAATGAAGGACTGCTGCAGTATAGGGCAGCGGTCAGCAGTAGTGCACGGCAACCCTATGTATTGTGGACCGATAGCGGTCCTTACAGAACAGCAGACTGTACCGCACTCAAGCCTATGTACCGTAGCACCCTATACCAAGTTACCAGTCCTTATAAGAACTTTTGTGGAACAAGCAGGTTGTGTGTTAGTGATTAGCAGACTGTACGTCAGTCCCTATACCAATGAAGGACTGCTGCAGTATAGGGCAGCGGTCAGCAGTAGTGCACGGCAACCCTATGTATTGTGGACCGATAGCGGTCCTTACAGAACAGCAGACTGTACCGCACTCAAGCCTATGTACCGTAGCACCCTATACCAAGTTACCAGTCCTTATAAGAACTTTTGTGGACCAAGCAGGTTGTGTATTAGTGTTTAGCAGACTGTACGTCAGTCCCTATACCGCTGAAGGACTGCTGCAGTATAGGGCAGCGGTCAGCAGTGGTGCACGTCAACCCTATCTATTGTGGACCGATAGCGGTCCTTACAGAACAGCAGACTGTACCGCACTCAAGCCTATGTACCGTAGCACCCTATACCAAGTTACCAGTCCTTATAAGAACTTTTGTGGACCAAGCAGGTTGTGTATTAGTGTTTAGCAGACTGTACGTCAGTCCCTATACCGCTGAAGGACTGCTGCAGTATAGGGCAGCGGTCAGCAGTGGTGCACGTCAACCCTATCTATTGTGGACCGATAGCGGTCCTTACAGAACAGCAGACTGTACCGCACTCAAGCCTATGTACCGTAGCACCCTATACCAAGTTACCAGTCCTTATAAGAACTTTTGTGGAACAAGCAGGTTGTGTGTTAGTGATTAGCAGACTGTACGTCAGTCCCTATACCAATGAAGGACTGCTGCAGTATAGGGCAGCGGTCAGCAGTAGTGCACGGCAAGCCTATGTATTGTGGACCGATAGCGGTCCTTACAGAACAGCAGACTGTACCGCACTCAAGCCTATGTACCGTAGCACCCTATACCAAGTTACCAGTCCTTATAAGAACTTTTGTGGACCAAGCAGGTTGTGTATTAGTGTTTAGCAGACTGTACGTCAGTCCCTATACCGCTGAAGGACTGCTGCAGTATAGGGCAGCGGTCAGCAGTGGTGCACGTCAACCCTATGTATTGTGGACCGATAGCGGTCCTTACAGAACAGCAGACTGTAACGCACTCAGGCCTATGTACCGTAGCACCCTATACCAAGTTACCAGTCCTTATAAGAACTTTTGTGGACCAAGCAGGTTGTGTGTTAGTGATTAGCAGACTGTACGTCAGTCCCTATACCAATGAAGGACTGCTGCAGTATAGGGCAGCGGTCAGCAGTAGTGCACGGCAACCCTATGTATTGTGGACCGATAGCGGTCCTTACAGAACAGCAGACTGTAACGCACTCAGGCCTATGTACCGTAGCACCCTATACCAAGTTACCAGTCCTTATAAGAACTTTTGTGGACCAAGCAGGTTGTGTGTTAGTGATTAGCAGACTGTACGTCAGTCCCTATACCAATGAAGGACTGCTGCAGTATAGGGCAGCGGTCAGCAGTAGTGCACGGCAACCCTATGTATTGTGGACCGATAGCGGTCCTTACAGAACAGCAGACTGTACCGCACTCAAGCCTATGTACCGTAGCACCCTATACCAAGTTACCAGTCCTTATAAGAACTTTTGTGGACCAAGCAGGTTGTGTATTAGTGTTTAGCAGACTGTACGTCAGTCCCTATACCGCTGAAGGACTGCTGCAGTATAGGGCAGCGGTCAGCAGTGGTGCACGTCAACCCTATGTATTGTGGACCGATAGCGGTCCTTACAGAACAGCAGACTGTAACGCACTCAGGCCTATGTACCGTAGCACCCTATACCAAGTTACCAGTCCTTATAAGAACTTTTGTGGACCAAGCAGGTTGTGTGTTAGTGATTAGCAGACTGTACGTCAGTCCCTATACCAATGAAGGACTGCTGCAGTATAGGGCAGCGGTCAGCAGTAGTGCACGGCAACCCTATGTATTGTGGACCGATAGCGGTCCTTACAGAACAGCAGACTGTAACGCACTCAGGCCTATGTACCGTAGCACCCTATACCAAGTTACCAGTCCTTATAAAAACTTTTGTGGACCAAGCAGGTTGTGTGTTAGTGTTTAGCAGACTGTGCGTCAGTCCCTATACCGCTGAAGGACTGCTGCAGTATAGGGCAGCGGTCAGCAGTGGTGCACGTCAACCCTATCTATTGTGGACCGATAGCGGTCCTTACAGAACAGCAGACTGTACCGCACTCAAGCCTATGTACCGTAGCACCCTATACCAAGTTACCAGTCCTTATAAGAACTTTTGTGGACCAAGCAGGTTGTGTATTAGTGTTTAGCAGACTGTACGTCAGTCCCTATACCGCTGAAGGACTGCTGCAGTATAGGGCAGCGGTCAGCAGTGGTGCACGTCAACCCTATGTATTGTGGACCGATAGCGGTCCTTACAGAACAGCAGACTGTAACGCACTCAGGCCTATGTACCGTAGCACCCTATACCAAGTTACCAGTCCTTATAAGAACTTTTGTGGACCAAGCAGGTTGTGTGTTAGTGATTAGCAGACTGTACGTCAGTCCCTATACCAATGAAGGACTGCTGCAGTATAGGGCAGCGGTCAGCAGTAGTGCACGGCAACCCTATGTATTGTGGACCGATAGCGGTCCTTACAGAACAGCAGACTGTACTGCACTCAGGCCTATGTACCGTAGCACCCTATACCAAGTTACCAGTCCTTATAAAAACTTTTGTGGACCAAGCAGGTTGTGTGTTAGTGTTTAGCAGACTGTGCGTCAGTCCCTATACCGCTGAAGGACTGCTGCAGTATAGGGCAGCGGTCAGCAGTAGTGCACGGCAACCCTATGTATTGTGGACCGATAGCGGTCCTTACAGAACAGCAGACTGTAACGCACTCAGGCCTATGTACCGTAGCACCCTATACCAAGTTACCAGTCCTTATAAGAACTTTTGTGGACCAAGCAGGTTGTGTGTTAGTGATTAGCAGACTGTACGTCAGTCCCTATACCAATGAAGGACTGCTGCAGTATAGGGCAGCGGTCAGCAGTAGTGCACGGCAACCCTATGTATTGTGGACCGATAGCGGTCCTTACAGAACAGCAGACTGTACCGCACCCAAGCCTATGTACCGTAGCACCCTAGACAGACCAAGTTACCAGTCCTGATAAAGAGCTTTGTGGAACAAGTGAGTTGTGAATGATTAGCAGACTGCAGCAGAAGGGCAGCAGTCAAGTATAATATTCTTTCTATATTTGGAAGAAAGAATATTATACGTGTACAAGCCTATTACCGTACCACTGATACCAGTCCTGAAAAGAACCTTTGTGGAACTAATAGTAACAGCAAGTCTTTAAAATTATCCTCACTGCCTGACACACTGCTTCCTGCCTGTCCCTATACAAATTGGCAAAAAAGAGTAGGCTGGAACGATTAGCTGGAACAGCTCTTTTGTGGACCTGATAGTAACAGCTAATGATGATGATGATGATGATGATGAAGAAAGACTAATCTGGCTGAGCTGTCCCTAAAATAGCAGCATACAGCGCTCTGTCCCTTTATCTAAACTGACAAAAGAAACTCAGGCTGCTGACCTAACACCTATACCAGTCCTGAAAAGAACTTTTGTGTACCAAATAGCTAGCGTTTTCTCTGTCCCTACTCCACACAGGATCCTTTCCCTACAGTGACAGAAGAAAGAATGTAAAATGGCCACCGGATCGGGTGTATTTATAGGTTAGGGGGAATGTCCAAGTGTCCATGAGCTGTCATGTCTCAATTGGTTGTCCTGTAACACATGATAAACGTGTCACGAAAGGTTAAAGTTCTTGTATACATTAAACACGTAAGTCCGCCGGGGCGAACGACGGAAAAAGGCGTTCGAACCCGCGGACGGCGAAAGTCGGAAATTCGCCGCGAAACGACCGCCGGGCGAACCGTTCGGCCATCACTAGTTGAGAATTGACAGGTTCTCTCGAAGGCAGTCTAGGGTCCGGGGGGGGTTTTCCACTGTCCATTCGAAGGAGAAGCTGAGAATTAACAGGTTCTTTTAAAAGAAATACAGGAATGCAAGGAAGATACACGGAAACGTGCCCTTTAAACTCTAATTGAGATATTATGAGACGTGTCTCCAAATGGAGCTGTTTCCCAGTATTTGTACATTGTTTTCCGAGTCGAGTAATTTATATAGCTAAGTGCAGTGTGTATTAGTGCCGCATAATTCACTTCATTTATGAATTATACATTACTTTACATGCCGTAATATTTGTAGCAAACACTACGTATTAAAGACAGGTAATAACTTTCCCATTACAATGCAAACTGAACAAATAAAAAGCAGGAACAATCTACACCCAGCATTGTAAATTGGTTTGTTACCATTTCCTTAACTGCCGTAAAAGTAAAATGCATAAATGAAAAGTGTTTTATGGGAAGTTGGAATCAATGCTCCGTGTGATACTTCTGGATTGTATAATGCGCTTTTGCAAAAGTAAGTTAACATTTCATAAATAACATTAAAATAGCTGCCTTCTAAGCGGCGCAAGTTTGTCGGGGGGCTTAGCGGAAACAGTCAGCCTTATGCTGGCTAAATTGTAATGTTTATGCAAGATGCTCACGGGCTAAAAATTCAGATCCAATCTGGATACAAAGGACTGTAAGGACGCCAAATTCCCCGCGATTCTGGATTTAGATCGGTATTAATAATCTGAAAAAAAAGGAGAAAAATAACTGCTGTATACTTCAGCTGTTTGCAATAACAGGATGGTAATGCTTCCAATGTTATAAAGGGGGCTGGGCAGTAGGTGGCTAGGGTTTAATTCTTTTGTTGTGTTTTATTTTTACATGGTGATGGGATGTTCATAGCTCTACAATCAAGCTACTATGTATGGGTTTTCCTGCGAGCTATGCTTTGCATTGATGCAATAGGATATATAAATATATATATATATACAGTGGTGTGAAAAAGTGTTTGCCCCCTTCCTCATTTTCTGTTCCTTTGCATGTTTGTCACACTTAAGTGTTTCGGAACATCAAACCAATTTAAACAATAGTCAAGGACAACACAAGTAAACACAAAATGCAATTTGTAAATGAAGGTGTTTATTATTAAAGGTGAAAAAAAAATCCAAACCATCATGGCCCTGTGTGAAAAAGTGATTGCCCCCCTTGTTAAAACATACTATAACTGTGGTTGTCCACACCTGAGTTCAATTTCTCTAGCCACACCCAGGCCTGATTATTGCCACACCTGTTCACAATCAAGGCATCACTTAAATAGGAGCTGCTTGACACAGTAAGGTCCACCAGAAGATCCTTAAAAGCTACACATCATGCCGAGACCCAAAGAAATTCAGGAACAATTGAGAAAGAAAGTAATTGAGATCTATCAGTCTGGAAAGGGTTATAAAGCCATTTCCAAAGCTTTGGGAATCCAGCGAACCACAGTGAGAGCCATTATCCACAAATGGCGAAGACATGGAACAGTGGTGAACCTTCCCAGGAGTGGCCGGCCGCCCAAAATTACCCCAAGAGCGCAGCGACGACTCATCCAAGAGGTCACAAAAGACCCCACAACAACGTCCAAGGAACTGCAGGCCTCACTTGCCTCAGTTAAGGTCAGCGTTCATGCCTCCACCATCAGGAAAAGACTGGGCAAAAATGGCCTGCATGGCAGAGTTCCAAGGAGAAAACCACTGCTGAGCAAAAAGAACATCAAAGCTCGTCTCAATTTCTCCACAACACATCTTGATGATCCCCAAGACTTTTGGGACAACATTCTGTGGACCGATGAGACAAAAGTGGAACTCTTTGGAAGGTGTGTGTCCAAGTATATCTGGCGTAGAAGGAACACTGCATTTCATAAAAAGAACATTATACCAACAGTAAAATATGGTGGTGGTAGTGTGATGGTCTGGGGCTGTTTTGCTGCTTCAGGACCTGGAAGACTTGCCGTGATAAAAGGAACTATGAATTCTGCTGTCTACCAAGAGATCCTGAAGGAGAATGTCCGACCATCTGTTCGTGTACTCAAGCTGAAACGAACTTGGGTTCTGCAGCAGGACAATGATCCTAAACACACCAGCAAGTCCACCACCGAATGGCTGAAGAAAAACAAAATGAAGACTTTGGAGTGGCCTAGCCAAAGTCCTGACCTGAATCCTATTGAGATGTTGTGGTATGACCTTAAAAAGGCCGTTCATGCTCGAAAACCCTC
This sequence comes from Lithobates pipiens, assembly GCF_037356315.1. NCBI lineage: Eukaryota > Metazoa > Chordata > Amphibia > Anura > Ranidae > Lithobates > Lithobates pipiens. The sequence goes on along the minus strand of NW_027507685.1, from coordinate 261,951,646 downwards.
TAATGTAACTGAATTAGGACAATTCTGCAAAGATGAGTGGGCCAAAATTCCTCCAGGACGCTGTAAAAGCCTCATTGCACGTTATCGCAAACGCTTGGTTGCAGTTGTTGCTGCTAAGGGTGGCCCAACCAGTTATTAGGTTTAGGGGGCAATCACTTTTTCACACAGGGCCATGATGGTTTGGATTTTTTTTCACCTTTAATAATAAACACCTTCATTTACAAATTGCATTTTGTGTTTACTTGTGTTGTCCTTGACTATTGTTTAAATTGGTTTGATGTTCCGAAACACTTAAGTGTGACAAACATGCAAAGGAACAGGAAATGAGGAAGGGGGCAAACACTTTTTCACACCACTGTATATATATATATATATATTAGGGCTGCGGAAATTAACGGTTAATTGTTCGATTAATCGTTAATTTCTTTGATCGATCAAAATAATTTTGATCGAGGACGATCCGCGGAGTGAGCTCCGCGGTCTCGCCCATAGGAAAGGCCGCGGCTTCGGCCTAGCTCCGGAGCTGCGGCCATCTTGGTCCACCCGACGGTGGCCTAGACGCGCGCTGACGTCATCATCGCCCGCCTGCTTGTGTCTACTCTGAGGACGGACGGGTCTGCCTGCTGTCTATTCCAGACAGAGCAGACAATCATGAAAATTAAGATATGGGGGAGATGTGAGATGTGGGCAGTACTTTATGGGGGGGGGGAGATGTGGGCAGTACTTTATGGGGGGGAGATGTGGACAGTACTTTATGGGGGGGAGATGTGGACAATACAGATGACGTCTTCTACGACGAAACGCGTCGGGACTCTGCTGCAATTGTGTTTTATCCTGTTAAGCGCTCAAACTACTGTACACATTTAAAATACCTCTCAACATATGAAGTGATTGCCTACATTTGAGGTCCCCCTGGATAACTGGTTGCTGGGAGAATCTGCATATAGTTGCAAAAGCCTGTATGATCCCCCAAATGTAAATTTGTGAGGATCCAATAACTCCGGTAAGCCTTCAATTCGCCTGGTGACGGGAACCTCACGAGACTAATGCATGAATCTTTTTGAAAGGAGGTGTAATATATTTCCTACACACTTGTGGACTATACAAAGACACTATACACAAAGGACTCTGTATTTTACTATTGGGACTTTGTTTTTTCCCCTTTTTTTTTTCCTTTAATTTTTTCTTGGACATTTTTGGTAAAACTTTCTTTTTTGAGTCACCTATATATGCAATTTATGTAAGAATCTATGTGTTATGGGCACTACTTTATAGTGGGATTTTTTCACTGTAACTTTAAACTTATAAGTAAGATTAAGGATATTTGATATTTGAAGCTGTGAGAAGCGCTACACTTTTTCATAACATTCTTTATGGGGGGGAGATGTGGACAATACAGCATGGGGGGAGATGTGGGGGAAATGTGGACCGTACAGTATGGGGGAGATGTGGACATTACAGTATGGGGGAGATGTGGACATTACAGTTAAAGTTAAACTAACTTTCTACGTTTTTCTTAAAGTTTAATAAAAAAAATTGTAAAAACTGTATGTGCGTTATAATTAATTGAAATCAGTCGATTAATCGATTAAAAAAAAAATCGATTAATCGAACAGGAAAATTTTAATCAGTAACAGCCCTAATATATATATAAATGCATAGTAATTTACCCATTGAAAGTGCATGTACATTTGTTCTGTGCAAATAGGACAAAAAAAAGAAAAAAAGAAAGTCGAATGTTAAAAGGTTATTTCCAGTGATGGTTGAAAGTTTTTCATTGATTTAAAACAAAAACGACCACATTTGGCCAGTAGATGGTGCCATGTATCATAGAAATCATACTTGGCGCCATCTGCAGGCCAAAGATGTTTTTTTTTTGCACGTTAAATCAATGAAAAACATTAGTCTAGCACAGAATTAGCTTAATAACTTTAAAATATATATACAGGCATACCCTACTTTTAAGTACACAGTGGGGTTTATTTACTAAAGCTGGAAAGTGAAAAATCAGGTCTCACGTCTGCATAGAAACCAATGAGCTTCCAGGTTTTATTACCAAAGCTTAATTGAACAAGCCGAGGTTAGAAGCTCATTGGTTTCTATGCAGACGTGAGACCTGATTTTTCACTTTCCAGCTTTAGTAAATAAACCCCATTGTGTACTTAAAAGTGGGGTATGCCTGTATATATTTTTGCCCCATTCGCACAAAATAAATGTACATGCGCTTTTACTGGGTGAATTGCTATGCTTTTTTTTTTTTTAAATATACACCCAAAAGGTTTTAAGAGTACAAGGGAAATATCAGAAACCATGAAATCAGGCCGAGACAGAAGTACAGGTAAATCACACTTGTTTAATAATAGAAGTAAAAAGAACAAACGTAGTCAAAACACAGCCAAAGTTCAGCAACCGGAACGGATAGTCAGCCAAGCCAGAAGTTAGGGATCAATGAAGTGGAAACAGCAAGCAGGATCTGGAGCCAGAAGGGATATCAGCAAAGCGGGTCTTTAACAGGATCGCAGGAGATAGTCTCTGTGATGTTGACCAAGACGAAGGCAAAGCTCCTCTGGACTGGACGGCTTAAGTACACAGGACTGAGGAGCAGGATATCATCAACAGCTGAGAAACCGTGGAGAGAGATGGGAGTTGGCAATTAGCTGACAGCTGACAGCTCAGAGAAGGAAGGGCTGAGCTCAGCCCTGACAGGAACAAAGGGGGACGGCTACTGCTCACTAGGGGCCGATACATATTGGGGGTCGAGAGTTGTGAAGGACACGAGGGACTTCTTATCTCCTGGGGATGTGGTGAACTGTGGGTTTAGTAGTGTTGGGATAGCAGTAAGGCTAGGCTCACAGTGTGGCTGACCACTGAGGTGGCTCCGTTTTCAGAGGGTGGTAAAACAGCATCTACCAGGCGTTCAGGAGGTAATATTGCCACCTCCCAAATGCCGAATCGCAATTTTGTATGGAATAATTGCAGTGTGAACCCACTGACTTCATTGGGCGAGTTTGATGGGCAGTGCAGCCTGTCGATTCGACATGCCAAGCTTACATCTTCTGTAGCCCCAAAGCTAGGCATCATGACATTGTGGCATCTGTAGGCAGGTGTAGTTAACTAACCTGCCACTGGGTGGCTCTGTTCCAGAATAATGTCTGGTTACAGAAGAAAGTGTCATCAGCTGCTATGCCCCCTTTTGGCTAAAGAATACAAACAAATGGCCATTGCCCTTACCTATAAACTGGTCTTTGCAGCTAGGAGCACATGGAAGGGCAATGCTGTAAAACAAAACCAAAGAAATTCTCAGCTCAACTTACCCACCAGTCTGTGAACAACTGAATTGTCCTGTCTAACAATATGCAAAAACGTGCTTGAGCTACAGAGCTTTGCCAAGGCTTCTGTAGTCCTAACTCAAAATTTATGAGAGCCTCCACAGTGAAAGCACATGCAGAATAATGAATAGGCAGGGGGTTGGTAAGCCTGGTGGGAGCCCACCCCTCCTTAAAGGCACAGGAGCACACTGGACACCCAGCATAGAGCACAATGGCAGCAAAGCTGCCCTTTTAGTTGAAGCCCTTCTGTTGTGATGTCTTGGGTGAGTTAGGACCTAGATATAAGCCAGGCTAGGAGGAACCCACGTACAGTTGGGGCATGGGAACCATTCACCCCACACTAGTACAGATGTAACCAGCACAGGAGGCCCTGGACGGGGTTGGAGGCCAGGGAGAAGTAGACTTTCTGACGCTTATGAGGCCAAGCCAAGAGTTCCCTGAGTGAGGCTATTCCCCTGGAGGGTCCCTGGGAGAGGTGTACCCATGGAGGAGTACTAATGACCCCGGGGGGAGCGAGAGACTGTTTAAGACAAGATGGCAGCTTTAAAGTGATGGATGATGCTTTCACATATGACTACTGTGGACCGTCCACTAAATGTAAGTGACAATGTACTGTCAAGCAACCCCCGGATAGTATGTCAATGTGATGTGACTGTTGTGCCATTTTCTAAGTGCCAACAGTAAAGTGCAGCAACCTTATGTATGTGTGGATATTCATTTCTTGGGGATACAACGGTCAACAGCCGGGAATGTCGTGTGCAGGCCTCTGGTATATATAGTTACATAGTTAATCAGGTTGAAAAAAGACACAGGTCCATCTAGTTCAACCATAAAAATAAATAAATAAAAAATAATACCATACAATCCCATATACACAATCCTATACCAACAGTTGATCCAGAGGAAGACTCCAGCAAAGTATGATCCAATTTGCTACAGCAGGGAAAAAAATTCCCTCCTGATCCACCGAGAGGCAATTGGATTTTCCCTGGATCAATTTTACCTATAAATATCAGTACCCCGTTATATTCTGTACATTTAGGAAATAATCCAGGCCTTTCTTAAAGCAATCCACTGAGCTGACCAGAACCACCTCTGCAGGGAGTCTATTCCACATTTTCACAGCTCTTACTGTGAAGAAACCTTTCCGTATTTGGAGATGAAATCTCTTTTCCTCTAGGTGTAAAGAGTGCCCCCTTGTCCTCTGTGTTGACTGTAAAGGGAATAACTCAACACCAAGTTCACTATATGGACCCCTTATATATTTGTACATGTTGATCATACCCCCCCTTAATCTCCGCTTCTCAAGAGAGAATGAATTCAGTTCCTCTAATCTTTCCTCTGTGCTTCTTATCAGTTTGGTTGCCCTTCTCTGCACTTTCTCCAGTTCCCCGATATCCTTTTTGAGAACTGGTGCCCAAAACTGAACTGCATATTTCAGATGAGGTCTTACTAATGATTTGTACAGGGGGGCAAAATGATATCTCTCTCTCTGGAGTCCATACCTCTCCTAAAACAAGAAAGGACTTTGTTCGCTTTGGAAGCCACAGCTTGGCATTGCAAAAACCCCCCTGATGCTTCTCCACCACTGACTCCCCCAAGTTGTACTCCCCCTAGTACAGTGATGGCAAACCTTGGCACCCCAGATGTTTTGGAACTACATTTCCCATGATGCTCTAGCACTCTGCAGTGTAGTGGAGCATCATAGGAAATGTAATTCCAAAACATCTGGGGTGCCAAGGTTCGCCTTCACTGCCCTAGTATGTATGATGCATGCATATTCTTAGCCCCTCCTTTATCTGTACTTTAGTAATAAGCTCTGAATGGTTTGAGATTACCAGGTCCAGCAGAGCATCATTCCTAGTTGGGGCCTCAATAAACTGGACCATAAAATTGTCCTGTAATAGGTTTATAAATTTTTGCCCTTTAACTGTTCCATTACTCCAGTCAATTTCCGGGTAGTTAAAATCCCCCATTATTATCACTGTCCCAGCCCTTGCAGCCCTTTCCATCTGTGCAAGGAGCTGAGTCTCCACCTCCTCATTAACATTGGGTGGTCTATAACAAACTCCAGTGATTAACTTTGAACTACACCCATCTAAATGCAGTTCCACCCATAATGCTTCGGACTCATCACACTCTCCATCAATTAGGTCCTCATTCACACTCGTTTTTGAGATCCCTTCTCACATAGAGATAAACCCCAGCACCTTTCCTTCTTACTCTGTCTCTCCGAAAGAGAGCATAGCCAGGAATATTAATAGCCCAGTCATATGAGGAATGAAGCTAAGTTTCAGCAATACCGATCACATCATAGCTCTCCTTGTGCACCAGAGCCTCCAACTCACCTATTTTGTTTGGCAGAACAGAGCATTGGTTAACAAACACTTTAATGCATTATTACATCTTGCTCTGGTGTTTTGCATACCTTTTTTTAGTAGTACAAATGCCACTATCATTTCCAATGGTTGTTTGCAACATGGGAACTTTCTTGTCACCTGCTATAGCCCTCCCCCCATCTATCCCCATTCCACCCTCCACTAATGTCTGACCCCTAACTGACCTGTCTGCCCGATTGAATTCTAGTTCACCCTCAATCCTAGTTGAAATACTCCTCCAGCCATCCCATAAACCTCTCCCAAGCACAGCAGACCCCCTTCCATTCAGGTGCAAACCATCTTTAGCATATAGCCATTGCTCTAGAAATCCAAACCCTTCCTTCTTACACCAGATCTTTAGCCATGCATTCAGCTCTCTAATCTCCCCCTTTCTTTCCTGAGTTGCACATGGCACAGGCGATATTTCAGAGAATGTCACCTTGGAGGTCCTTCCCTTACACTTGCAGCTTAGTTCTTTAAATTGATTCTTAAGGAACCTCCACCTTCCATGTATTCTGTCATTGGCTCCAACATGGACCAAGACAGCTGGGTCATACCAAGCCCCTCCCAGTAATTTATCAACCCGGTCCACCACATGCCGAACCCTGGCACCAGGGAGACAGCAAAACATTTGGTTGAGGCGATCCTGGCAACAAATTATTATTATCAGTCCTTCTGATTAAAGAATCCCCTATTACTAGCAACTGCCTAGGCCTTCCTGCACTCCCCTCACCACTCCTACTAGATAGGCTCCTCTCTCGGCTGTTAGGGGTAGCAGTGACATCTAGGGCTTTCACCTCTGTGTTTGCCACCTCCACATCTTCACTCAAATTGGCAAATTTGTTTTGATGCACAAACCACAGGACTGACCTTCCTTTTCTGTGAGCCCCTTCCACTCCCTCTAACTATATTAACCCATCTTGCCACCCGATAATCCTGACTTGCCCCCCCATCCCCAGATCAACCCTACTGACCACCTGCTCAGCAAGCAGAGGACCCCTTTCAAGGTTGTCCTTTCTGCCCAGTGTTGCAACTTGCTCCTTCAGATCTCCAATGTGAGCTTCCAAAAGGGCAACCCGCTCACATCTGTTACAGGGGTATCCATCCTGGAGCTGTTGCACCAATTTTGCATACGTGTGGCACACTGTGCACTGAGCAAAACCTTCCCCCCTGCTATGGAATGCCAGGTCTTTAGACACCTCTGCCATGGACAGTATCCTGACAGCAGGGGCGGACTGACAACTCATGGGGCCCTCGGGCAATAGGAGATTATGGGGCCCCCAGGCAATCAGAGATTATGGGGCCACACAGTATACACAAACATACACACACACAGTATACAATCATACAGTACACACAGACATGTTTCTATTGGCTGAGAAGGTACTGGAGAGGTGGGGCAGCTATAATCTTGGGATTTTTAGACCAAAAGGATGTTGGTAAGGGACATTTCAAAGACAGATGTAAAAAAACAAATTTTTTACATACTGTCACTGGTTTTACTGAGGCTGTCAACCCTGATGGGGCCCCCTAGTGGCATGGGGCCCTCGGGCAGTGCCCGAGTGGCCCAATGGTCAGTCCGCCCCTGCCTGACAGTTTTCTACCAGGTATGTGATACTGGCACAGTAACCTGAAGAGCTTTGTGCTCTAAGCATCGTACGTCCTTTTCCCCCTGGTCCTCAGGTGTAGGGGCGCTGGCGTTGCATCTGTCACATTCAGTGGTATTAATGAACAAGCATCCAGAACAAGAACTCTCCAGCCCAAGAGTATTGTAATTGCATTGCATTGTACAGCCTCAGCGAGTGCTACTTCAACCCCCCCCCCCCTGATGAGTTTCATCCCGCCCACTAGGGCCTTGTTATAGAGATCCCCAGTGGGTAGGACGAAACACGTCAGGGGTCATAGCACTTGCGGTGGCCATACAATACATTTTGCATGTGTAACGGCGTACTGGATTGGCTGTCACAGTAGTCACATGATTGGAAGTCTGCCCAGCCGGGTCACTTTGGGACCGCAGTCAGGGCAGGACTTAGGGTGGTGGGGGCCCCTGGGCTTGAGTCACTTTCGGGCCCTACCTTCTATACATTACCGTATTTATCAGCGTACAACACGTGCCGGCGTATAACATGCACCGCAAGTTTAGGAGGGAATTTTAAGGAAAAAAACTTTTAGGAGGGAAGTTTAAGGGAAAAAAACTTACATTTAAATGCCCATCAATGCAGCCTTATCAGTGTCCATCTACAGCCTTGTCCAGTGTCATTGCAGCCTTGTCAGTGTAGCCTTGTCATTTGCAGCCTTGCCCCAGTGTCATTTTCAGCCTTGTCATTGCAGTCTTGAAGTTTAAAAATGGCGCAGCCGAGATACAGAGTCCTGTGTATCTTGGCGGCTCTCAGGGGCTCTCGCCGGCTCTCGGGATCTCTTGGGGGCTCTCGCTGGCTTTCGGGTTCTCTCGGGGGCTCTTGCCGGCTCTTGGGTTCTCTTGACGGCTCTCGGGTCCTCTCTAGGTCCCAAGTGGAACCGAGAGTTGCCGAGAGTACTCGGCTCGGCTCACAGTCACGCCCAGTCCCTGTGTTATGTCCATTATAGGGCGGGACTGTGAGCGGAGTCGAGCCGAGTACAGTTGGCTATGTATCTCTGCGGGGCCCCCTATTGGGCGGGGCCCATGCGCTTGAGCCCAGTCAAGCCCAATGGTAAGTCCTGCCCTGACCGCAGTTGTTCGTGACAGTGTTGTCACAGTGCTGGGAGTGTGTAATTAGAGTGCGCTCCCATTACAAAACAGGAACACATAATTGTGGCAGTACAGATTGAGGCCCCCCCGCCGCGGTGATGCCACATATAGGCGTGTGTCTGGTTTAGAAGGGTTTGCAATGAACCTAAATAAAAAAATTAGGCATCGACTCCTAAAAATGTGTCCCTTATCCGTTTGACTTTGTCCTCTTAAATAAAGCATCTGATCCCCTTTATGAATTTTCTGTTCCCATTGTGAGTATATTAGTCGTCTATTGCATTCTCTGCGACACTCCACTCCATGATGTAGTCATGTTCCCCTCACAAGCCACTAAGTTGACAATTTGTCAGTCGGCGCCATCATCCATCTTCATAAAAGCAATCTCCAATATAGCAGACCGGGAGCCAGCGATACGCCTCTCCCTGGCACACAAACTGTGTGTCTTCATTTAACACCGGCCTCGGAGCGCGGGCAGAGACGCGCCAGCGACTGATGTGTCTTCAGCCGGAATTTTAATTTTTATTTTTTTGCCTTACAGAAATAATCTGATTAAAAAAAAAAAAGAATCCTTTTGTAAGGTAATTAAAGGGAAGCACGGAAACAAGAATGAAGTTTTACGACAGATGGAAGCATCCAGACAGTTGTAAACTGAAAAAGAAAATTCAGAAATCTTTGATGGGTAAATTGGCAGAAACACAAAAGATTCGTTCCAATTAATGCGGCAGCCAAGAGGATGCTGAGGATCGCCTCAATAGATGTACGGAGCCGGAGCATCTTGATGTCCTGGAATGGTCTTGGTTTAGCTTAAAGCTGGTTGTAAAGCTTAATTATATTTGTAAAATAACAAACATGCTATATTTACCTACTCTGGTATTGCACAGAGCGGCCCCAAAACATCCTCCTCTGGGGTCCACCATTGGCGCTCTAGGTTCCTCCTCTTCTTGGTGCCCCACTTCCTATGGCGGGCTCACCCAGCATGGGTCGGCCCCGCCCTCCCGCTCCCCCTCTTCACAGGTGGCCAATGGTTGCAAGTGTTGATCTGTGAATTCTGGTGAGGGAGGGGTCAAAAGAGCCTCCCCACTGTCAGAATTCTATAGAACAGCAGGGGGAGGTCACTGCACCAACATCACCTTCGTCAGTTTCTTTCATTCAACCTGTCAAGGTGTACCCAGCTTAACCCTTATCTTTTATTAAGGCGGAAGTAAACCACAGCATTTAAAAAAAAAGAAAAATCCCCTGCAAGGCAATGTCATCATGTGCTAGTATGCATCGGGTACTAGCACATTATGACATACTTACCTAAGAACGAGGCTCTCCAGTGGCAAGCTTTCACAGCTGGCAGGGCTTCCATCTTCCCTGGGTCTTACATAGTTACATAGTAGGTGAGGTTGAAAAAAGACACAAGTCCATCAAGTCCAACCTATGTGTGTGATTATATGTCAGTGTTACATTGTATATCCCTGTATGTTGTGGTCGTTCAGGTGATTATCTAATAGTCTTTTGAAACTATCGATGTCCCGCTGAGACCACCGCCCGTGGAAGGGAATTCCACATCCTTGCCACTCTAATGCCGCGTACACGCGCTCGGAATTTCCAACAACAAATATTAGATGGGAGCTTATTGTCGTAAATTCCGACCGCGTGTAGGCTCCATCGGAACATTTGTTGTTGGAATTTCCGACAACAAAAATTTGAGAGGTGGATCTCAAATTTTCCGACAACAAAATCCGTTGTTGGAAATTTTGGGCCTGTGTAGACAATTCCGACGCAGAAAATTCCATGCATGCTCGGAATCAAGCAGAAGCGCTGCACAGGCTATTGAACTTTTCTTGGCTCGTCGTACGTGATGTACGTCACTGCGCTCTTGACGTTCCGAATTTCCCACAACATGTGTGCAACCGTGTGTATGCAAGACAAGTTTGAGCCAACATCCGTTGGAAAAAAAAACAAGATTTTGTTGTCGGAATGTGAATTTTAGGCAACCGAGCACTGGCTGTGTATGCCCGCCTGAAATAGCTACAGACTCTTCTGGCCTCTCTCTTCTTCTGCTTTAGTACATCTTGCAACCCTGGGTATGTACTTAGAAAATGCTGCACCACCAAATTGAGGTCATGTGCCAGGCATGGCACATGTGACTGTCAACTTTCCTTGTGCAAGGGCGAACAGGAGATTTGAGCCATTATTGGACACCACCATTCCTGGCTCCAGCTGGCGTGGTGTGAACCCCCTCTGGGCCTGTCCCTGCAGAGCTGCAAGAATCTCTGCTCCGGTGTGGTTTCTGTCCCCTAAACACACCAGCCTTAGCACTGCATGGCACATTTAAGCCTGACTCTGGGAATAGCCCTTTGAACGCTTAGGGGGTACCTGATGTTCATAGGACAATTCTGCAGAAGAGGGCATGGAGGTGACGGAGGAGGAGAAGGAGGAGGGGGTAGGGCTCACAGGTCTGGCATCATCACCACCAGCTGTATGGAGACGTGGGGGCACAACAAGCTGCAGCACCTAGCCCTGCCCTTCTTCCTTTCAAGTTGTAAGCAGTGTCTCCCAGTGTGCTGTGAATGAAATATATATCGTCCCTGCCCATGCTTGCTGGACCATGTGTCAGCAGTAAGGTGGATTTTACGGCTGACTGCCTTGCCCAACAATGCCAGAACATTCCCTTCCACGTGATGGTAGAGAGATGGAACAGCCTTACGTGAAAAGTAGTAGTGACTGGGAAGCTGCCATTGTGGTACAGTACATTGTGCGAATTCACGGAAGGGGGCAGAATCCACCAGGCTGAAAGGCAGAAGTTGGAGAACCAACAGCTTTGACAAGCTTGCATTCAGGCGCTGGGCCTTTTGGTTTACAGGGACTGTATTTTTTTTCCGCTGCAGCAGAGGGGCAGTGGAAATTTGCCGGCTACAGTCTACAGCTGGTGATGTACTGTTGGCAGATGTGCTGCAAGGACCTGGGACACCCTGTGCTATACCATCATCCCTGTCAGTGGAGGCTGCTGAAAGGTAATGACTCGATGTCTCAGGGGCAGACTAAAGATTTTTGCCCCTTTTGTGTGGCTTTTAGGTGCTCTTCCAACGGGCTGAGTGGTTATATGTTAAATGCTTTGTTAAGCATGTTAAGCAAGGCCTTGTTAAGCAAGGCCTATCCCGGGGACACCTGGCTGCTAGGCTGCCTGAGGCCTAAGAAGGAGCAAGAGAAGCAGCGTAGGGTTGTGACTGCAGGATTGGAGTCCAACCCAGTTGAAAAGGTTCAGCCGGACAGGGAACCAGTTGTGGTCGGAGGTAGAAAGGAAGCTTACTACTGGAAACTACTGTGAGTAAGCTTGAGCAAGTACCAGAGCAGTCTTCTCACCAGAGGGTGAAGAAGTGGGAAAGCATCAGCAAGTGCCAAGCAAGGGACCCAGCAGGATAGCGGGGGCGACGCTTGAGGAGTATACATCGGGATAGCTGTGGAAGAGCTCAGGAGATCCAGTGACGACTGGGATCAGGAAATCTAGTGAGAGACTGGGAGCTCAGTGTGTGAAGAAGACCTACAGTGGGATACTGTGAGATAATTAAAAGAACTGTTCCATGTTACCAAGAGTTATGTACAACTACCTTTAGTGACTGTTGCAAGATTAGTCACCATAGGAGACAGCGGTCCTACCTATACAGAAGCGTTATCCGGCTGGAGGCCTTCCACTGTATAGCTGTCTACCCATTGGAAGTCTCGGCATCTGCCAATTATCATTGCATCTACCTAAGGGTGTCCTGGCCCTAACCCTCTCTTCAACAGTTCTGTTAAGAGACAATAAATCTCTTGTTCACATTCAAAAGTGACTGGTGCCCATCATTTCTTCTTGCATCACACCCACCATGCCTGGTAACCCACCCTACAAGGAAGGATGTCAGCATTCCCTGACTCTGGAGGTCACCATTAGGCCTCTGGGGCTCCGGGACTTTGCTATACTAGAAAAGGTTATTACTTTTTTACATTTTGGTATTTACCTATCTCCTAAAATGTCCCAAAGGCCATTTCTTGTAAACTCTTTGATAGATGAATACAAATTCTTGCACATTTCGGGTGGTTCTGACACCACCACATGACACCTTGACTTGGTTAATGTCCTATAACCATCCCATTAGATTGGAGTCTAACTCCCAGGGTGTCCATCTACCAGTAGGGAAAATTGTGATGCAATTCTATTTGTCTTCTTTACTCAGGACTCAAATGTAAACATAAAGATATGTCAAGTATAATGAAACTCTAGGCAAACAATTACTGGCTAGGGATTAATACTAATGAATTAGAAACTTTTTTTTTTTCATTTAAATTCCTTGAAGTCCATACAGAATATCTTCAGGTGGTTTGGCTGACTTCGGCAGATCTGAACACTGAGGATCTCAGCTAAACTTGGTATGTTTCTGAGGATATACCAGTAGATTAATATGAGAACATAACAGCACTCTTAGCCCTTGTACACACGGTCGGACATTCCGACAACAAAATCCGTCGGATTTTGTCCGAAATTTGTGTCGGACAAAGTAGTTTGTATGTCAACATTCTAGTTTAGTAGAAAAACATCAGAAGAAGTATGGACTTTTTTTTTTTCCTAGAATCATACTTACCAGTGTGGATGCAGCATCGGTTCGATACTACATCTGTACCTTGCCGACTCTAAGCCCCTGTACACACGGTCGGAGATTTCAACAACCAAATCAGTCGGATTTTGTCCGTGGGATTTTGTCCAAAACTGTTGCATACACACGGTCGGACTAAGTTGTCGGAAAATCCAATCGTACGTAACGTGATGACGTGATTTCGTTACGACGGGACTACGTTCAGGCTAGTAGCCAATAGCTTTGGTCTAGGAATTTGATCTGAGCATGCGTGGCACTTTGTCCGATCGGAATTCTCTACACAAAATCGGACAAAGTCAGATCGGATCATGTTGTCGGAAAGTTTTAAAGCCCAGCTCTAAAACTTTGTCCGTTGGATATTCCAACGGAAACAGTCTGATGGAGCCCACACACAGTCGGATTATCCGACAACACGGTCCGATCTGACATTTTCCATCGGAATGTCCGACCGTGTGTACAAGGGGCTTAGATATTCCACAGATATTGACCACCTCTAATATTCTGTTCTCAAATAGATGGCTATTTACTGGACAAATATTCGTACAAAATACAGGGCAATCACAACAAAATTGGCTGTAAAAATGCCCAGTCTTCCCATAGGCAGGAAGTGATCAGAATGGTTCAATGGTTTTACGGTAAATGGGTTTCAATGTGCATGTGGATTTACACAAATTATCTCCAGATTTCAATCTACTGGTTGGAAAAACCATAGGACACCTGTATTTGGACTCAAATGTAAACATAAAGCTACATACAATACTTCTTGGTGGAGATGAATTAGAAACAATTTATTCTAACCTTATGTTTACGTGTCTTGAAGTCTGTTTTGCTTGTATCCTTTTGGTTATTTTGTGGTAAAGCAAGGAGACCACAAAATAACACCTGTAGTATATTGAAGGAGATGCATGGAATAAAGCTGGTTTAGCTGTATTTCTCTGGTGGATCACAGAAGTGCAGTTCATTCTGCACTCCTGTGACCCAATTTCAGCAGATAGCAGGCTAAAGCCCTCTGTCGGCTGACATCACAGAGCCGGTCCAGCCTCAGGCACGATCACGACAATGAAGTCAGGATTCGCCCACATGCCTGGACCGGCACCCAGCTCAGCCTCTCAGGCAACTGGCGAGAGCCTGAGCCAGCGGCTCCTCCACAGCCAGTGAGTGAGGTGGGCAGAGCAGAGAGCGGTGACACCAGTTCTCTGCTCATGGAGCTCTGAGAATCAAGCGATTGGCAGAGTTTGATCACTCGGTTCTCAGTGTTAGCCCTTGTACACACGGTCGGAGATTTCGACAACCAAATCCGTCTGATTTTGTCCCCCTGATATTCTCGGTCGGATTTTGTCCGAAACTGTTGCATACACACGGTCGGACAAAGTTGTCGAAAAATCCGATCTTTCAGAACGTGATGACGTAATTTCGTTACGATGGGACTGCATTCAGGCTAGCAGCCAATAGCTTTGATGTAGGAATTTGATCTGAGCATGCGTGGCACTTTGTCCGATCAAAATTCTCTACACATGATCGGAGTATGTCCTATCGGACCAGTTTGTCGGAAAATATTTCCAACAAGTTGGAAAATTGGGTCCGACGGATATTCCGACGGAATCAGTCCGATGCAGACCACACACAGTCGGATTATCCGACAAACCGGTCCGATAGGACACATTCCGTCGGAATCTCCAACCGTGTGTACAAGGGCTTAGAGTCGGCAGGGTACAGATGTAGTATTGAACCGATGCTGCATCCACACCGGTAAGTATGATTCTAGAAAAAAAAAGTCCATACTTCTTCTGATGTGTTTCTACTAAACTAGAATGTTGACATACAAATTACTTACAGTAATACGATAAAAATACAGGACATTCAGAGTGTCACAAACATGCATACACACATGATTTTCCTAGCTAATGAATATTGACAATAGTCCAACAGTATGTATGCAGGAAGGTTACACTTCTGTTAACTTCTGTTATAGCTGGTCCACACTTTCCTTCTTGAACAGAACTAAACATTCAAAGGAAAGTTCCACATTGATTTTGTTCTGTAGTGTAGATTTATAGTTGTCCCATAGTAAAGTTTATAATTTCAGCTCTTGTCAGAGACCTTATATCCAAAAAATCACAGCCCATCCCACATGAGAAGAAGACAAAAAGCAACGCCCTCTAAGCCCTTGTACACACGGTCGGAGAATCCGTCGGAATGTGTCCTATCGGACCGTGTTGTCGGATAATCCGACTGTGTGTGGTATGTATCGGACTGATTCAGTCGGAATATCCGTCGGACCCAATTTTCCAACATGTTGGAAATATTTCCCGACCAACTGGGCCGATCGGACATACTCCGATCATGTGTACAGAATTTTGATCGGACCAAGTGCCACGCATGCTCAGATCTAATTCCTACATCAAAGCTATTGGCTACTAGCCTGAATGTAGTCCCATCGTAACGAAATTACGTCATCACGTTCTGAAAGATCGGATTTTTCGACAACTTAGTCCGACCGTGTGTATGCAACAGTTTTGGACACAATCCGACGGATAGAATCCGACGGGCAAAATCCGACAGATTTGGTTGTGGAAATCTCCAACCGTGTGTACAGGGGCTAAGTGTAGCGGTATAGCAATTTAACCACTTAAAGATCGAGCCTCTTTCTGAGATTTGTTGTTTATGTTAAAAACTGTTTTTTTTTGCTAGAAAATTACTAAGAAACCCCAAACATTATACATTTTTTCTAACACACTAGAGATTAAAAAAATAGCGGTCGTTGCAATACTTTCTGTCACACTGTATTTGCACAGCGGTCTTACAAGCGCACTTTTTTTTTTAAAAATATACTTTTTTGAATAAAAAAATAAGACAACTGTAGAGTTAGCCCAATTTTTTTTTTTATATTGTGAAAGATAATGTTACGCCGAGTAAATTGGTACCCAACATGTCACGCTTAAAAATTGCGCCCGCTCGTGGAATGGCGACAAACTTTTACCCTTAAAAATCTCCATAGGCAACATTTAAAAACGTCTACAGGTTGCATGTTTTAAGTTAAAGAGGAGATCTAGTGCTAGAATTATTGCTCTTGCGCTATCGATCGCGTGGCGATACCTCACATGTGTGGTTTGAACACCGTTTTGATATACAGGCGCTAGTCACGTTCGCTTCTGCATGTGCATGTGATATATGAGAGAAGGTTTTGTACTATAGGTTGCAAAAATGATCAATGTTTATAGAAAAGTAGCTTGAAATACTTTCCATTGCCGCGACAATCAGTCTACCAGGCCGAAGGGTTTGGTCCTTATGGATCCTTGGAAGATGAGAAAAGTAGGGCCTTTTGGCTGGAGTTGCGTGACATCACTCGCGCGGAGTTCCGTGACATCACTCGCGCATGCGCGCGGGTGCAGACAGTCACGGCATGACCCCTTGAGAAACGTCACGATCTGCCCTTTCCAAAGTGCGCATTGCGCCGTAGACATCAGCGCACGGCTTTATTGTAAGTATCTCCAAAACCGTGGAGGTTTAGGAGATATTTTCAGCACCTACAGGTAAGCCTTAATACAGGCTTACCTGTAGGTAAAAGTGGTTGTACAGGGTGTGCAACCACTTTAAGGAATGCTACTTCGACTGGAGTGATAATTCCCTCTATGTGCTTCTATTGAAAACTGGGGTAGAGGATCACTGGTAAGTTTTTGATATATGCAGCTGTCGGAGAGGAGCCTGGCGGACTCTAGCACGTAGTCTGATCGATTTTGAACTACGATCCCCCCCCACTTTATCTGCTGATCTGATGATCAGATGCCGGTTATTGGTGAGCTGTTTGAGAGCTATGGATTCAGAGGCTGTCCGGTTGGATGAGAGTTGTGAATGTTGGGTAGTCTGTTGGCACATGCGACTTTTAATTACAATCCTGTATATAAGCCTTTTCAACTGCTTATTAGATCGTATAACCTTTATGATTTTTCCATGGTTTCCACTTACGGAAGTGAGTTAGTGCCAGTACTAGGGATGAGCTTCGTGTTCGAGTCGAACGTACGTTCGACTCGAACATTGGCCGTTCGGCCGTTCGGCGAATTCCGAACGTTTGGGCCGTTCGCGTCAAAATTCGAGTGACGCGCGCGCGGACCACAATGCACTGCGGTGGCGCAGTGCATTGCTGCCCCATGATTGCCCAAGCATACACTGTGACCCCGCATGCTTGGCCAATCGCAGCGCCGGCAGCGAGGAGAGCCATGATTGGCCACAGGCATCCTGCCTGTGGCCAATCATAGCTCAGACTGTGTAGTGCACGCCCCACACTATATAAGGCCGCCTTTGAGGCGGCTTCGTGTAGTGTGTTACTTAGCATCTGAAACAGTGGGTGTTCTGTGTACCTTCAACACAGTACACACCAATCGTTTTTGGCTGATTTCCTATCTTGCTGCTGTGTAGTGGTTGTTGTCTGTGCCCTGACTGCAGTATACACCACTATATTCACCTCACCTATATAGCTAGTGATCTAGCTTTAACCACTTAACAACTGCCCATTGCCGATTAACGGCTTCAGGGCGGTTGTTTAACTCTGAGAGGCCGTTAATTAACGGCCTCCCAGAATTCTGCTCTCGCGTGCCCCGAGGTGTGCGCACTCGAGAGCATCCGTGACCGCCGGGTCGCATCACGGATCACGGTAAACGGCCGCTCATAGCGACCGTTTACCACGTGATTGCTCCGTCAAATGACGGAGTGATCACTTGGAAACAAACCGGCGTCATGTTATGACGCCTGTTCCTCCCTCCCCTCTCTGTACCGATCGGTACAGCGGAGGGGAAAGAGATCGGTGTCAGCAGCGATGTGGGCTGCATCTGCAGTGCCCACATCGCTGCTCACCGAATTTAACCCCTCAATTCCCTGCCGATACTCTGCAATACCAGTGCATACTCTGCAGTACCCCGCCATTACTCTGCAGTACCCCCCATTACTCTGCAGTACCCCGCCATTACTCTGCAGTGCAGTACCCTGCCATTACTCTGCCATTACTCTGCAGTAACCCCCATTACTCTGCAGTAACCCCCATTACTCTGCAGTACCCGCCATTACTCTGCAGTACCCGCCATTACTCTGCAGTAACCGCCATTACTCTGCAGTAACCGCCATTACTCTGCAGTACCCCCCAATACTCTGCAGTAACCCCCAATACTCTGCAGTAACCCCCATTACTCTGCAGTAACCCCCATTACTCTGCAGTAACCCCCATTACTCTGCAGTACCCGCCATTACTCTGCAGTACCCGCCATTACTCTGCAGTACCCTGCCATTACTCTGTAGTACCCCCCAATACTCTGCAGTACCCTGCTATTACTCTGTAGTACCCCGCCAATACTCTGTAATACCCTGCCATAAATTGCCATACCCAGCCATACTCAGAGATACCCAGCCATACTCGGTGATACCCTGAAATACCCAGCCATAGACGCCCCCCACCCCTCACCGCCCTCCGGTGCTTCTACCAACTCGCCAGTACGATCAAAGCCAGAATCTTTTTTTTTATTTTTTATTTCAGGCTTCCCAGCCTAGAGGTGAGATGTGGGGTCATATTGACCCCCCAGATTTCACTGTAAAGAGGACCTGTCACCCCATATTCCTATTATAAGGGATGTTTACATTTCTTGTAATAGGAATAAAAGTGATCAAAAATATATTTTTGGGGAAAAAAATGTCAAACTAACATAAATAAAGTAAAATGAACAATAAAAAAATAAAATAAAAATTAAAGCGCCCATGTCCCCATGTGCTCGCATGTGCCACACATGTGAGGTATCGCCGAGAATGTTAGAGCGAGAGCAATAATTCTAGCCCTAGACCTCCTCTGCAACTCAAAACATGTAACCAGTAAAAAAAAAATTAAAGCGTCGCCTATGGGGATTTTTTAAGTAGCGACGTTTGGCGCCATTCCACGGGCATGTGCAATTTTGAAGAGTGACATGTTTGATATCTATTTACTCAGCATAACTTCATCTTTCACTTTATGCAAACATTGGGCTAACAAGTGGTTAATAATAGAGCTTGCAGTCAGTAGTGTTAGGAGATAGTGCGTGCTGTCTGCGTGCTCTGTACCCAGTACATACCGCTATAATATAGGGCAGGCCCCTACTTTCAAACATCCAACTTACAAACATCTCCTACTTGCAAACGCAAGGAGACAGCAGCAAGTGAGATGAAAAAAGATGGACGACAAAACAAAATTATACAGGGGTGATAACCCTTCCCTATGTTTTCCAAAAAGCTTAAAAATATTTTTTTTGACTGGAGCTACACTTTAAAAATGTACCAGTTGAAAATGACAAACAGATTCAACTTAACACAACAAACCTACACAGTCCCTGTCTTGTTTGCACCGCCTGTATACTGCTGTTCTGAGTATATAGGGCCTGGGGGCCACACGCATTTCCTTTTTTTAATATGGGTACGGGGTTCCCCTTAATATGCGTACAAGACCCAAATAGGCTGGTAATGGGCAGGGAGGGCTACCCATGCCATGTTTCTCAATGATTTCCAACCATATTGCAGGAACCAGATATAACATTAAAACCGCAAGCAGTTTTAAATGGTGTTATTTCCGTTTAATGTCATTTTGTGCAGGGACTGTTCTAAACACGGGAAACACGTGGCACTTCACAGGCATACTACAGACACCCCCCAGGCACCATATTTAAAGGAATATTTCACTTTTTTTCACTTTAATCGTCATTAAAATCAGTGCTCCCGCCAAAACGGCAGTTTTTAAAACTTTTTTTTGCAGTGACCCATGTCCCCTGAGGCAGGAGGCAGGTCCCCAAACCCTTTTTAGGACACTATCTTGCATATTAGCCGTTAAAATTAGCACTTTCCAATTCGAACGTTCGAGTCCCATAGACTTCAATGGGGTTCTAACGTTCGTACCGAACGCGGGGGTCGTTCGCAAGTTCTGGTGCGAACCGAACCGGGGGGTGTTCGGCTCATCCCTAGCCAGTACATATGGAAAAAGAAAAAGGATATCCCCTATGGTGGGGTTTTTTAGGCAGCAATACAATATCTGTAGTATAGTAAGAGGCGTATGTTTGTACACAGTAGAAATTAACTACTGAGAAAAAAACAACTATAAATGGATCTATCTATATATATATATATATATATATATATATATATATATATATATACATATCCATTTATAGTTGTTTTTTTTCTTCTATAATACACAAACCTTCTGAAGAAGACCCCCGTGAGGGTCGAAACGCGTCAGTGTCATTTCATCATTGTATATACAGGTGTACAGTGTATATGTGATACAATCATTTTTTGTCTATATATGTGCATCCATACTATGTTTTTATTGCCAAGTGGAGTTCAATTCTTGACTATTGTGTCATTTATTCAATCCTCTTTTTTATTAATAAACATTTATAAAATAATAAATTCGCCCTATATTTTGTTTTCTCAGTAGTTAATTTCTACTGTGTACAAACATACGCCTCTTACTATACTACAGATATTGTATTGCTGCCTAAAAAACCCCACCATAGGGGATATCCTTTTTCTTTTTCCATTAAATCTAGGGGTGAACAGCACTCTCTAACTTCTTAGTGGTGCGTTACCTTTTTCTTGTTTAGTGCCAGTACATATATACCTTTTCAAAGATGGCCCCCAGCAGAGATTAAGGAAGAAGCATGCATGCTGTGAACGCGCGCACCCTGTACCCGGTAGAGACGTCATCTACGAGTGTCTCCGAGCATCGTTGAGCATTACCGAGTCCTCTGGAAGCGTTGGGAGCCACCAGCATGGCCGGATTGAACGCAGCTCGAGCAAGCCTCAGACACCAAGCACCATCCTGGGACTGAGCGGATGCTTTGTTACACACTGCTGGTTTTTATCGCTCTTTTGTGAGTGTTATTCATATTTTTTTTGTATATTAAATTGCAATTACGCTACACTTAGAGGGCGCTGCTTTTTGTCTTCTTTACATTTCAGAGTCACTTCTAGCTCCTTCCCAGCCGGCAGCCTCTAGGGATAGCTATATGTCATCCATACATAGACTTGTTATAGTGGACTTGATAATACTGCCCTATTGTGTGACGTAGTCACAACCAATTTTATATCATTACCTCATAGCCTAATCCTGAGTGCGCCATATAACTCCAGTTGTTCTTTGGTCACTCCACATGAGAGTAGACTAATGCTGCGTACACACGAGCGAATTGTCCGGCGTACTTAGTCCGGCAAACAATCCGGCGGATAATCCGGCGGACTTTCTACCGAACGGACTTGGCCACACACAGACACACAGAAAGTCCGGCGTTTGCTAGCGCGATGACGTACAGCACGTACGACGGGACTAGAAAAAGGAAGTTCAATAGCCAGTAGCTTCCTTTTTCGTACTTGCCTCTGAGCATGCGTCATTCTTAGTCCGCCGTACTAGCATACTGACATATTGTCCGCTGAAACCCAAGTCCGACGGGAAGATTGGAGTGCAAAAATACTTTCTTAGTCCACTGGACTTCGCGCTGGAAAAGTCTGCTGAAGCCCACACACGATCGAATTGTCCGCTGAAATGCGTTTCGGCAGACTAAGTACGCCGGACAATCTGATCGTGTGTACGCGGCATTAGTTCCTGCATCAAGTTTCATGAAGAGAATGTTTCTGTTTGAAAACTTTAGATGGCAGTATGGTACCATGAATGCCATAAGACAGCTATGTTAAATGTCAAATTATTCCGTGATCCTTGCTTAGTTCTACAAGGCCTGGGTAACAAATGAATGCCTCCTTAGCAAATGGTACATGCACCCATTTTCAAAGAATACAAATCAATTGCTATTGTGCTCAATTTTACAGATGTTTCTCACAAGAAACTGTAGCATATCGTCCTTGAAACAAACAAGCCCGGGTCTGGAAAAATCGCATGTGCACAGCTTATGCGCATATATAATACACATGTCACTATAAAGTCTGCACAGCTCTTCTTGAGGTTATCTCCTTTACGTGCATCCACAACCTAATTGAAGCGGCATGTCCCATAATTATGATGTGGGCCCATCTTCTGCATAGGCAAAATACTTTTTTCTTCTGCAGAAAATGCTACTATAAGCATTCTCCAGTCCTGGCCATATGTGTGAAAGTTTTATCAGTTATGTGATCTCGGTTGACTAATCTTCCCCTTCAGCAGAGATCCTGAGGCTGTTTTGGCTTTCACACATGGGCAACGCAACGCCGTAAGTGTCAGGACCCAGATCTAAATTCGCAACTTCTGCGGTGTCTAGTTGAATCTCTTCTTCCTGAGCCACATGAGATGCTGGGCAGCTCCCTGCCTTGTTTCTTAGACAACCTTGCCTTGTTTCTCTTGAACCCTTTGCCTTCAGACTGTTTTGGCTTTCACACATGGGCAACACCACCATAAGGGTCAGGGCCCAGATCTGAACCCGCAACTTCTGCTGTGTCTAGTAGTATCCCTTCTTGCTGAGCCACATGACGTGATAGACAGCTCCCTGCCTGATTTCTTAGACAACCTTGCTTTGTGTCTTGTTTAGCTTGAACCTTGAACCCTTTGCTCCTCCCATGACCTTCCTATTTAGGCCATGCTTTTGCACTTCCTGTTTGCCAGACTATTGTGCTCTCTCCAGTCAATATCTTGCACTTGTCACTCCCGGTCTGCCTTCTCGGTCTGCATTTTTGCTTCTACTATTTACTGACCTTTAGATTGTTCCTCGACTACAATTCTCTTGATCCCAACCTGCAACCACTTGTTATGAATCTTTGGCTTGTATCATGCTTACCACCAATGTAGGTGGTCACACATTATAGCTGGCTTCGGTGTTCTTCACCTATAGCAGCCCCCTTTTCCCATAAAGCAAGCAGGCCTACTGGTACTTGGTTGCCCCCAGGACATATACACAATGCTATAGTGCCTGGCTACCATGCCAGGGCATGCACAAACTGAGCAAAGCCAACAGGTACTTGTGGTTGGCAGGCAGGCAAGGTTCGGAATAGTCAGGGGTCAAAATCCAAAGTTAAAACACAGGCAGAGTTCAAAGGATAGTCGATATCCAATCTGTTGTCAATGAGGCACTCCAATTTAGCAAGGCAGGTCAGACAAACAGGTAGCTTGATCAGGTATTACACAATCATGGGACCGCAGGATTGGCTAGCTTAAATCCAATTTGGTCTCCCCCCAGCGACTGGCCACATTATTCACCTTGCAGGTGGACAGACAGACAAGGAGACTGCCACAGTCAAAACCAGAATGCTGGAATAAGGAGCAGGAGCAGTAGACCCTCCTGACAGCTTGTTTCTCGACTACTCTTCTGCCTGATCCCAACCTGGCTGCAACCACTTTCTACCGACCTTTGCCTCGATCCATGCCTGCTATATCCGCTACTGGACCCCAGCCTGCTCACTTCCTGGTTGGGCAATCCCGAGAACCAAAACCCGATATTCACAGCAGCAAAACGCATCTCCACCATCAGGGGCTCTAGTGAATGCCAGTTAGTGCTTAGACCCCAGCAGAAAATATGGAAAGTCTTACAAGTGCTAGCTGTCCTTCTGGTGGACAACTGCTCCCAGTCAGTCCCCTTCAGGCCCTGCCAGCCCTCCTGGCTGCAGCTGCCCAACTACACTGCCCATTACATTGCAATCCTCACTACTGGCTCCACACCCATCTCTGACTGTCTCTTCTTAGTCCTCTCTGGAATGCCTCCCTAGTCCTCCTGATTACACTGATTAACAGTCCTCCTGTTGCTGCAACCGGTGGTTCCCTCCTGAAGACTTGCCCCACAGTACTAGCTCCTGCTGTCCTCTCTGGCTCCTCCTGTGCCTCCTGTTTGGGTCCTTCATGAGTTCTTGAAGGACTCCATCCTGCACCCGAGTCCCAGGCCCAAGGTCATCCCCCCAGATGGGTAGGCTCCCTCAAAGGCCCTGACAGCCTAGCACTGCATCCACAATTCTTCCACCCGAAAACTCCTTCCTAACTGGGCTGACCCTGGGTATTTCAAGGAGGCTTGCCCCCTGCCAATTCTAATAGGGGATTAATCAGGGTTCCCTGAGACACCCCAGGCAGCTCCACCCCTCTTCCCCTCCTCTTCTTCTAGAATCCTCTGGAAGAAAAAGGGGAGGTGACAGTGGAGTGATGCTGTCTGTGACTCACAGCTGCTACTCTGAGCCACTCCCAGCCCACACAGCCTCCAGCTAGGCCTGCCTAAATTTGCCTGTACTACACTTATCCTAGATAAGTTAGCGGCATTCATATTCCTCTAGAAAAAGCCCCTACGTTATTTACCTGGTGTAAATATTGGATGGAAAAACAAGTATTTGAGAATCTGATATAACAAAGGAACCTTTCATGCCATGGAAAAAAAAAACATCATTATCTTCTAATTTACAGTTTTATCATGATATTAACTGTCGTTCAGGAAGGGCTCCGTCGCGTTCAAAAAAAAAAAAAGAAAATCATCAAACAGATCTTGTTTTTATTATTTTTTGCTTGGCTGCCTTTAAGAAACAATCCTGACACGCATTACAAAGCCTCTTCTTTAAACGGCGGAGAGATAACGGTACCATCTGAGCACGTCAATCAGGGCGTTTTTTTTTTATCTTAGCGTTGCAGAACTGCCGAATCTCTTGACAAATCTCTCCGTAAACTTTTAAGTTTGTTGGCAGACGGAGGGCTCGTCTGAATGGTCAGCAGAAGGAATGTCGCTTAGTTGTGCAAATAGAGTCTCACTGATAGAAATGTTCTTTTGGTCTCCATCCAGCTTATTTCAAATAACTTATCACCCAACATGTTCCGACTGCTGGCGTCCAATTAATGAGCAGTGTTCGGTGACTCCTTTAACTCTTCGGAAGAAAGTGTCTTCTAAATTAATTAGAACCCGAGAATAAAGTGAAAGCCAAGCTGTATTAGCTGAACTGATAATCATCCAGAGCAGATGGCCCAACACAAGCTCTTGTGAGCTCCCAGATTCCTTAATTTATAGGAAAAGTCGCGATCAAATAGTTTTTGGAGTTTCCATCATGCTGGGAAATGAAACAGCAGGAATGACTAACCACACTGTTTCTTGTACCTGCGTACTCCTTATGGAGCAGAGCAAGCCTTATCTTTCCACTATGGGCCTGTCTATTCTACAATAGCTTCGTCACTAAAGATAATACTGAAGTAAAGTAATACTAAAGTAATGATGCTATAATAATAAAAACAACCACAATAATAATAATAATAATTAATAATATGAATAATAATAAAAAATAAAGATGTTTTCTCTCTCTCTATATATGTGTGTGTGTAGTGGATGACATTTGAGATCAAATGTCACACGCATTGTAAATTTAGTTTTTGCCTCAGAACCTTACAGTACTGAGGCTTAATTGTGTAGGTAAGCCTTAACACCACTCTGGCCAGGCCATGATTGATGCTCTGCCTGGTCATGTGAGCGGTGAGGTGCACATGACAGGCTAGAACCAGGCCCGCTTGGATGTTTGAGTATGGCCCTCTCAGGAGCCAATCAACGGGAGTGCCCGGCCCGCTGAAGAGTATGGGAGAAGGTACTTAAACAGGTGTGGGTCACGTGTTCAGGGTTTCCGGAGTTGTTCGAGCCCTGTGAGGGGTCCCGGTCAAGGGGTGTTCGACATCCTGAAACATGTTCCTGTCAGTGGCCCCTGATAGACCCATCTGATCTGGGGTAGGGATCAGTCTGTTCCCGAGTCTCGGAACCGGCTGGTCCGAGGCTCTGTAACTGAGGGAGGATTCAGAGTGTCCGGGTGTGCTCTCGGATTGGAGGGGCACCACAGCTCGTGAAAGTGACCGGGGGGGGAGGACTCTTCGGAAGAGGGCCGACAAGCGTCATCCTGAGAAGTGCCTGGTTACTGAGTTGGGAAGAACATTGATGAGTCAACCCTTTTCCAGTACCTCAAATGAAGTGGGAAACATTTCAGGTACAGTTGGAAAAAGGTTCCTGATTATCTTCAGTTTGATTGTTCAAGTTTGAGTCAACGCGCGGACTGCCATGACCTCCGTTCAGCCTTGAAGTACCCAGCTACGAGTGGCTACTCTCTGGGTGGAAGTAGAGACTTTGTTAAACCTGCAGTTCAAGGTACCCGAGTTCTTCACCCTTGCCCTCTGTTCCCAAAGAGACTGTGTGTTGTGAAAGTTCTACTGACAAGTCATTGGGTATCAACCCTGGGAACCCCTAGACGCGGAGGAGCAGGCCAGGATAAGGTAACCGGTAAGCCCATTCATTCAAGGCCGCCCTGCAACGGGTTATGGCTGCTACACATTATATACATACATACATACATACATACATACATACTGTAATATATAGTGTAGCACTGACCCCCGAAGGAGCTGCTGGTTTCATTTGGGCCTGTCAATAAACCTCACTAACTTGACTCAGTCCCCTTGACACAGCTGTGGTACAATACAATAAAGTACAATATAAAATAACACAATATACCTGTATTGTTACCTCAGGATCCATTGACTCCACCTGCTGGGAGAGAATAATATTCCACACAACGGGGTACTTATCCAAGATATATTTTACTGTATATATTGGCAAACAGGTGATTACAGTAATTGTGCTATCATCCCAATATAGAATGGCAGGACAATGAATTTTGGTAAAACAATTATAAACAAAATAAACACAAGGGAGCTCCCCCTACTTTTTTTTAGCTACTTGTGAGATCTCATTAAAAGTACTCAGTCTTTAGTCTTCTTTTCATCTGCTAGCTATTGTAATTTCTTATAATTTGTAATCCAAGAGTAAAGTAATTAAAGTTGAGCTAAAGATGATCCAGCAGATAGGCCTTATGCCTGTCAGTTGCTATACTCTTCCTCTGTAGGACTATGGATCCCAGTGAGGCCTGTGTATAAGTCTGACTAGGTGCAAAAGATAATAAACTGTGGGCCGCAACCCGCTCACCAACTGGATCTGAAGCTCTGTATGGCAGCACTGGTCCGGTGTTTGTGACTTGCTTCAATGCCGGCTGGCTCCGTCACTCCGCTGGGTGAACCAGGTCCTCTGATGCTCAGATGAGTGTCTCTGGATCTTCCCAATCCGGTCACTGTGTCTCTCACGCCGTCAGATCGCTCACACAGTCTGTTAAAGTTGCACTCCGCAATGGCATTCTGGGAGGTAGGTCATATGTCAAAGTAAATAAACAGTCACTTCCTGTATTTAGTTCAATGCTCTGAAAAGAAAAGTCATTCGAGTCCAGTATCGGTATTCGGACGCTAGATGGCGCCAAATGCCAAGCTATAGAATTGTCCATAGCCTTACATTATAATAACATTACCATAGGATTATTATTATTATTATTGATACTGTATTTTCTACAGTTCTATTCTATTAATGATGATGACACTAATAATAATAATAATAATAATACATATAATTATAATTATTTTATAATAAAAAATAAATAATTTAAACAAAGATATGTTATATATATATATATATATATATATATATATATATATATATATATATATATATATATATATATATATATATATATATATATATATATATCCTAGTTCAAAAATTTACAAATTTACAAATTTGCTAATTTTCGCATTTACGAATTTCCAAATGTTCGAATTTACTCATTTTCAAACGAATGAATATTCAAGTTTACGAATATACAGAAAAATTTGTTAAAGGGATTTTCACTAATTAAGATTTTTCAGAATTCACAAATTTGTCGAAATTTGTTAGAAGACGAAATCGTAATGAAAAGAATTGCACATGTCTAGTTGATTTACTAATAACGGAGAGTGAAAAATCGGGTGCAGCTGTGCATGGTAGCCAATCAGCTTCTAACTTCAGGTTGCTCAATTAAATTTTGACAAAAAAAACCTGGAAGCTGATTGGTTTCTATGCACAGCTATACCAGAATTTACCACTCCAGTTTCAGGAAATCTCCCCCAAATGTGTTTTCACCTTGCCAAAAAATCCACAAAAAATGTATGATAACTTGGAGAACGATGCAAACATTGATTGGTGGTTAGTGGGAAAATTATGTTGTAAAGCACTGCGCAAACTGTTGGTGCTATATAAATCCTGTATTATAATAATAATAATAATAATAATAATAATAATAAATGGTGGTAATGGTGACTTACTTGAGAGTCAGAGATGTTTAATCCCCAAGGATCCCCTAATAATCTCTGGAGCTACGATTAAGGCTCTTGTCGAAATGCGTCAGTCCTATCATTTTATTGTCATTCTGATGTAACCAATAAACACACTTTATGGACTACTGCATTGCCCACTCCATTTATTGATTTATCCTGTTTCAGTGTCAGAGGACACACCGAGCCAGAGCACCTGTGAGCAGATCTAGCAATTGGATTGGATCCCCCCCCCCCTCTCCGCTGTGAGCGCTGCTTCTACTAGATTTCTCAATCTCTGGAGGTACTTTAGGGTTCCACAGAAACTTTTTTTGATAAAGGCTGATGTAGGTAGATGAGGGGAGATCTCTCTATAGCAGAGTTCCTCAACCCGGGTTCCATAGAATCCTAGGGTTCCTCCAGAGGTTTCTTTGAGAGCAAGCAGCAATTTCTGCCTCTCAGATAAGTTCCCACTGACACCACAGATTTTGTTTTTGCAATCTGTAAGGTGTTAATTCTTCCGAATGACCACAGGTGTAAGGAGTATTCTTTTTACTAACCCTTACACTAACGTATCATGAGATGCAGATATCATACATTTTAGAAGGAGTTTCTTGAGACCGGAAAGTTATTTCAAGGGTTCCTCTGAAGTTAAAGGACTGAGAAAGGATGCTCTAAAGCAGTGGTTCTCAACTCGGGGGTCAAATGACAATATACCAGGGGTCACTGAATCCTGGGCTGTCCCTGGAGGCCGCCCACTCAGCCTCTTCGCAGCGGCCCATTCAGTTCACGGCATGGCATGGGGGGGGCAGAGACTAGAGGTCAGCTGACTGGTGAGGAATGTGAAGTGGGAAAGGCTGAAGGGGACCCTATCTCCCGATGCCGACATAGGTGTCACCTCTACGAGATACCAAAAAGTCCAGCAGCACTTCCACTGATTCCCCCCCAGCACTGCCACTCATCCCAAACCCCCGCCAGCACTGCCACTCATCCCAATCCCTGCCAGAGAAAGAACAAGAAAGGTGGCTAGAGAGAGGGATGGGGGGAAAAAAAAACAAGAAATTGGGATAGAGAGAGATAAAAGGGAAAGAAAGGAGAACAAAGAGAAAGAGTGGTACATCCTAAAATATACTATAAGGGGTTTAATACTGTACAAGTGGAAGGGACTCAGGGAACGCTAAATGTCCATGGGTCAGGGGCACAAATTACTTGTATTGCCTTGGGTGCTGACACCCCACCCTATGAAAATAATTTGAAAGGTTGAGAACCACTGCTCTAAAGGCTTCTGTCAATGTGATCTTGTTCACTTTAAGGATGGCTTCACACTAGCTGCGGCCATGGGGCACAGCAGGGGGTCCGGTGCATCCTCGTTCTTCGTTTCAGGTGTGAATCAGGTCAATTTTTGCCAGAATTCAGACCTGAAACCAGTGGTGGGGATTTTTTTTTGGGGGGGGGGGAACGGCAAATAATCCAAACCCACATTCAATTCGCATCAGCGGGAACCCAGCCTAAAGGGGTTTTGCATTCGTCCCCATAAATGCAGGTCATATGGAGGCCAACTTTAGGTCAAATACATCTGTCAATAAATTCAAAGTAATCTCAGAAGCAGCTCATGTCAGACTGATGCCATTGCCACAAGTCTAAAGTCTATCGACAAAGGGCCTGATGTTCTCCTGATAGCAGTAATAACCCCACAGGAGCTCTAACCTTTCCTCAGTATCCATAATTAAATTAGAAGCAAGGTTTTTTCTGGATTTACACTGTGCAAGAGAGTGATGCGCTTGTTGCGGCCATGTTGGAAGGGGTAGATAGTGATACACAAACAATGAGAAGGAGTGACTTCACCCCAGTGATGTCCACCAACAACTCAACCCTTTTAGATATGGTTATTCTATTATTGACTTTGCTGTTCATACTTGGAAAGTTTTGAAGACTTGAAAACTCCTACTCCGGGTAACTAATGGTGCTTATTGTCGAACGTTCTCTCCCAGCTGTACTTTGCTTCCCAACATTCATCCATAAAATGCAGACATAAATTACAAAGCTGCTAAATAGCTCCAGCTAATAAGTATGTAAATAATTGTGCTTTCTCGCTGGTGGCATCTGTTTTGATTTACTTTAATTCTATTTGCTTTAATTTTCCCCAAACATACACATCGGGCGCAATATTAATATACTCTGTCAGCAAACTCCAGAAGAAAAGTGTTGTTTTTTTTTCATGTCGTTGTTGTGTCTGTTCTAACTAGTTGGCTTTTTTGGTGATTTATGCTTTCATAGGGAGAAGGAGCGGCAGACAGAAAAACAGAAAGAAGTATCGTGTTTTCAAGAGAGCCGATGGCTCCTGGCATTACGGACAGCCATGAAATGGACAAGATACTTGTAAGACAATCGCTGTCAATCAAACTGATAGCAGAGCACTTTTATACAATACAAACCAGAAGCACAGGTATACTAACCAGAATGTGTGAGTGTATATATATATATATATATATATATATATATATATTGTGACATTGGGGTGATTAGCTCAATTGGTAGATGCATTTTTTAGTCCACATCAGTCAGGCGTGTATGGTTAAGGGCCTGGTAGCCCACATTTATTAGAAGAAAACAAAATATTAGTCCATCCAGTAATCCCACGCAGGGGTCCAAGCTTAAATTAAATACAGCAAAATCAGAATGAAAATGCTAGCCCATCTGGCTACTCTTCAGCAGTACTGCTGCTATAGGTACTTGCCCCGTCCAACAAACTGCTTGGACGCACACAGCTTCCAACCCTTCGACACACGGCTCCTTGGACGCACACAGCTTCAAGTCCTGCACACAGCTTTGGACATGCACAGCTTCAAGCAGCAAGCTGCTCACACACCACCATCCTACACAAATCCCCTCGTTATATGGGCTGTGTGCAGCTGGGCACACACCCTGCTCGCTAGCCTCAAGACCCGGACACAGGGTTGGAGATCCCGTCCCACCCATAACTCTCAGGGATCTCCAAACTACAGAATCCCATCTGGAGCTAGCAAAACCTGGAGAAAACTGACAGAGCAGTTTTCTCCATTTAAACTCTACACTCTGTAGTCTTGCAGTCCGCAGATATGCAAACTCTGTGTCTCCTTTACCTCTAATTTCATAGGGACAGAGCCTCGCTCTGTCACATATCCCCCCCCCTTTGTTTCGATCCGGAGGGAGGAACACCAGCACCCATCATGATGGTTGGGACACCTCTGTGCTGGCTGTCAGCCACGTAGGCCCAACCCTTTTTCCGGGTGTGCTTCCAGGAACATTCCCCCCTGGATCTTAACAGGTTCCTATATTGTCCTATACTCAGCCTTCCTCTTCTTTTGGGGTCCCTGGGCTTATTCACTTTTCTTGGGGGAACTCTGCCTTCCTTGAGCCCTCCTTTCAACTTACAAATACCCATTTTACCCTTCACCATCGGTATTTCAGGTTCAAAACAGTTTTTCTGGGTACCCACAACCAAATCATTGTTTACAGAACAAACTCTTAACAGATCACAGCTTTCCATATCATCAGTGCTTTCCAATTCAGTGTTTGTTAGAAGAAGACCTGAGGAGGGACTACGTCCGACGGGACCATAGCACAGCTCCACCTCACTCGTTGTCAAACACTCCATGGGTACCTGTTCTAACAAACTACCCTGACCCAAGCATAAACCATTTTTTCCAGGTGTACACATTACATTGTTACGGCAACCAACATTAACACTTTCTCCCATAGTGTCTCCGGGCACCTTAACTTGTACCCCTGGGCCAGTGACAGAAAGCATCTCTGCTACTGCTGAGTCCATTCTGGGCCCTTCCTTCTCATGAGGCCTAGCGGGTAAGGCAGTATCTGCGCCCTCTACTGACCACTGCTCCGCCGCACCTCGGACCACACCAGCAGAGATTTTTCTAGTCACCGCCCCAGACGGAGAGACCTCTGATATCTCAAGCAGTTCTCTCGCGTGCCTTCCATACCAATCAATAACTAGAAGTACGCTCACAGAGAATCTGGAGATCCTGTGCCAAATGGGTAACCATTGGTCCCACCAATTCCACTGTTGGTCATGGTTTCCCAGCACTGCCTGTACCACCTGGCTCCACCCATTGGTGCTACGCAGCACCACCTGGTCCAACTGCGGTGGAGATACCCAAGTATACAGCGAGTTCATTTTTACCAACTCTAGCATTTCCAGTAAGGTTTCGGTCATCTCTAAACATCCCATGTCTAAACACCAGAACTTTCTAGGGTCTTCTACCCTGTCCAAGACATGGAGGGGCTCAGCGACTGCAGGTTGAGAGGGTGAGACATTTGAAGAGACCTCATCCTCCTTGGAGGTACTCATCATCACGGCCTGTTGTTCCCCTGGAGAGCTGTCAGACACATGTCTCACACTTATCCATTCTGCACCAGTGTTGGTGAGCCTCTGCAGGTCATTACAAGTCACACTATCACTTTGATACTCAATATCATTTAGCTGTGGAGCTGTGGACAACACATCTGCGATGCCAGTGCCCTGAACTGCTTCTTCAGAGGGGAGGGCAGCAACCTTTGCAGGGACCAGGACGCCCTCAACCACCAGCGGCTCTGCGATCCCCCTGTCTGGCATAGCAGTTGTGTCCACACCCTTGTTACTTAAGTTAGCCTTACCCAGCATGGCTAGCAATTGTTTGGCCCAGCTGTCCCAGTCCATTGTGGTTCCACCATGGGCGTTCCACAGCGTTGCATCACCTGCTGTAGAAAGCCGCACAGAAACCTGGGATTCATTAGCTTTAACTGCACATTCCTCACTTCTATATACATCATTTTGTAACACCACACTTTTATCAACGTTGCATTGGGGTGATGCTTCACCTAAAGCTTGGTGCAGCACACCATTTTGAACACCTTTTTCTGGTGGCACTACAGACACATTCAGCTTTGTACCCTCAACTTTTGCAGGCTGAATTAACCCCTTGCCTACTGGGCTACACGTAGGGTTGTGGGGCTGCGCCCACACTCTCTCACTGTGTGGCTCAGTCGTAACATTACAGGAAACCCATTTTTCAGCATTATAATCACCAATCACATCACATTGGCCAACACTATTGTCAGCATGACCATCAATATTCTCATTATGTGTTGACATAGCTACTGCTTTTGTGGGTTGTCTATGAGCCACCATAACCTCTGAGCAACTCTTCACAGCACCCGCTCTCTGTAAAGGGGCACTTTTGCCTATTTGGGCAGCTCCATAGCTGACCTGGGAAACTCTCTGCTCCAACACTGCAAGCTCCTTGGAAGTTTCCCTGGGCAACCCTGCAGCAGCTGTCACTAGGGAACATGGTACCAGCACTGTTTTGGTCACCCCTAGCTCAATTTTCCCAGCCATCTGCTGGATCATAGCAGGCATATGCAGAGTCCCCATGTCCTTTTCAGTCTTTAGCCCTGCGTCTAGTTGGGCTTTACGCTGCGCCTCCCCACTGCTCTGGGTAGCACAATGCAGAAAGTCTATGTCCATTTGTACTGCGGATCTCCCCACTGGACATACTCCCACTTCACTGGGTTCAGCATCATAAACTGAAACAGTCTTACCAGTTCCTGCAGCTGATGTCATAGCCTTCACTTGAGTGCGTTGTCTCACTGGTGTGGTGTCTCTATAGGCTGACTCCCCCATGTGGCCATGGAGCAAAACTGCAGCCTTTCTGAACCCACTGACGCCCCCTGTAGGTAACACAAGATCCTTGTTGATAGGGGTAACTGCAGACTTGCGCTCCAAAACTGGTTGGCTATAACTCATGCAGGATTCAGGCTGATGTACTCTCCTTTCGGGACTGACCCCTTTGCCTAAGCGGCCATGACAGAAAACTTTACGTTTCTCTGGATTTCCAAATCCTAGGTCTTCCGGCGACACTTCTCCCGTCCTGGAGCATTGCTGGCGGCCCGTGATACGATGGAACTCTCCTCTAAGAAGGATTTCCTCTTTAAACTTGCTGTAGTCATCCTGGTCCCCATCCATCAAATGGTAAACCGACCGGAACTCTATCCGCAATAAGGTTTGCAGCAGTTTTGGCCACCGGTCCCTAGGCCATTTTCTCTTTACAGCAACTTTTTCAAATCTTACAAGGAAGTCTCCCACCTCCTCTGTAGGCAGCATGGGTTGCACATAGTCAGAGGCCAAGATCTCAGCCCCTTGCAGTGCACCCGACTCTTTGCGATTCCGCTTGAACCATTCATTCGCTGTCTCACATGTCACTGGCCCCTTTTTACTGGTCCTACAAGGTGGAGACATCTTCTCAGGCCATGCTGAGCTCACTTCTTGGCATCTCCTCCATGACTGGCTCTCACTCGTTGCCATTGGATACCACTTCTGAGGACACAGCTGATCACAATCATTAGTAGATGAGCTCCAGAATTCATCAACCTCCCATCCAGCTTGGTTATTCCACAAACATTCCTGTGACAAGGGGCAATGGGCAACAGCATGTCCCCACTCACTACAACTAATGCAGCGCAGAGGCCTCCTTGCGTCATGCTGTGGCACATTTGGGCTCAGGCTGCCAGGAACAACATCCTCTTTCACTTCTCCTTTAACTCGGGGTGACATGATCAATTTACCCCAGATCACAGCGATGTCAGACTCAGACAAATTCTCTGGTGTGGCTGGGGCATGTGGTGAAATACCCTCTAGCCACAATAGCCGCTCCCTGGCTTTAGCAAGGATTGCTTCCTTTTTTTGCTTTGACCGTCCCATCCTTGCAATCACATGCACACAGCAGCTTGTAACAGTTCTCAGCAGAGAAAGAAAAAAAAAAAAATCTGATGTTTGATTCTTCCTTCACAGGTACACAACCCGCATGCAACACAGTCCATCAAATAAACGTATACGCAATGCTGTTCGCCTGGCTGCCACACACAGCTAGCAGTAGTTCCTGATGCGACTCACCATGGAGCAAGGACCCGGATTCCACCGTCTACATGCCCGCATTCGAGCACCACTTGTGACATTGGGGTGATTAGCTCAATTGGTAGATGCATTTTTTAGTCCACATCAGTCAGGCGTGTATGGTTAAGGGCCTGGTAGCCCACGTTTATTAGAAGAAAACAAAATATTAGTCCATCCAGTAATCCCACGCAGGGGTCCAAGCTTAAATTAAATACAGCAAAATCAGAATGAAAATGCTAGCCCACCTGGCTACTCTTCAGCAGTACTGCTGCTATAGGTACTTGCCCCGTCCAACAAACTGCTTGGACGCACACAGCTTCCAACCCTTCGACACACGGCTCCTTGGACGCACACAGCTTCAAGTCCTGCACACAGCTTTGGACATGCACAGCTTCAAGCAGCAAGCTGCTCACACACCACCATCCTACACAAATCCCCTCGTTATATGGGCTGTGTGCAGCTGGGCACACACCCTGCTCGCTAGCCTCAAGACCCGGACACAGGGTTGGAGATCCCGTCCCACCCATAACTCTCAGGGATCTCCAAACTACAGAATCCCATCTGGAGCTAGCAAAACCTGGAGAAAACTGACAGAGAAGTTTTCTCCATTTAAACTCTACACTCTGTAGTCTTGCAGTCCGCAGATATGCAAACTCTGTGTCTCCTTTACCTCTAATTTCATAGGGACAGAGCCTCGCTCTGTCACAATATATATATATATATATAGGGCTCAAAATTTCAAGTCCTGAGCTACTAGCTAGGCCTCAAGGGTTACTCGCCACCAGTTGCCCCACCCAACCCCTACCCTGCCCCGCCCCTAAACACACCCTCATAAATTATCTCATGAAATTACACTTAAAGGTTTTATGCAGAATTAAGTTATAAAAATAAATATTAACAACAACTTTATCAGTACCCCTCAGCAGCACAGCCTCACCTGTGCCCACTATTGCTGCCTCACTGTGCCCATTGCAGCCACACTGTGCCCACTACCCAATACTGTGCCCACTATTGTAGCCTCACTGTGCCCATTGCAGCCACACTGTGCCCACTGCCCACTATTGCAGTCTCACTGTGACCACTATTGAAGCCTCACTGTGCCCACTATTGCAGCCTCACTGTGCCCATTGCAGCCACACTGTGCCCATTGCAGCCACACTGTGCCCACTGCCCACTATTGCAGCCTCACTGTGCCCATTGCAGCCACATTGTGCCAACTGCCCTCTATTGCAGCCACACTGCACCCATTGCAGCCACACTGTGCCCACTATTGCAGCCTCACTGTGCCCATTGCAGCCACATTGTGCCAACTGCCCACTATTGCAGCCTCACTGTGCCCATTGCAGCCACACTGTGCCCACTGCCCATTATTGCAGCCACACTCTGCCCACTATTGCAGCCTCACTGTGCCCACTATTACAGCCACACTGTGCCCACTATTGCAGCCTCACTGTCAGGGAACTCACCGTACGTATGCCCGTCCCCGTATAGCTGCAGTTCCCCTTCGTTCCAGGCGCCATGCGCGGTGTCCCCGTCAGAGGCGTACGAGTTCCAGGACGAACGGACGTATGCTAATCCGAACACGTGGACGTACGCCAATCCGAACACACGGAGACACCCGCGCAAATTGAACGGATGTACGTATTCACGCACGGACGGCCACTTCCACCAATCCTGGCTCACTTCCCTCTATATAAACAGGATCCTGGCCTGACACCAGTGCTGGATCGTCTTCAGCTATTCCTGCAAGACCTGATCGTTGTTCCTGTGACCTTGACCCTGTGAACCTTGTTCTGTGACCTTGATCCTGTGAACCTTGTTCTGTGACCTTGCTCCTGAGATCCTTGTTCCTGTAACCCGTTCCTGATATCCTCTCCTTGGATACCCCGTGTACTATCTCCCGGACTACCTTTGACCTCGGCTTGGACTTTCGACTTTGGCTTGTCTCCTGATTCGGTACCTCATTTGCTAACACGTTACCAGACCCCCTGCTCGTCTTTGACCACGCACCTGCCTCCTGTTATTGTACCGCATTGCCCGCCAGTTGCCGACCTTGCCTGTTATAGACACGTAGTGCTTCCTACACACCTGCTGGACTTCCGCTGCCTACCTCCGTGATCAGTCACCACCTCTTCTACCGTGAGGACCCAGCGTCTCCGAAGTCTTCAACTTCCACCTGCAGGCACCTGCACCCTTTCGTTGTCCCCACGCTCCCTGTTCCCATCTCCAGGGGCGTGGAGACCGGAAGCGTGCGAGAGGCCACCCTCAGCAGTCTGACTCCGCTCTAAGGTACGTGACAGAACGATCCAGCCAAAAAACATGGAGTCAGACAGGGGGGGCCTCACCCTTGGAAGCCTTGTGCCAACAAATCTCTGCCCTTACCCAAGCAGTTCAGGGCCTGCAAGATGGTTACCATTAACTTGAACAGAGGGTGGAGTCATTAACTCCGAACACTGCTGCTTCCCAAGGGGCTACAGCATCCCGGTCCGCCAGTCCGGCAACTCCAGCATCTATGCCCGCAATAGTGGTGCCATCCCCTGAGCCTCGTGTTCCTACTCCAGAGCGGTTTTTCGGGGATCGCAGCAAATTCCGCGCTTTTCGTAATGCATGCCAATTATACTTCCTGCTACAGCCTCGCACCTTCTCCTTGGAAAGCACAAAAGTGGGGTTCATCGTCTCCTTGCTCCAGGGGGAACCTCAGACCTGGGCCCATCGCCTCTTGGAACAGGCCAGCCCTCTACTTGACACTATGAACTCTTTTTTGAACGAGATGGCTAAATTATATGACGATCCTCAGCGTGCCACAACTGCTGAGGCCAGTCTCCACGCTCTGCAACAGGGTCGCAGACCTGTAGAGGATTATGTGACGGACTTTAGGCGGTGGAGTTCTGATACTCAATGGAACGACGCCGCCCTACGTTACCAATTCCGCATTGGACTGTCCGAACCATTAAAGGGTGAATTGGCCCGTATCGGAGTTCCTAGTTCTCTAGAAGACCTCATACAAACATCCATCCAAATCGATCGCCGTCTCAGGGAACGGAGATCTGAAAGAGCTGGCCAGTTTCGCCCCACTTGGATGTTACCCAAGGTTCCGAATCATTCTCCCATTTCCACACCTGCTCCCATTTCCGAAGCTCCAGAGCCAATGCAATTAGGTTTACTTCGCTCACCATTGTCTCCTGAGGAGAAGCTACGCCGACGCCAGAACAATCTCTGCCTTTATTGTGGGGAAGCTGGTCATTATGCGAAGACATGTCCAAATAAAAATCGTAAGTTCAAAGACTCATCTCTTGTATCTAATACATTACCTCTGACAAGATCTATTCATATAGCTGTTCCCCTGTCCTTACAGCTTCCAGGAGAGACACTCCAGGTTCAAGCTATAATTGACTCGGGTGCCTGTAGCTGCTTCATTGACCATACCCTCATTCTGCAACACAACATTCCATTAACACTCAAGCAACGCCAACTTTCCATACGGTTTGCAGATGGATCCAACATCAGTTCAGGCCCCATTACCCATGAGACTCAACCACTGTCCGCCAACATTCTATCCGGTCACCAAGAATTAATCCGCCTGGATGTCATCTCTTCACCACTCTTTCCAATCATTCTGGGAATGCCATGGTTACAAGCCCATAATCCCCAAATAAACTGGGTAACTGGTGAGGTAGTGTTTCGGTCTACTTACTGCCTCCAAAATTGTATCAAGATTTCAAACCACCTGGCCCCGGTCATTGCCTGTTCGGGCCCCACATCCGAGCTCCAGAGGTTGGTCCCACCTACATACCATAAATTCCTGGACGTATTTGACAAACGAAAGGCGGACACACTTCCCCCTCATCGGGTCTATGATTGCCCAATCGAGTTATTGCCTGGAGCCGAAATTCCATTCGGGAGGATATTCCCTCTATCGGAACCTGAACTCCTGGTCCTTAAAGAATACATTGATGAGAACCTCAAGAAAGGATTTATCCGGCATTCCTCTTCTCCAGCTGGTGCTGGAATATTCTTCGTTAAAAAAAAAAGACCGTTCGCTCCGCCCGTGTGTGGATTACCGGGATTTAAATAAAGTGACGATTAAGAACCGTTATCCCCTTCCATTGATCCCAGAATTATTCCAGAGACTTCGATCAGCCAAAATATTTACAAAGCTGGATTTACGAGGGGCCTATAACCTAATCAGAATCCGTAAGGGGGATGAATGGAAAACGGCTTTTCGGACACGTTTTGGCCACTTTGAGTATCTGGTCATAGCATTCGGACTCTGCAACGCTCCAGCTACTTTTCAACATTTTGTTAATGATATTTTCAGGGACTTTTTGGATTTATTCGTAATTGTTTATTTGGATGACATTCTGGTATTTTCAAGCTCCCTAGAAACCCATCGTGACCATGTAAAACAAGTTCTCCTGAGATTAAGGCAAAATGGGCTATACGCCAAGGCCGAGAAGTGCGAGTTCGAACGGCAGACCATTCACTTCCTTGGTCTGGTGATATCAACTGAGGGAATAGAGATGGATCCTCAAAAGGTGTCAGCCATCTTATCCTGGCCACCTCCAACCGATAAAAAAGGGGTTCAGCGCTTCATTGGATTCTCTAATTTTTACAGGAAATTTATCAAAAACTTTTCCAGTGTTATAGCTCCCATCACGCAACTCACCAGCAAACAAAACCGTTTTCAATGGTCTATCGAGGCCCAAGCTGCGTTCGATAAACTAAAAGGACTATTCACATCGGCCCCAATTCTCAAACACCCTGACCCTGCTCTACCCTACACTCTGGAGGTGGACGCTTTAGAGAACGCTGTAGGCGCCATTCTGTCCCAACGCCAAGGGCTTAAATCATTAATGCATCCTGTAGCGTTCTTCTCCAAGAAACTAAATATGTCAGAAAGGAACTACGATGTGGGAGATCGGGAACTTCTGGCAATCAAACTGGCTTTAGAAGAATGGCGGTACCTTCTGGAGGGGGCAACACATCCAATATTGATCTTTACAGATCATAAAAATTTGGAATATCTCAGAACAGCCAAGCGTCTCAGGCCCCGGCAGGCGAGATGGGCTCTTTTCTTCTCCCGTTTAAATTTTCACATAACCTACAGACCAGGATCCAAGAACAGTAAACCTGACGCATTATCCCGTATGTTCTCTGAAACTGAAGTCTCATCCCCTCCAGACACTATTCTGCAAGATGGGAACTTTCTATTAACACAAACCAGTTTTCTATCACAGGTTCGGCAGTCGTCTCAAGGTGCAGCAGTCCCTCCAGGTATCAACCTCCAAGAAAAAGATGGTCTTCTCTGGGGAGGAAGTAAACTATTCATTCCTCAAAACCTTCGCATCTTCGTCCTACAGGCTTGTCATGACTATCCCCTGGCGGGTCACTTTGGGGGTCACAAGACGATAAATTTAGTTCAAAGGCATTTCTGGTGGCCAAACCTCGCAAAAGACTGTAGGAACTATGTTAGCTCTTGTCCAACCTGTCTCCGGAATAAGAATAGCAAAAACAAGGCCTGGGGATTGTTGAGGCCATTACCTATCCCTGAAAGACCATGGGATAAGATCGCAATGGACTTTATTGTTGAGCTTCCTCCCTCTGAAGGGTTCTCCTCTATTTTCGTGGTGGTGGATCGCTTTTCCAAGATGGCACACTTCATCCCCATGAAAGGAACTCCGTCTGCAACTGAGACAGCCAGAGTATTCATTAAAGAAATTGTCAGACTCCATGGAATTCCCGGTGATATCGTCTCTGATCGTGGAGTCCAATTTACGTCAAAATTTTGGAAATCATTGTGTGAAGCTCTGGGTGTCAAGTTAAATTTCTCTTCAGCCTACCATACCCAAACAAACGGGCAGACCGAACGCACCAATCAAACGTTGGAACAATATTTACGTTGTTTTACTTCTTTTTCTCAGGAAGATTGGGCCTCGTTATTACCTTTGGCAGAATTTGCTTTCAATAACTCTACTCACTCTGCAACGAACCAGTCACCATTTTACTCTAACTATGGTTTTCATCCCTCCTTCCTGCCAACATCCCTACCGGATTCTCCTGTACCAGCCGTCCAGGATAGGCTGAATTTCTTTGTTATCAACAATCAGGTACTTAAAGAAACCCTCTCTAAGGCACAGGAGGACGATAAAAAAATTTTCAACAGGAAGAGAAGGGGAGAATTGGATTTAAAAATCGGTGATCGTGTATGGCTTTCAACCGCAAACCTGAAACTGGCGTGTCCCTCTAAAAAATTGGGACCCAGATATTTGGGACCTTTTCCTATTAAGAAGAAAATTAATTCAGTGGCCTATGAACTCGAACTCCCCGGCTCATTCAAGATCCATCCTGTATTTCACACTTCTCTACTTAAGCCTAATGTACCTAATTCTTTTCCAGGTCGAGAGTTGGGCTCTCCCGAAGCTATATTGATAGATGGAGAGGAGGAGTTCGAGATCGAAGCCATTCTAGACTACAGGAAGCGACAAGGACAAAATCAATACTTGATTAAGTGGAAAGGCTTTGGCCCCGAAGAGAATTCCTGGGAACCCGAAGCAAATCTTCATGCCCAGAGGCTTATACGGGCTTTTCACCGCTCTCAAAGGTTGGTCCAAAGGGGCACCCGGAGGCTGCCCTTAAGGGGGGGGCACTGTCAGGGAACTCACCGTACGTATGCCCGTCCCCGTATAGCTGCAGTTCCCCTTCGTTCCAGGCGCCATGCGCGGTGTCCCCGTCAGAGGCGTACGAGTTCCAGGACGAACGGACGTATGCTAATCCGAACACGTGGACGTACGCCAATCCGAACACACGGAGACACCCGCGCAAATTGAACGGATGTACGTATTCACGCACGGACGGCCACTTCCACCAATCCTGGCTCACTTCCCTCTATATAAACAGGATCCTGGCCTGACACCAGTGCTGGATCGTCTTCAGCTATTCCTGCAAGACCTGATCGTTGTTCCTGTGACCTTGACCCTGTGAACCTTGTTCTGTGACCTTGATCCTGTGAACCTTGTTCCGTGACCTTGCTCCTGAGATCCTTGTTCCTGTGACCCGTTCCTGATATCCTCTCCTTGGATACCCCGTGTACTATCTCCCGGACTACCTTTGACCTCGGCTTGGACTTTCGACTTTGGCTTGTCTCCTGATTCGGTACCTCATTTGCTAACACGTTACCAGACCCCCTGCTCGTCTTTGACCACGCACCTGCCTCCTGTTATTGTACCGCATTGCCCGCCAGTTGCAGACCTTGCCTGTTATAGACACGTAGTGCTTCCTACACACCTGCTGGACTTCCGCTGCCTACCTCCGTGATCAGTCACCACCTCTTCTACCGTGAGGACCCAGCGTCTCCGAAGTCTTCAACTTCCACCTGCAGGCACCTGCACCCTTTCGTTGTCCCCACACTCCCTGTTCCCATCTCCAGGGGCGTGGAGACCGGAAGCGTGCGAGAGGCCACCCTCAGCAGTCTGACTCCGCTCTAAGGTACGTGACACTCACTGTGCCTATTGCAGTCTCACTGTGCTCATTGCAGCCACACTGTGCCCACTGCCCACTATTGCAGCCACACTGCACCCACTATTACAGCCACACTGCACCCATTATTGCAGCCACACTGTGCCCACTATTTCATCCTCGCCTGGGCAGAGGAAGAGAGAGGGCAGCCGGATCATGACTGGAGGAAGAGGAGAGCCGCGGGATCACAGAGCATGCATCCCAACATTGGACCCACATTCTGTCTATCACAGGCACAGGGTTAGGAGGAGGTGGGGCTGTGTGTAATAGCGAGCAGAGCAGAGGCATTTGTAATGTAACAGCGGTCTATCACTGGGGCAATCGCTGGGAGAATGACTCCCAATCAACCCCGCCGGCGGTATCCTCGCCTTAACCCAGCCCCCCCCACCCAAGGCAGCCCAGCTCCTCGCCAATCCTCATTTTCCACTAAGGTAAGTGGGCGAGTTGTTTAATTTGTTTTTTATTATAATTATAAAATAATTATAATCCTTACAATGTTTATACTTTCGTATCCCAAAACCAAAAAATGTGTATAAACACAAGCGCTTAGTAGGCGGTAGTGGAAAAACACAAACACGCTGCAGCTGCTCAAAATTACTAATCAAAAGAGTAGTAGCTCAAAAAGTGTACATGTATGATACCCAATACAAGTAGCAGAACTCCGTGGCCGAAAAGACCACAGACTACCACTGGTACCCGGGCAAGCAGCGCTATATGACAGTGTACCTTAGCTGTAAATAAATAAAAATACTAATGAGTGTAAACATATACAAAGTGTGTATGACCGTCTCATATATCATACAATGTGCTGACCCATACGATATTGTTATACAGTCCGGGTGAGCATATTTATACTCTCCCCTTTATTATTCTTCTCCCGAAATTAAATACAATGTCACTGTAAGAGGCACTGCACCAATATCGCCTGTATATACAAGCCACAGTTCTTTCTGGGAGAATAAACCATCCACGTTTCAAGCGAAAAGTCTCTTTGATGTTGGAACAGATTAATCACCGCCACCGCTCTTCTTATCACACCTCCACACGTGATTTCCACACACAGGGGTTCTCAGTGACAGGTAGAAGGAGACCCCCTTTTGGTAAAACGCTTACCGGAATATATAGGTCTAAACAGCACTTCACATATACTCAACGAGGTCCTCTCTTAAATCCTCCTTCTTAGATCTTAGTTAAGATTATTACTCCAAACGTCCCAATGATAGTGACATAATGTGAATGGAAAATCAAAAAAGTATATAGTATAATACCGTAAAAACACTCTGATTTATTTAAATGCAACGAAAAATACACTCACAAACAATAATTCAAGAACAGGCAAGATTCAGATCATCACCACTGCATAATCCACTGGATAGTTAACCCCTGGACTACATCGGGCATACAACTGAATGTGTACCTCTGGCTTCTTATTCTGGTGTGTCCTTGTAACGTTACCCTGACGCGTTTCGTCCGTTGGTGGACATCATCTGAGGGTGCCGATACTTTTGCTTAGGTCACATATATACCCCGTGTCATCTCTGCCCATTAAACCCAGCTGTCAGGCGCTCTGATTGAATAATTGCCGAACAGCGGCGCCATCTTAGTGACGTCACTGCCCGGCGCCGCACGAGCACGTCACTGAGCGAAGCGACCGCGCGTGCGCCTTTCCTGTGACGTCATCGCACGGCGCCAC
Organism: Lithobates pipiens; assembly: GCF_037356315.1. NCBI lineage: Eukaryota > Metazoa > Chordata > Amphibia > Anura > Ranidae > Lithobates > Lithobates pipiens. Next base: position 261,907,356 of record NW_027507685.1, on the reverse strand, counting down.
ACGTTCTCATCCACGAGCGTCGCGACCGCGCGTGCGCACTTCCTATGACGGGAGAAACTATTCTGCCTTCTACTGCGCATGCGCGCGTCACGTCACGGGCCATATTGAGAGACCCGCGTTCGGCGAAAGGGAAAACTCACTTCCGCCCATAGTTCCTGTGGGTACACAATCGCCAACACGCATGTGCGTTGGAGACAGCCATACCTCCAGCAACCTGCAATCAGAAAGAGAGCTGTAACGCTCTACTATATACTAATAACAAAAAGATGACATGGCCTCAATATGCTATGGCTGTCTCCAACGCACATGCGTGTTGGCGATTGTGTACCCACAGGAACTATGGGCGGAAGTGAGTTTTCCCTTTCGCCGAACGCGGGTCTCTCAATATGGCCCGTGACGTGACGCGCGCATGCGCAGTAGAAGGCAGAATAGTTTCTCCCGTCATAGGAAGTGCGCACGCGCGGTCGCGACGCTCGTGGATGAGAACGTGTGGCGCCGTGCGATGACGTCACAGGAAAGGCGCACGTGCGGTCGCTTCGCTCAGTGACGTGCTCGTGCGGCGCCGGGCAGTGACGTCACTAAGATGGCGCCGCTGTTCGGCAATTATTCAATCAGAGCGCCTGACAGCTGGGTTTAATGGGCAGAGATGACACGGGGTATATATGTGACCTAAGCAAAAGTATCGGCACCCTCAGATGATGTCCACCAACGGACGAAACGCGTCAGGGTAACGTTACAAGGACACACCAGAATAAGAAGCCAGAGGTACACATTCAGTTGTATGCCCGATGTAGTCCAGGGGTTAACTATCCAGTGGATTATGCAGTGGTGATGATCTGAATCTTGCCTGTTCTTGAATTATTGTTTGTGAGTGTATTTTTCGTTGCATTTAAATAAATCAGAGTGTTTTTACGGTATTATACTATATACTTTTTTGATTTTCCATTCACATTATGTCACTATCATTGGGACGTTTGGAGTAATAATCTTAACTAAGATCTAAGAAGGAGGATTTAAGAGAGGACCTCGTTGAGTATATGTGAAGTGCTGTTTAGACCTATATATTCCGGTAAGCGTTTTACCAAAAGGGGGTCTCCTTCTACCTGTCACTGAGAACCCCTGTGTGTGGAAATCACGTGTGGAGGTGTGATAAGAAGAGCGGTGGCGGTGATTAATCTGTTCCAACATCAAAGAGACTTTTCGCTTGAAACGTGGATGGTTTATTCTCCCAGAAAGAACTGTGGCTTGTATATACAGGCGATATTGGTGCAGTGCCTCTTACAGTGACATTGTATTTAATTTCGGGAGAAGAATAATAAAGGGGAGAGTATAAATATGCTCACCCGGACTGTATAACAATATCGTATGGGTCAGCACATTGTATGATATATGAGACGGTCATACACACTTTGTATATGTTTACACTCATTAGTATTTTTATTTATTTACAGCTAAGGTACACTGTCATATAGCGCTGCTTGCCCGGGTACCAGTGGTAGTCTGTGGTCTTTTCGGCCACGGAGTTCTGCTACTTGTATTGGGTATCATACATATAAAATAATTATAATTACATATATTATTATTATTATTTTTATCAACATCATTAATGGAATGGAACAAATTAATAATAAATAATAAAAAGTTTTTATTATTAATATTGTTATTATCAGTTTGTTACATTTCATTTGTTTAGATGCGCCATTCGTTATTTCTGATAATTCTCAACTTCGGATAAATTCATATTAGTTACGTTCACTAACAGCCAAATTTGAAAGGAAATTCCAATACCTATAATTTAATAATTAGTAATAGTTAAGTTATTATTAGTTAGTGATTATTTCAGATTTTGGAATTATCTGTTTTTTCGGATTTTTGAATTTACGAATTTTCAAATTTCAAAATTTCAAAATTTGTTAAACGGGTTTTCGTTAGTTCGAATATTTCCTGAATTAACAAATTTGTCGAAATTCGTAAAAAAAAAAATATTTGGAGGAAAACGAATTGCACATGTCTAACTATATTTGTATCTCACAAATACACTATTAAACAGACGCTCATTGCATGTGTACTTCTAGAGAGGAAAGCAGGTGAAGCTTGATTTAAAGTGGTATTAAAGGCTGTTTGGTGATTTGTACCTACAGGTAATCCTATAATTAGTGATGGACGAACTTCCGACGGGACGTTTCGCAAACGCGGACCACGGACGCGGCCGATAGGCCCCATTGACTTCAATAGGAGGCGAACTTCGCAAACCTTTAGGTCAAATTTGCAGCCACAAAATAATTATTAGCTGGGCAAACATAGTCCCACCACATGGCCAATGACATAATGCATGTATGAGGTGAATTTGGGATCGATAACTACAAGCATTCTTTTTTTATATGGGAAATTGTTCTGACAATTCAGGACTGTGGAGCGCATGAAGGCAATGGAGGAGAGGGAAGGTCAGGGACCAGGGTAGGCAAAGAAGAGGGTGCAGGAGATGATCACCAGCAGCGTGACATACAGCAATGACACATGCACCGTGATAGAGGCATCTGACAGCAGCACCGTGATACAGAGCACTGACATCAGCAGCATAACATACAGCAATGACACCTGCACCGTGATAGAGTCATCTGACAACAGCACCGTGATAGAGAGCACTGACATCAGCACTGTGATATACAGCACTGACAGCAGCACCGTGATAGAGAGCACTGACATCAGAAGCGTGACATTAAGCACTGACATCAGCACCGTGATATACAGCACTGACAGCAGCACCGTGATAGAGAGCACTGACATCAGAAGCGTGACATTAAGCACTGACATCAGCACTGTGATATACAGCACTGACAGCAGCACCGTGATAGAGAGCACTGACATCAGAAGCGTGACATTAAGCACTGACATCAGCACCGTGATATACAGCACTGACAGCAGCAGCGTGATAGAGAGCACTGACATCAGAAGCGTGACATAAAGCACTGACATCAGCACCGTGATATACAGCACTGACAGCAGCAGCGTGACATTAAGCACTCACACCAGCACCGTGATATACAGCACTGACAGCAGCACCGTAAGCAGCCCCAGGAGTAAGTCAGCACAGCACAGGGATGGTGTGATCCCCTCATAATAAGCAGGCCCAGGAGAAACTCAGCACAGCACAGGGATGGTGTGATCCCCTCATAATAAGAACCCCCAGGAGGAAGTCAGCACAGCACAGGGATGGTGTGATCCCCTCATAATAAGCAGGCCCAGGAGAAACTCAGCACAGCACAGGGATGGTGTGATCCCCTCATAATACGAACCCCCAGGAGGAAGTCAGCACAGCACAGGGATATCATAAGCAGCCCCAGTAGAAATATGACACCGCTCAACCTCTTCAAAGAGGAGGGTAGGGGCATATAGTACGGTGTGCTTTTTGGGACAAGGAAGTGAGCCAAATGAAGAAAGAAGGTCTGTGTGCTTGATTAAAAAAATAGTTTATAGACATATACATGGTCTACTGGTCACATGTGTTGAATTCCTCCGAGATCCATGCCTCATTCATTTTTAGAAATGTGAGGTAGTTAACACTGTCGTGAGCTAGGCGAGTACGCTTATCGGTCACGATCCCCCCTGCTGCGCTGAACATCCTTTCGGACAGGACACTGGATGAGGGGCAAGCCAACAGTTCGATTGCAAATTGGGCAAGCTCTGGCCAGAGGTCAAGCCTGCCCACCCAGTAGTCCCGGGGTTCATCACTCCTCAGAGCGTCCACATCGCCTGTTAACCCAATGTAATCGGACACCTGACGGTCTAGGCGTTCCCTGATGCTGGATCCGGATGACACCTGTCGATGGGTCAGCTGAAAGAATGACCTCATATCCGAAGTCACCAACACATCTTCAAACCGGCCTCTTCTTGCAGACGCTGTTGGATTGGTACCCGCAAATCCTTCTCTGGGAGTGGGAATTGCTCCTCTGCCAGCGCACGCAAAAGCAGAATGCAGCATTTCTCGAAGCAAGGCCTGGAAGTGCTGCATTCTGACAGCCCTCTGCGACGGCGGTAACATTTCCGCCATTTTGTGTTTGTACCGGGGGTCTAAGTACGTTGCCACCCAGTACTGGTCCTTGACCCTTATGCTTTTTATACGGGGGTCCCTATTAAAACACTGGAGCATGAAGGCCCCCATTTGCACTAAAGTGGAAGCGGTGTGGTGGCCTGGCTTCTGCTCATCATCCAGGATAATGTCGTCCTCTTCATTCTCCTCTCCCCATCCACGCACAACAGGGATCCCAGAAAGGTTTAAAGCATGCTCTTCTTGCTCCTCCTCATCCGCCCCGGGAACCATCCTCCTCTGACTCCTCTTCAGACTCCTGTTGTTAACTTGTCTCAGATAGAGTAGCCCCCCCTGGGAATTCATCCAGCATTGCGACTTCCTCATCTTCCCGCTCCTGCTCCTACACAGCCTGATCAATGACACGACGCAATGCACGCTCCATAAAGAAGGCATAAGGTACCATGTCACTGATGGCGCCATGGCTGCGACTGACCAGTTTGGTGATCTCCTCAAATGGCCGCAGAAGTCTGCATGCGTCGCGCATGAGCAGCCACTGGCGCGGTGAAAAAACCCCCAGCTCCCCAGAACCGTTTCTGCCGCAGAGTTCATACAGGTAGACGTTAACTGCACGTTTCTGCTGGAGCAGCCTATCAAGCATATAGAAGGTTGAGTTCCATCGCGTCGGGCAATCGCAAATAAGACGTCTGACCGGCAGATTGTGTCGTCGCTGAATGTCAGCAAGGCGAGCCATGGCCGTGTAAGATCTTCGGAAATGGGCCGAGATTTTCCTTGCCTGCCGCAAGATGTCCTGGACCCCAGGGTATTTGACAAGGAATCGCTGCACGACCAAGTTTAAGACGTGTGCCATGCATGGCACGTGCGTGATTTTGCCCTGTTTCAATGCGCTAAGCAGATTGGCACCGTTGTCACACACCACTTTACCAACTGTCAAATTGAGCGGTAATAGCCACTGATCTGCCTGTGAACGCAAAGCTGAAAGGAGTGCCGGGCCAGTGTGGCTCTTAGCTTCCAGGCACAACAGACGCAGCACGGCATGGCAACGTCTCACCTGGCATGTGGAATAGGTTCTGGGGAGCTTGGGCGGTGCAGCGGAAGAGACGCTAGCAGCAGAAAAGGAGGAGGCAGCTGAGGAGGAGAGGGAGGAGGATGGAGTATGAGGAGGAGGAGAAGAAGAGTCAGGCCTGCATGCAATCCGTGGCGGTAAAACCAAATCTACACGGGTGCCACGGGTTACATGCTTGACGGCCGTCAGAAGGTTCACCCAGTGGGCAGTAAAAGTGATATACCTTCCCTGCCCATGTTTGCTAGACCACGTGTCTGTGGTCAGATGTATCTTGGCACCGACACTGTGTTCCAGAGATACATTCACTTGCCGCTGAACATGGCCATATAGCTCTGGGATGCCCTTCTCTGAGAAATACTTCCTTCCTGGGACCTTCCATTGTGGTGTTCCAATGGCCACAAATTTGCGAAAGGCCTCCGAGTCCACCAGTTTATATGGCAGTAGTTGGTGGGCTATGAGTTCTGACAAGCCAGCCGTCAATCGTTGGGCAAGAGGGTTATCCGGCGTCATCATTTTTTTACGCTCGAACATTAGGCCCACGGAAGCCTGCCTTTTTGCAGAAAAACGTGAGCTTGGCGTGATGGAAGGTGGAGTGGAGGACAATTGTGAGGAGAGAGGAGAAGGAGAAGTAGAAGACGAGGCTGGACGGTGAGAGCCTGCAGTGTGGCTTTGTGTGTTCCGTTGCTCCCACTCGGCTCGGTGATGGCTGCCCATGTGTCTTCTTAAGGCGGTCGTCCCAAGGTGAGTGTTGGGCTTACCGCGACTAATGCGTTGACTGCAAAGATTGCAGATGGCAACGCTATTGTCAGCAGTGGACACATTAAAAAAAGCCCACACTGCGGAGCCATGTGCCGGCATCCTGGGAGCGCCAGATGTGACCGTACATGGTCGATGACTCACTCCTGATACATTTGCAGTCTGCTTTGTCCCTCCTGTGCAATGTAAGTTATTCCTGCTTCTCCTCCCTATCTGCTGGTCCATATCTCCCTCTGAACTCCCCTCCTCTTCCTCTCTTGTGGGCACCCACGTGACATCACTAGACACGTCATCATCAACGTCACCTTCCCCACCGCTATAAGTAGAGATCTCGGAGTAGGCAGCAACACCGGGGACCAACCTCCTCCTTGGGCTGATCTGGGTACTGTCGTCAGACTGCTGAGTAGCGGTTGTTGCTACCTCCTCTTCCTGATCCAATACCAAGAGTGGCTGCGCATCAGAAATGTCCTCTTGATATGGATCGGAAAATAATTTCTGTGACTTAAGCGGAAGGTATGTGGTGGTGGTGGTGGTGGTGTTGTTGGTGGTAGTGTCTTTGGGGGTGCACATAGCAGAGAGTGAAGAAGAGGGTGCAGATCGAGAGGATGAGGAGGGTGCAGAAGAGTAAGGCTGAGTCAGCCACTCAACCAAGTCTGGTGCGTCCTTTAAAGTAATTGAACGCACCTTCTGCAACTTCCCACTTTGGCTCGAAGCTGGTGCTCCTGCCCTACCCCTACCACCCCTGCGGAAGGGCCTGCCTCTTCCTCTGCCTGTCATTTTTTAAATCACCCTGTGACAAAACTCTTAGTCCCTATACCGATGAAGGACTGCTGCAGTATAGGGCAGCAGTCAGCAGTAGTGCACCTCAACCCTATGTATTGTGGACCGATAACAGTCCTTATAGAATAGCAGACTGTACCTCACTCAACCCTATGTACTGTAGCACCCTAGACCAAGTTACCAGTCCTTATAAGAACTTTTGTGGACCAAGCAGGTTGTGTGTGACTGATTAGAAGACTTTACGTCAGTCCCTATACCAATGAAGGACTGCTGCAGTATAGGGCAGCAGTCAGCAGTAGTGCACCTCAACCCTATGTATTGTGGACCGATAACAGTCCTTATAGAATAGCAGACTGTACCTCACTCAACCCTATGTACTGTAGCACCCTAGACCAAGTTACCAGTCCTTATAAGAACTTTTGTGGACCAAGCAGGTTGTGTGTTAGTGATTAGCAGACTGTACGTCAGTCCCTATACCAATGAAGGACTGCTGCAGTATAGGGCAGCGGTCAGCAGTGGTGCACCTCAACCCTATCTATTGTGGACCGATAGCGGTCCTTACAGAACAGCAGACTGTACCGCACTCAACCCTATGTACTGTAGCACCCTACACAGACCCAGTTACCAGTCCTGATAAAGAGCTTTGTGGAACAAGTGAGTTGTGAATGATTAGCAGACTGCAGCAGAAGGGCAGCAGTCAAGTATAATATTCTTTCTATATTTGGAAGAAAGAATATTATACGTGTACAAGCCTATTACCATACCACTGATACCAGTCCTGAAAAGAACCTTTGTGGAACTAATAGTAACAGCAACTGTTTAAACTGACCCTCACTGCCTGACACACTGCTTCCTTCCTGTCCCTATACAAACTGGCAAAAAAGAGGATCCTGGAACAATTACTGGTTACTCGAATAGCTCTTTTGTGGACCTGATAGTAACAGCTAATGATGATGATGATGATGATGATGACTAATCTGGCTGTCCCTAAAATAGCAGCAGACACAGCGCTCTGTCCCTTTCTCTAAACTGACAAAAGACACTCAGGCTGCTGCAAGAATCAGTAGCACAGCAAACCTATATACACCTAACACCTATACCAGTCCTGAAAAGAACTTTTGTGTACCAAATAGCTAGCGATTTATCTCTCCCTACTCCACACAGCAACCTTTCCCTATAGTGACAGAAGAAAGAATGTAAAATGGCCGCCGGATCGGGTGTATTTATAAGTTAGGGGGAATGTCCAAGTGTCCATGTGCTGTCATGTCTCAATTGGCTGTCCTGTACCCCATGATGGATGTGTCATCAGGTCAAAGTTCCTTTACACAGTAAAAACACGGAAGTCCGCCGGGCGAACAACGCCAATAGTCTGCCAAACTGGCGGACCGCGAACAGCCGAAATTCGCTGCGAAACGATCGCCGGGCGAACTGTTCGGCCATCACTACCTATAATAAGACTTATATGAAGGTAAAATGAACACCTCCTGAACATGCACCGTTTAGGAGATATTCACCCTGGATGCAGCCAGTTACGTCACCAGCCCATGTGCTCTGAAGGCCCGGAGTACCTTGCTGGACCCTCAGAGCTTCGCTCCTGGAACCGAGGACTCCCACGCACATGCGTGGGAGTGATGTCATCGCGTCTCCAGCCAATCATATAGCCGTAGCGTGCGAATCCGGAAGTAAGACCGGGGGAAGATGTCGGCCCTCTCAGCGGTAACTGGGTGCCACTGGAGAGCTTTTTTCCAAGGTAAGTGTAGCACTGTGCTAGTGGTGATATTTTTGGTAAGTGCACTTAAATTTTTATCTGTGTGGGCTGGGAGTGGGCTGGGAGTAGCTTAGAGTAGGCTGGTGACCCACAGACAGCATCACTTCTCGGTTACCTCCCTCTGGATTGGCAGGGGGTGGGCCTCCTTAAATACCCAGAGTCGGCCCAGCTGGGGATTGTTGGCGGGTGGAAGAACTGAGGATGGAGTGCTAGGCTGTCGGGGGCCTTTGAGGCTGCTCCTCAGTCTGGGGGGGGGGGGTGTCCTTGGGCCTGGGCTCGGGTGAAGGAAAGATCCATTCAAAAACGCATGAAGTATCTGGACAGGAGGCACAGAGAGGAATTAAGGAGGACAGCAAGAGCAAGTCTTCCAGGTAAGTCTTCAGGAGGGATCCACCAGGCCAGGTGGGCGAGTGAGTGGCAGGCACAGTCTGGAGGACTGGGAAGCCATAGTCCAGTCTGAATAGTGTGTCCGGGTTTCAAGCACTTTGAACCCAAACCCAAACTGACCGGGTGAATCCCAGACAGGTGGCAACCCTAGAGGCCAGGTCGTTCAGTGAGTGGTAGGCACAGTCGGGAGAACTGGGGAGGCATGCCGGAGTGGACTGGGAGTTTGCGGTCTGAGATGGGTGCATAGCCAGCAGTAAGGACTGTAATGTCATGGGGGAGTGGAATCAGACAGCTGCAGCCAGGAGGGCTGGCAGAGCCTGAAGACTGAAGAGGGATTACTGGGAGCAGTAGTCCACCATAGGGCTGCTAGCACTAAAGTCTTTCTAATCTATTTTTGCTACACGAAAAGGGGCATGCGGTCCCTGCCTTAAAATGGAAATTTCTAAGGCCTGGCTGAGTCAGAGCTGTGCCTAACCATGTGCTAGCTGTACCTGAAAGCATCTGTGGCCAGGAGGGCTGGCAGGGCCTGAAGAGGGATTACTGGGAGCAGTAGTCCACCATAGGGCAGCTAGCACTAAAGTCTTTCTAATCTATTTTTTTTTTTTTGCTACACTAAAAAGGGGCCCGTGGTCCCTGCCTGCAAATGGCAACTTCTAAGGCCTAACTGAGCCAGAGTTGGGCCTAACCATGTGCTGGCTGTACCTGGAAGCAAGTGTTGCGCAGGAGGAGTTTGGAGAAGCGTCTTGTACAGGCAGTGTACACAGTTCTGTCCCAAATGGACTGTTCTGAAGCTCTACCGGGCATCCCACATATTCCCATCCCTACCCAAGTTCAAATCCCTCTCAATAAAAAGTACATGGACTGTTCATTGTCTCTGTAGTGATTGGGGAGGGAATGCGTAGGCCGAGCAGGGTGGCAGGTGGATCCCTATGGGGGGGGGGGGGTACTGCTACCTAAGTATTTCATAATGTGCTAGTATGAAATGCTTACTAGCACATTATGCCATTGCCTTGCAGGTGCTTATTTATTTATTAAATTTTCTAAACAGCCGCGGTTTTCTACCGCTTTAAGCACTTGTCTACCATGTCATTTATAAACGTCTTTATATCGATTGACTGGACATTTGCTCAGACTACCAGCTGCGAGAAATCAGAGTAATATCAGAATACGATCGCCCAGCCCCTCCCCCCACCCCCCCAACATTATCTATTGAAAGAGTTTAATTTCAATGCTAAAACTGAACACAAACGATATGAAATACATCATTAGGATAACGGATGAAACAAATGATGATGATTGAAAAGTGACAGCGCCATTGTCATGGTAATAAGTTCATCGCCAACAAACGCGGCACAGCAAAGCGATCATTGTGTAACATTTCACCGCTTAATTACACAAAATTCCACTTTTTACTCGCTAATGCTAAAAATGATTGCAGAGCTTCCATTATTCAATTCTATAAAAATTCAGCTTGTGTGATCAGCCAGGCTCGATGACTAGGAATAGGTGAACGTGAGCTTTATTTTGGTGGTATTTGATCAGCTCTGTGTTGTTTTTTTTTTGTTGTTGTTTTTTTTTTTCTTAGAAATCTTTTTACTAAATTTCATAACAAACAACCCAAAACATGTGACAATTGCTCGTTCGTGCGACGCTCTACCGAAATAAAATTGATGTCCCCCCCCCCCCCCCCACAAAGAGCTTTCTTTTGGTGGTATTTGATCAGCTCTGCGTTTTTATTTTTTTTATTTTGTTTTTAGAAATCTTTTTATTAAATTTCATAACAAACAAACAAACCAAAACACGTGACAATTGCACGATCGTGCGATACTGTACCCAAATAAAATTGATGTCCCCCCCACACACACTCAAATAGAGCTTTCTTTTGGTGATATTTGATCACCTCTGCGTTTTTTTTTTTTTTTTTTAAATCTTTTTATTAAATTTCATAACAAACAAACAAACCAAATCACGTGACAATTGCACGATCGTGCAACACTGTACCCAAATAAAATTGATGTCCTTTCCCCCCCCCCCCCCCCCACACAAATAGAGCTTTCTTTTGGTGGTATTTGATCAGCTGTGTGCTTTTTTTTATTTTTGTTTTTTTTGTTTTTCTTAGAAATCTTTTTAATAAATTTCATAACAAACAAACCAAATCACGTGACAATTGCAAGATCGTGCGACGCTCTACCCAAATAAAACTGATGTCCCCCCACAAATAGAGCTTTCTTTTGGTGGTATTTGATCAGCTCAGCTTTTTTTTTTTTTTTTAATCTTTTTATTAAATTTCATAACAAACAAACCAAAACACATGACAATTGCACAATAGTGCAACACTGTACCCAAATAAAATTGATGTCCTTTTTTTCCCCCCACAAATAGAGCTTTATTTTGGTGGTATTTGATCAGCTCTGTGTTGTTTTTTTTTTGTTGTTGTTTTTTTTTTTCTTAGAAATCTTTTTACTAAATTTCATAACAAACAAACCAAAACACGTGACAATTACACGATCGTGCAACGCTCTACCAAAATAAAATTGTCCCCCCCCCCCACACAAATAGAGCTTTCTTTTGGTGGTATTTGATCAGCTCTGTGTTTCTTTTGTTTTCTTTTTTTTTGTTTGTTTGTTTTAGAAATCTTTTTATTAACCACTTTCAGACCGGACCATTTTGCTGGTCAATGACCAGAGGTCTTTTTACAATTTGGCACTGCGCTGCTTTAACTGGTAATTGCGCGGTCATGCAATGTTGTACCCAAACAAAATTTGCGTCCTTTTCTTCCCACAAATAGAGCTTTCTTTTGATGGTATTTGATTGCCTCTGCGATTTTTATTTTTTGCGATATAAACGTAAAAAGACTGCAAATTTTGAAAAAAAATGATATTTTCTACTTTTTGTTATTAGAAAAATCCAATAAACTCAATTTTAGTCATACATTTAGGCCAAAATGTATTCAGCCACATGTCTTTGGTAAAAAAAAAGTCAATAACTGTATATTTATTGGTTTGCGCAAAAGTTGTCACATCTACAAACTAAGGTACGTTTTCTGGAATTTACGCAGCTTTTAGTTTACGACTGCCTATCTCATTTCTGGAGGTGCTAAAATGGCAGGGCAGTACAAAACCCCCCCAAATGACCCCATTTTGGAAAGTAGACCCCCTAAGGAAATTGATAAGTGGCATGTTGAGCCCATTGAATATTTAATTTTTTTGCCTCAAGCGATTGAATAATGACAAAAAAATATATATATTTTTTTTTTTACACAAAGTTGTCACTTAATGATATATTGCTCACACATGCTATGGGCATATGTGAAATGACACCCCAAAATAAATTCTGCTGCTTCTCCTGAGTACGGGGATACCACATATGTGGGACTTTTTGGGAGCCTAGCTGCGTACGGGGCCCCGAAAACCAAGCACCGCCTTCAGGCTTTCTAAGGGCGTAAATTTTTGATTTCACTTCTCACTACCTATTACAGTTTTGAAGGCCATAAAATGCCAAGATGGCACAAAACCCCCACAAATGACCCCATTTTAGAAAGTAGACACCCCAAGCTATTTGCTGAGAGGCATGTTGAGTCCATGGAATATTTTATATTTTGTCACAAGTTGTGGGAAAATTACAAACTTTTTTTTTTTTTTTTCACAAAGTTGTCACTAAATTATATATTGCTCACACATGCTATGGGCATATGTGAAATGACACCCCAAAATAAATTCTGCTGCTTCTCCTGAGTGCGGCGATACCACATATGTGGGACTTTTTGGGAGCCTAGCCGCGCACGGGGCCCCGAAAACCAAGCACCGCCTTTAGGCTTTCTAAGGGCGTAAATTTTTGATTTCGCTTCTCACTACCTATTACAGTTTTGAAGGCCATAAAATGCCAAGATGGCACAAAACCCCCACAAATGACCCCATTTTAGAAAGTAGACACCCCAAGCTATTTGCTGAGAGGCATGTTGAGTCCATGGAATATTTTATATTTTGCCACAAGTTGCGGGAAAATTACAAACTTTTTTATTTTATTTTATTTTTTCACAAAGTTGTCACTAAATGATATATTGCTCACGCATGCCATGGTTATATGTGAAATGACACCCCAAAATAAATTCTGCTGCTTCTCCTGAGTACGGGGATACCACATATGTGGGACTTTTTGGGAGCCTAGCCGCGTACGGGGCCCCGAAAACCAAGCACCGCCTTCAGGCTTTCTAAGGGCGTTACAGTTTTGAAGGCCATAAAATGCCAAGATGGCACAAACCCCCCCCAAATGACCCCATTTTGGAAAGTAGACACCCCTAAATTTAGGGGTACACTAGTGAGACTAGGTAATAAATGGCGGGTGCCCTGAAACTATAAAAAAATAACTAACCAACCAGCGTCACCTGTAACAGTTATATGGTGATCACTGGTGAAAGGGTTAACTAGGGGGCAATCAGGGGGCTTTATGCGGTAGTATATGGGGGTCCCTGGTGCTATAAAAAGCTGCGGCGAACCTAAATACCTACCTGCCTAACTAGCGTCACCTGTCACACTAATACAGCGATCAGAAAAACGATCGCTTATTAGGCTGGGTTCACACTGGAGCGATGCGGGAACGCCACGAATCCGCGGCGGGTTCCCGCATCGCATGCCTCCCGGCGGCAGTTCACACTGCCCTATGCGAACTGCTGGGAGTGTCAGTGAAATGTTAATGACACCCCCAGATCAGTTCGCATATCGCAGTGCGATCTGCAAACTCGGATCGCATGGTGTGAACACCCATGCGATCCGATTCTGCTGCGGACCAAAAAAAGGGTCCCGTGCGAGTTTGCGGCGGGTGCGGCGCGAATTCAGCCATACTATCTGTATGGCTGAACTCGAATCGCACAGAGATCGGATGTGATTTGCACTGCAGTGCGGTGCGAATCACATCCGTTCTCATAAACCGCTGCAATGTGAACCCAGCCTTAGTGACACTGGCGACGGGGGGTGATCACGGGGTTAAACCTTTATTGGGGGGGTTAGGGGGGTACCTTAGAACTAAAGGGGGCTAACCCTAACTGCCCTAACAGTTATTACAGTCACAAATGACACCCGCTGGGTGATCAGGGGGTTAAACCTTTATTAGGTAATAAATGGCGGGTGCCCTGAAACTATAAAAAAATAACTAACCAACCAGCGTCACCTGTAACAGTTATATGGTGATCACTGGTGAAAGGGTTAACTAGGGGGCAATCAGGGGGCTTTATGCGGTAGTATATGGGGGTCCCTGGCGCTATAAAAAGCTGCGGCGAACCTAAATACCTACCTGCCTAACTAGCGTCACCTGTCACACTAATACAGCGATCAGAAAAACGATCGCTTATTAGGCTGGGTTCACACTGGAGCGATGCGGGAACGCCACGAATCCGCGGCGGGTTCCCGCATCGCATGCCTCCCGGCGGCAGTTCACACTGCCCTATGCGAACTGCTGGGAGTGTCAGTGAAATGTTAATGACACCCCCAGATCAGTTCGCATATCGCAGTGCGATCTGCAAACTCGGATCGCATGGTGTGAACACCCATGCGATCCGATTCTGCTGCGGGCCAAAAAAAGGGTCTCGTGCGAATTTGCGGCGGGTGCGGCGGGTGCAGTGCGAATTCAGCCATACTATCTGTATGGCTGAACTCGAATCGCACAGAGATCGGATGTGATTTGCACTGCAGTGCGGTGCGAATCACATCCGTTATCATAAACCGCTGCAATGTGAACCCAGCCTTAGTGACACTGGCGACGGGGGGTGATCATGGGGTTAAACCTTTATTGGGGGGGTTAGGGGGGTACCCTAGAGCTAAAGGGGGCTAACCCTAACTGCCCTAACAGTTATTACAGTCACAAATGACAGGGGGTGCAGGAGATGATCAGTGCCACAGTCAGGGCAGCGCAGTCCTGTGCCAGTGTCCCAGTGTGCCAACCTGTGCTTGAGCCCCACCCTCTGCCCGGCTCAGGAGCACATGAAGGCCATGGAGGAGGGGAAAGGTCAGGCCAGGCTATGAAGGGGGTGCAGGAGATGATCAGTGCCACAGTCAGGGCAGCGCAGTCCTGTGCCAGTGTCCCAGTGTGCCAACCTGTGCTTGAGCCCCACCCTCTGCCCGGCCCTTACCCCCACCTATGCAGGGCTCCACTGCGGTGGTCCGGAGGTTCCAGTCCAGTGCTCATCCTCAGCCATGGTGCTGGCACTGCCTGCTGATTGACTTCTCCGTTGCTATCTCCCTCACTGACACCAGCACTGAGATAGAACATTGACACCAGCACCGCGATAGAGACTGAGCACTGACACCAGCACCGAGATAGAAAGCACTGACACCAGCACCGAGATAGAGAGCACTGACACCAGCACCGAGATAGAGAGCACTGACACCAGCACTGTGATTGAGAGCACTGACACCACACCAGCACCGTGATAAAGAGCACTGACACCAGCACCGAGATAGAGAGCACTGACACCAGCACCGAGATAGAGAGCAATGATACCAGCACCATGATAGAGAGCACTGGCACCAGAGCCGAGATAGAGAGCACTGACACCAGCACTGTGATAGAGAGCACTGACACCACACCAGCACCGTGATAGAGAGCACTGACACCAGCACCGAGATAGAGAGCACTGAAACCACACCAGCACCGTGATAGAGAGCACTGACACCAGCACCGTGATAGAGAGCACCGAGACCCGGTGTTCTCTCACGAAAAACTGTCCGGAGCTAGAGCTACCCCAATCTAGGCCAGAAGGCCAGGGACCCGGCCCTTTGGGGTCAGACCGCATGCAGCACCCATGCCCATCAGGAGCACCCTTCCAGACAGCTCGTGCTCGGCCCCGCTGATACCATCCTGGATGCCCAGACACTGGCCCTGCCGAACCGCCCTGCCAGGTCCAGTGACACCATTGGATTTGCATGTGTCCTCCCCACACTCGGGAGTAACACAGCGCCTCCTCTGGAAACTGATAAGAACAGATACTACACTTGATCTTAGCCAAAAGGCCGAGGCCGCTTCGGATACTACCTGATCTCTAGGGCGACTCTGCAGCAGAGGGATTTGTTGAAACTGGGGCTAGAGATGACTCGACAGGCGGGGATTACTTACCGTTGGGGGTTTCTCCTCTCTGTGATCTTCAGGAAGGCTCAGCGGTTCTTCACCCCCCGCACACCTGCAGAACTCCCTGTATTGTTCTCCTTTATGGAAACCCTATCGAGGTGCCTGACTGGCTTCAGCTTCTACGTTTTCCTGCTAATCCTGGCTTATTGTGGATGAGGAGAACCCGGTATCCCAGACCGCAGTGGAGTCAGCAGCGTTCTCGTATCGCCTCAGAGTTCTGGGGTGAGCTATGTACAGAGTCCCAGTATGATGGGAGGGGGTGGCAGTGGAAGGCAGTATGATGGGAGGGGTGGCAGTGGAAGGCAGTATGATGGGGTGGAGGGCAGTATGATGGGAGGGGGAGGCAGTGGAGGGCAGTATGATGGGAGGAGTGGCAGTGGAAGGCAGTATGATGGGGAGGTAGTGAAGGGCAGTATGATGGGAGGGGGTAGTTGAGGGCAGTATAATGGGAGGGTGATAGTGGAGGGCAGCATGAAGGGAGGGGTTTAGTGGAGGGCAGTATAATGGGAGGGTGGTAGTGGAGGGCAGTATGATGGTAAGGGATAGTGGAGGGCAGTATAATGGGAGGGGTAGTGGAGGGCAGTATAATGGGGGGGTAGTGGAGGGCAGTATGATGGGAGGGGGGTAGTGCAGAGCAGTATGGGGGGACTGTACAGCAGCATGACTTGAGGGGGGGTGTGTATGGGAGGGAGCAGAGTGACCATGAGCATCCTCGAGGAAGGGAACATTTCTCCTACTTTTCTTCCAGCCGCAGGAAAAATCATCAGGCAAGACCTGGAGTCAGGGCGGAGCTTAGGGGCGAGGAGGAGGACGTTAAATTACTGCTCTCCTCTTCGTCACAACGTCACTGGTTGCTAGAGCCAGGCAGCGTCAGAGGGTTAATAATAAAGCGCCGCGGGTCTCGCAGTACACCAGGCAGTGAGGGACATTATTAGCGGCATTCTTAGGGGGCATCGGATCGGCCCAGGGGGCAATTTCCGGACATTGTATTGTTTTAAAGCCTTCATTTTTAATTTTTTTTATCTATGAGCTCTGATACCTGTCGGCACTATGCTGACGGGTGCATTTGGATTTGTTTGAGGCCGCCGGCTGGCTCCTCTCTAGCGCATCGTTCTCATGGGGTTAATGTGATAATAATCTATGCAGCTTGGACCGTCAGATGTCAGTGGCAGACTCTATGCCTTTTTCTCTTAAGACCAGGATGAGGAAATGGGAGCCTTTGACTCCTTCCTCCGCCCCTCATATGTAGCCGGCGGAACGGGAACTATGCCCAGCCGGGGGGGGGGGGGAAGGTTACCCTTTGGTGCAAATCCCGCACATGAAGGCAAAGAGACACCTACAGGTGTCATGACAGGGACGTGACCCTCGGATGTGTGGAGGCAGTGATGTTATCCCTCTCACAAAGGACCATGAATAGTGGGGGTGTAAGGGCACACCACAGTCTTGGATGTCTGAAAGGGGGCAATATTTGTTGATGTTGCCAGGTCTGCGAACTCTTTGGGGGGAGCTCTTTGGTTCGAGAAATCTCTAAATTGGAAATGGCATGGATCCATAAGGTCAAGACTTATGTACCATTTGGATTAAATACTGATGTAGATGTGAACGTTTATTGATAATTCCTAGGCTTTATGTGAACTTGATCTGAGTCACGCATGCGTTTATGGTCTATGACTAGTTTTTTGAGAGACAAATAACAAATATAGCATATGGTATTGTAAATTTGTGATTAAATTTGAAAAAAATTCTAGTTGGATTTTTGATTTTAACCAATATTGATAGATGCTTTAATAAACTATCTGCATCGACAATATTGACAAATATTGACAGATAACTCTAATTTAATTTAATTTATTTTAATTTATTTGTTATATTTTTATTTCATTCATTTTCATTTATTATTTAAAAAACATTTTTTGATGAATTTTTTGATATTTAGTTACATCATTTATTATTAATAAGCTTTTTTATGATTAATATGGATTTGCTTATATTTAGTGGTATGGTGTCTTTTTCAGATGCCTTTTCCGCTATATAGTAACAAACAGGAATTGGATATACTTATGATACTATATAGAATTAAAGTTTTTATTTTCATTTATTTATTATATGTATTTAGCATATTCCAATTTTTAGGTGGGACAATATGAATATGGTATCTGAGAGAACTGTATTCATTTTGGTCCTTTAAACGTACCGAATGTTTTTT
Source organism: Lithobates pipiens (assembly GCF_037356315.1). NCBI lineage: Eukaryota > Metazoa > Chordata > Amphibia > Anura > Ranidae > Lithobates > Lithobates pipiens. The sequence continues at coordinate 261,889,226 of NW_027507685.1, read as the reverse complement.
TAGGTTTGAATATTTGTTGCTTTGGTTGGTGACTATATTATTATTGTCCATAATAGATTTGCATGGGAACACTTAATAGTGTTACGTTTTTAAATAAGTTAAAAATAGTGTTACTTTTTTTGTCACAACTATTTTCTTTTTATTAATATTTTCCAATACATCGGTTTGCAAATGACGATGTTTTGCCCACACTTAAGATGGCGCTTTGTAGCTCGCTGTGCGGGACTCAGAATGAGGCTTGCTGTCTGTATATAAGGTGGTGGATCAGCATGCGACCCGTTCCCCATTGATAACGTCAGTTGATGACGAAACGCATCTGGGAGGTACGTGCTGACGTCACCACACCGTTGACGAGGACGGGAGTTTTGTTTTGTTGCTAGCCGGCTTTGTTTTTATTCTATATGGAATTGTGTGTTTTGTAAGTGCATCCTTTTCTTTTACAAATAAACCAGTTTAAAAGATATTATGCTATGGTCTGTTATACCTCTTTTCTGGGTTGACATTTACTATATCGTACGGGAGTTATGGAGTTCTGTCTTGGCTGGACATTTGGACCAGTCATCATCCGATTCCTCCGGTGTATCCAGCTGAGGACCTATCTATTTGGGAGTTTGTTTGCATTTGTGGGCTTGTCATCCAGTAAGGAGGCCCTCTATGTGGTGTTGGGACACTTGAATTTGTCAGGTTATTTGGATCACTGGGTGTTTATGTGTATTTTCTGCATATAAGCTTAATTCCAATTGTAAGTGCAACTATGTGTTTTTTATTATTTAAATTTTTTTGACAATATTATGCTAATTTACACAATTTTTTGTTTCTGGGTTAAATACATGTGTGGAGCCAAAAGTTTGTCTATGACTTCAAGTCTTCAAAAACTTCACTGCTGCTGTATCCATTTGGAAATGAAAGGCCCAGGCTGGGTTAAAGGGGTTGTAAAGGTCAATGTTTTTTTCACCTTAATGCATCCTATTTTTCTAAGCGCAGTTTTTTTTCTCCTTTTTTTTTACCACTTCCCGACCGGCGCACGCTGATGTACGTTGGCAGAATGGCACGGGTAGGCATATTGGCGTATAGGTACGTCCAGTTTTAAATGCCGCCCTGCCATCACGAGCGCGCCGCCGGTCGGGTACCCCCGTGAGTCCGATCGCGCGTCCCGCAGACTCGATCGCCGCGGGCATACCCGCGATCGTCTCACGGGGCGGCTGAACAAGGAGATGCCATTGTAAACAGCATCTCCCCGTTGTGCCTAGCAACAAGTGACGCCGATCTCTGCTCCCCGTGATTGGAGCAGAGATCAGTGTTCACTAAAACAAAGCCCAGCCCCCCACAGTTAGAAACACACCCCTAGGAACTCTTAACCCCCTACACTGCCACCCCCTGGTTAACCCCTTCACTGCCAGTGTCATTTACACAGGAATCATTGCATTTGTATAGCAGTGATTGCTGTATAAATAACAATGGTCCCAAAAATGTGTCAAAAATGTCCTATGTGTCCGCCACAATGTCGCAGTCACAATAAAAATCACTGATCCCTACCATTACTAGTAAAAAAAAAATATTAATAAAAATGCCATAAAACTATCCCCTATTTTGTAAACACTATAACTTTTGCGCAAACAAATCGATAATCGCTTATTGTGATTTTTTTTACCAAAAATATGTAGAAGAATACGTATCGGCCTAAACTGAGGGAAAACATTTTTTTTTATATATTTTTGGGGGACATTTATAACAAAAAGTAAAAAATAATGTGTTTTTTTCAAAATTGGCGCTCTATTTTTGTTTATAGCGCAAAAAATAAAAACCGCAGGGGTGATCAAATACCACCAAAAAAAATCTCTATTTGTGGGGAAAAAAGGACGTCAATCTTGTTTAGGAGCCACGTCGCACAACCGCACAATTGTCAGTTAAAGCGACGCAGTGCCGAATCGCAAAAATTGGTCTGGTCTTAAGCCAGCAAAATGGTCCGGGCTGAAAGTGGTTAAAGGGGTTGTAAAGCTTTGTGTTTTTTTTCCCCTTAATGCATCCTATGCATTAAGGTGAAAAAACACCTTGCACGCCCCCCCCGAGCCCCCATTTTACTTACCTGAGCCCCAAATCTTTGTGGGCGCGATCCCGCGTTGCTTTCCCCCAGCTCTTGTGGGCTCTTCATTGGATGATTGACAGCAGCACAGCCATTGGCTCCCACTGCTGTCAATCAAATCAATGACGCAGCGTGCCCCAGGGGGGGGGGGGGCGCGGGGCCGAGTGATACAGTCAGCGACTATGGCCACTGACTGTATCACATGGGAGCGTGCCCGCAAGCTAACCCTCTTGGGAGAGCGCTTTCCAGAGGGGGGTTAGCTCTTGCGGGGAGGAGCCAAGACAGCCACTGAGGGGCCCCCAGAAGACAAGGATCGGGGGCCACTCTGTGCAAAACGAACTGCACAGTGGAGCTAAGTATGACATGTTTGTTATTTAAAAAAAAAAAACTACCAAACCTATACAACCCCTTTAAATTACATGACGAGACATGGAACTCTATGTATGGTGACGGCTGCACTGCCTTTTACTTGCCTGTGTATAATTGTACAAAAGACCCCTAAGTGGACTTTAAAGGCATTAGTACAGGGATCCTCAAACTACGGCCCTCCAGCTGTTGTGGAACTACACATCCCATGAGGCATTGTAAAACTCTGACATTCACAGACATGACTGGGGCATGATGGGAATTGTAGTTCCTGAACAACTGGGGGGCCATATTTTGAAGACCCCTGCATTAGTATCTACACAACAAAAAAATGGAGTAGAAGAAATAAAAAAGATGTTGCAAGATAATATTTATTGTACAAAAGACATCATTAACAACATAGTCACTAAAGACTAGACATGTGCATTCGTTTTCGTCCGAATGCATTTTCGTCCGAATTTCAGCTATTTTCGTTTTCGTTTTGACAAACGATAACGAAAGCACAGAATCCGAAAAACGAAAGATCCGACATAAATAAATGCTTTATTTTCGTTTTCGTTGTTACAACAGTTCGATATAGAATAGGAGATTCGACGTGACTCTGACAATAACAATCTGTGTCTATAGAACCTGTGGTTGAATGTGCCTAACCTTACCTCTATTAGTCCAAGATTATATAGAGAAAATATTCAACAGAGAAAAAAGATTCTGCAAGTTACTGTCCTAAAAAGTGTTTGGGGACCCGGGTCCTGCCCCAGGGGACATGTATCAATGCAAAAAAAAGTTTTAAAAACGTCAGTTTTTTCTGGAGCAGTGATTTTAATAATGATTAAAGTGAAACAATAAAAGTGTAATATTCCTTTAAATTTCGTAGGGGGGGGGGGGGGTTGTCTATAGTATGCCTGTGAAGGGGCGCATGTTTCCCGTGCTTAGAACTGTCCCTGCACAAAGTGTCATTTATGCAGGAAAAAAAGTCCTTTAAAATCACTCGCAGCTATTATGAATTGTAGGCTCCGTAATACAGAGAACACTCATTGAAAGTCATTGATAAAAAAATAAATAAATAAATAAATAAAAAAGCGTGGGGGTCCCCCAAATTTAATTACCAGGCCCTTCAGGTCTGGTATGGATATTAAGGGGAACCCTGCCTCAAATTTAAGAAAAAAATTGACGTGGGGTTCCCCCTAAATATCCATAACCAGACCCTTCAGGTCTGGTATGGATATTAAGGGGAACCCCACGTCAAATTTTAAAAAAAATTGACGTGGGGGTCCCCCCTAAAAATCCATACCAGACCCTTTATCCGAGCACGCAACCTGGCAGGCCGCAGGAAAAGAGGGGGGACGAGAGAGCAGCCCCCCCTCCCTCCTGAACCATACCAGGCCACATGCCCTCAACATTGGGAGGATGCTTTGGGGGTCTGTGACCCCTCAAAGCACCTTGTCCCCATGTTGATGAGGACAAGGGCCTCATCCCCACAACCATGGCCGGTGGTTGTGGGGGTCTGCAGGCGGGGGGCTTATCAGAATCTGGAAGCCCCTTTTAACAAGGGGACCCCCAGATCTCGGCCCCCCTGTTTGAAATGGTAAGGGGGTACAAAAGTACCCCTACCATTTCACAAAGAAAGTGTAAAAAATGGTTAAATAAGACAAACACACTTTTGAAAATTCCTTTATTAAAAATAAAAAAAAGATTCCAGCGGTGGTAATCCACTCTTGCTATCCAGCGACGGACGGTCATCTCTCCAGCGATGGCTCATCTCATCCAGCGCAGCGAATCCATCCTTCTTCTGTCTCCACGGAGGAGACACTTCAGGGATTCCGGCGGCCTGACGTTTCTTATATACGGAGGGCGGGGCCACCCGTCACCTGACCCCGCCCCCTCTGACGCAAGGGGAAACCCGGGGTTCCCTGTGACGTATGGGTGACCCCGCACCCCGCTGATGTAACACAGGCAGGTTTCCGTTACATCAGAGGGGGGCGGGGTCACCCATACGTCACAGGGAACCCCGGGTTTCCCCTTGCGTCAGAGGGGGGCGGGGTCAGGTGACGGGTGGCCCCGCCCTCCGTATATAAGAAACGTCAGACCGCCGGAATCCCTGAAGTGTCTCCTCCGTGGAGACAGAAGAAGGATGGATTCGCTGCGCTGGGTGAGATGAGCCATCGCTGGAGAGATGACCGTCCGTCGCTGGATAGCAAGAGTGGATTACCACCGCTGGAATCTTTTTTTTATTTTTTCTATTTTTAATAAAGGAATTTTTCAAAAGTGTGTTTATCTTATTTAACTATTTTTTACACTTTCTTTGTGAAATGGTAGGGGTACTTTTGTACCCCCTTACCATTTCAAACAGAGGGGGGCCGGGATCTGGGGGTCCCCTTGTTAAAGGGGGCTTCCAGATTCTGATAATCCCCCCGCCCGTAGACCCCCACAACCACCGGCCACGGTTGTGGGGATGAGGCCCTTGTCCTCATCAACATGGGGACAAGGTGCTTTGAGGGGTCACAGACCCCCAAAGCATCCTCCCAATGTTGAGGGCATGTGGCCTGGTATGGAGGGAGGGGGGCCGCTCTCTCGTCCCCCCCTCTTTTCCTGTGGCCTGCCAGGTTGCGTGCTCGGATAAAGGGTCTGGTATGGATTTTTAGGGGGACCCCCACGTCAATTTTTTTTTAAATTTGACGCGGGGTTCCCCTTAATACCCATACCAGACCTGAAGGGCCTGGTTATGGATATTTAGGGGGACCCCCACGTCAATTTTTTTTTTAATTTGACGCGGGGTTCCCCTTAATATCCATACCAGACCTGAAGGGCCTGGTAATTAAATTTGGGGGACCCCCATGCTTTTATTTTTTTTATTTTTATTTTTTATTTTTTTATCAATGACTTTCAATGAGTGTTCTCTGTATTACGAAGCCGACAATTCATAATAGCTGCGGATGATTTTAAAGGACTTTTTTTCCTGCATAAATGACACTTTGTGCAGGGACAGTTCTAAGCACCAGAAACATGCGCCCCTTCACAGGCATACTATAGACACCCCCCAGGTATGAAATTTAAAGGAATATTACACTTTTATTGTTTCACTTTAATCATTATTAAAATCACTGCTCCCGAAAAAACTGCAGTTTTTAAAACTTTTTTTTGCATTGATCCATGTCCCCTGGGGCAGGACCCGGGTCCCCAAACACTTTTTAGGACAGTAACTTGCAAATTAGTCTTTAAAATTAGCACTTTAGATTTTGAACGTTGGAGTCCCATAGACTTTAACAGGGTTCTAAAGTATGCTATATACTAGCTCCGTCGAATCTTCTTTATACATTCGACAGACACCATAAGCCTTCAAAGACAGATTCGACCGTAATTCATGTGGATTTTCGGACGAATGCAATTTTTGAACGTAAAACAAAATAAATAAAAAAGAATTTCTGGAGTAACTAAATAAATTAAGTTTTCGGACGAAAACGAAATTCCGAAACGAAATATTTTTACTCTGCACATGTCTACTAAAGACCAATAGGTGGGTAGGAATGTATACAAATCTGTAAAGAATACACCAAGATGGCAGCATGCGATCAAATGTGGCCCTTCCACCGACGCGTTTCAATTACATGCTTTCCTCAGGGGTGTTCTTCGGGGACTCAAAATTGTGTATCTATAGTATTGTTTGAGTATACGGAATACATATAAATCCATAAATATATATTACATTTTTTTTTATAGTGGATGCACTTACATGTACTGAAATGGTGTCACAGATGAAACATTCCAAGATAAAAACAAAAGGAAGGATTTTGCTTTTTATAAAACGATCCTGAACACCTCACTGAGGTAAATACCTCAAGATGGAACCTATATCGGGAAGACAAAGGATGGCGGTCCTCACCTCCCCCCCCCCACAGATAGAAAACCAAACAGGACCATGCAGACAGGAGCACTGAGGCCAGCAAATGGAGGGTCAGCCTAAATGTGAAAACGATAGCGATCGATCATAGCCATGTAATATTATATATATATACAGTGGTGTGAAAAAGTGTTTGCCCCCTTCCTCATTTCCTGTTCCTTTGCATGTTTGTCACACTTAAGTGTTTCGGAACATCAAACCAATTTAAACAATAGTGAAGGACAACACAAGTAAACACAAAATGCAATTTGTAAATGAAGGTGTTTATTATTAAAGGTGAAAAAAAATCCAAACCATCATGGCCCTGTGTGAAAAAGTGATTGCCCCCCTTGTTAAAACATACTATAACTGTGGTTGTCCACACCCGAGTTCAATTTCTCTAGCCACACCCAGGCCTGATTATTGCCACACCTGTTCACAATCAAGGCATCACTTAAATAGGAGCTGCTTGACACAGTAAGGTCCACCAGAAGATCCTTAAAAGCTACACATCATGCCGAGACCCAAAGAAATTCAGGAACAATTGAGAAAGAAAGTAATTGAGATCTATCAGTCTGGAAAGGGTTAAAAAGCCATTTCCAAAGCTTTGGGAATCCAGCGAACCACAGTGAGAGCCATTATCCACAAATGGCGAAGACATGGAACAGTGGTGAACCTTCCCAGGAGTGGCCGGCCGCCCAAAATTACCCCAAGAGCGCAGCGACGACTCATCCAAGAGGTCACAAAAGACCCCGCAACAACGTCCAAGGAACTGCAGGCCTCACTTGCCTCAGTTAAGGTCAGCGTTCATGCCTCCACCATCAGGAAAAGACTGGGCAAAAATGGCCTGCATGGCAGAGTTCCAAGGAGAAAACCACTGCTGAGCAAAAAGAACATCAAAGCTCGTCTCAATTTCTCCACAACACATCTTGATGATCCCCAAGACTTTTGGGACAACATTCTGTGGACCGATGAGACAAAAGTGGAACTCTTTGGAAGGTGTGTGTCCAAGTATATCTGGCATAGAAGGAACACTGCATTTCATAAAAAGAACATTATACCAACAGTAAAATATGGTGGTGGTAGTGTGATGGTCTGGGGCTGTTTTGCTGCTTCGGGACCTGGAGGACTTGCCGTGATAAAAGGAACTATGAATTCTGCTGTCTACCAAGAGATCCTGAAGGAGAATGTCCGACCATCTGTTCGTGTACTTAAGCTGAAACGAACTTGGGTTCTGCAGCAGGACAATGATCCTAAACACACCAGCAAGTCCACCACCGAATGGCTGAAGAAAAACAAAATGAAGACTTTGGAGTGGCCTAGCCAAAGTCCTGACCTGAATCCTATTGAGATGTTGTGGTATGACCTTAAAAAGGCCGTTCATGCTCGAAAACCCTCTAATGTAACTGAATTAGGACAATTCTGCAAAGATGAGTGGGCCAAAATTCCTCCAGGACGCTGTAAAAGCCTCATTGCACGTTATCGCAAACGCTTGGTTGTAGTTGTTGCTGCTAAGGGTGGCCCAACCAGTTATTAGGTTTAGGGGGCAATCACTTTTTCACACAGGGCCATGATGGTTTGGATTTTTTTTCACCTTTAATAATAAACACCTTCATTTACAAATTGCATTTTGTGTTTACTTGTGTTGTCCTTGACTATTGTTTAAATTGGTTTGATGTTCCGAAACACTTAAGTGTGACAAACATGCAAAGGAACAGGAAATGAGGAAGGGGGCAAACACTTTTTCACACCACTGTATATATATATATATATATATATATATATATATATATATATATATATATATATATATATATATATATACATGTCCCATTGGTGGGGTATATAAAAATCTACACAAAAATATGTGTCATGAAGGTAAATACCTGATTGAAATATTAGGCCAGAGTGGAAGCTTTAGCAATCGCCAAAAAGCCATATGGATGGCCCATATCTATATAATGAGTACAAATAGTAAGACTGCTGTGTGCTTATAAATGTTCACTAATTGCTCAATCAACACAGCCGACAAGTGTCAGCTGTGTTGGCCAGCAAGTCTGCCCTCCTAATGGCCTCCTGGGCCACGCGTGCACCACCGCTCCCAAAGCGCGCATGCGCAATGGCAGCATGGCGGAGAGGAGAGCTGCACGCGCCGCCCACCGACACATAAGGCTTCACCGACGGACATGTAGCAAGATAGAGGCCAGCCGACCGGAAGGTCTGTGCGCTCCAAATAGCAGGCTATGGGTAAAATTACCCAAGTGGCTTTGCGTGCCGGGTGACTGTAAGCCGGTCCCAATCGGCTCTTCAAAATGGGGGGGGGGGAAGAAGAAGAGATGGTAAATGGCCCCACATAAAGTGACAGCCCAAAGTGATGTGGGGCGACATGATGTGTAAAACAAAAACCAAATGCATCCACTCTGTGTAATATGTCTGGTAAACCGAACAAGCTTGTTGCCCCCCCCCTAGGGGGCATATTGTAGAACTACAAGATGGAACGAAGAAAGTTTATACCTAATGCATAGAGATTAATTATATATGGCATTATTTAAACAAAGGTCTGTAATGCTTGTTAGCAGGTAATAGAGCAAAGATAAAGGTATTTATGATATTAGATAAATGAGCAATATCATTGGTTTAGAAGGAAAGGGGACATGCGATGAAGGCTAGACAACAAATGATACATGAGAGGAACATTAGGTTTCTATTTCTGAAGCCCCCCCCAATGAAAAAAACCCTCTTGAAGCATATTGCTTCTTTTAAGCCTGGTGAACATGTGGCTTTTAGATTATATATCCACCTTAATTCTAATTGAAGAAGGACTTTGTTCCAGTTCCATCCCCCGTCCCCCCCCCCCTCCTCTTGGATCAGGGTGGATGCGATCCAAAATCAAAAATTCAATTTTTGTAAATTTACCTCCATGTATTAGGAGAAGTAGATCCCCCCGAAAGTCTTGCAGTCAGGGAAATGCTTAGGTCAAAATATTCTCCCATTGGGGAGAATGGGGTCCTTCTAGGTAAGCATGTACTTGCAGTAAATATATGCCCCGCAGATGAAGGTACCCTTGAATCTACAGGGATTATTGGGAAATTCACCCTTAAATTCGCTACAAACAAGTTGATCTTTAATGGATTGGACTCTTTTGAATGTGAATTATGGATATTCAGGGACCGATTGTCCAAGTATGGGGTCCATGGTTAACATTTGCCAGTATTTGGTCACAATCGATTGGATTTTACTCTGTTGGTTGGTGTATTTAGTAATTATTCTTATGGAATCAGTGTCCTTAGTGTTTTTTTTGAGAACAGAGTGCTCTAGTTTTAGCCATTGTCTTTTTATAGGCCCTTTTCAGGGAGGCATATTAGTACCCCCTCTACAGTAGTCTGCCTCAAAGATTGTTAGCCTCAATTGCAAATGCTTTGTTATTAGTCTTAGATATTGACAATACGGTATCGAGTTTATAAGAGATTTCGGATGGAAACTAGAAGCATGCAAGATTGTATTTCCTGCTGTTGGTTTTCTATACAGATTGCTGCAGAGGGTCCCATCAGGTTCCCGGTAGATTGAGATATCTAAATAAGCAATACTGTTTTTGTCATGGGACATAGTGAATCTCAGATTAAAATCGTTTTTATTTAATCTCAACAGGATTTGTTCGAATGTGTTTCTATGGGTCCATTCCAGACGACAAAAATGTCGTCGACGTAACGATACCACGCACAGATGTGGTTTGTGTACAATGACATAAACTCGTTTGTAAAAAGCATTTTTTTCCCACTCCTCCAGATACAGGTTGGCATAGGACGGGGCACAGCATGTCCCCATCGCTACCCCCTGTTTCTGAAGGTAGTTGGACCCATTAAACAAAAACGTTATGTTTGAGGATACATTTTAGTAATGAAATGATAAATGCGCTGTAAGCTGATTCATGTGTAGTTTTAGTACGTAAGATATGCAAGATGGTCGCTAGGCATTTATCATGTGGAATCTAAACTATATAGCGTTTCCACATAGATTGTGACCAAAATGGAGTGTTCTGGGCTATAGAGATTATCAATAATTTGTAGCATATGAATTGTGTCCTTAACATATGAAGGTAACAATGTCACATAAGGTTTCAAAGTTTTGTCAACCAACTTCCTAGCATTTTCGCTAATGGTCCCCCTTCCAGATATTTTGGGTCTCCCTGGCGGATTGTATGCATCCTTATGAATTTTCGGGAGTGTGTAAAATGTTGGCACCTGATTTTTGAGGATTTTATAACACGAGAGTATAATTATCATTGTCTAATAAGACAATGTTACCCCCTTTGTCCGCGGGCTTTATTGTGATTGAATGGTTGTCAAACAGTTGTTTTAATGCTTTAGCTTTTTTGTGCGTTAATGTTCAAATCTTTTTTGGTTTCTATTTTTAAATGTTCCAAGTCACGGTTAATTAATTTCAACTAATGGATTTGTACTGGTAGCAGGGTAGAGGTTGGACTTTTTCTTAAAAATATATTTAATAGTATTAGTAGCTTTGAGTTGTGATTGTCCTTCCACTATCTCAAGTATTTGTGATAGATCAATACGGCAGATGAAATCAGTTGTATCGCTTTCCTCTATTGGAGAAATAAATTGGTCTAGGGCATAGATATGCAATTAGCGGACCTCCAGCTGTTGCAGAAATACAATTCCCATGAGGCATAGCAAGATTCTGACAGCCACAAGCATGACACCCAGAGGCAGAGGCATGATGGGACTTGTAGTTTTGCAACAGCTGGAGGTCCGCTAATTGCAGATCCCTGGTCTAGGGCTTTGTTCTCTTGTGGTGTCTTATCCATATTGGGACATTGCTTTTGATAGAGGCTTTACAAAAAGGAGTTTGCGAACGAATAAATGCAGATCTTTGAATATCTCAAATTTGTTGGCGTTATTGTTAGGACAGAAATTGAATCCTTTTTTCAAAACTTGAGTTTCATTAATGGATAATATATTGGAAGAAAGATTGATTATGTTTAAAGCATTATCATGTTGTGACGGTGTTGTATCGATTACTTGTGCGCGTCGGGATTGAGAGGTGGTGCATTGGTGCTGGCTAGAATTAGCTCTAAAAAAAGTGTAATCAATGTGTGCTTGTTTGGCTTGAGTTGCCAATGACGTGTTCAAAAGTGAGTTAGGTTCTATGCTTTGTGTATTATGTGTAGAAAAATCTATTGTAGTGGAAACTGGTTCATTACCTTGTGCCATGGGAGAAGATAAATAATGCTCTTGTGTCTGGTTGGTGACTTGTAGCGTTTTATGTGGTGTATCTGGACTACGTTTTTTGCCTTTTTGTCCTTGTGTGGAATCGCCATAGTATTGGCTTTCCGTGCTCTGTCCGCTCTTATGTTGATAAGTTGCCTGTGAAGAAGTAGATGATTTAACAGGGGGTTGAGATTGATTATATTTCATATGGTTTTTATTAAACATTTTTTTATTATTGTTGTTTTGCCTATCTCAAAAGCGTTTTTGTCCCGTAGGAATTTTTGTCCTTTTTTAATTAAGTATTTCCTTTGTTAAATGTTTGGAGATGATATTTTTAAATTTTTGCTCTTTATTGGGTATTCGTTTGTGAGCTTTTAGTTTTTGTAATTTACCACATAAATTTACAATGTCGATATCTAAGGTCCCCTGATCTTTGTATATCTCTGTGTATAATTCTGGGTCTTATTTCTTGCATGTATACTACCGTAGTAATGTTAGGCCGCGTACACACGGGCGGATTGTCCGCCCAACTAAGTTCGTCAGACAATCCGACAGACAGTCCGTCCAACTTTTGAATGAACGGACTTGACCACACACGACGAACAGACAGTCCGCTGAAAGCTTGCGCGATGACGTGTACAGCACGTACGACGGGACTAGAAATACGACGTCCAATACACTGCAATGCACCCTTCCGCCGTGTAAATCCTTTCTGAGCATGCGCCATACTTAGTCCGTCCAACTTGCCTACTCACGAGCGGACTGCCTGCTGAAACCAAGTTTGGACGGACAAAATTACGGAAATTCCGAAAGACTTAGTCCGTCAGACTGTCCGCTGAAAAAGTCCGCTGAAGCCCACACACGAGCGGATTGTCCGCTGAAACACGTTTCAGCGGACTAAGTTGGACGGACAATCCTCTCGTGTGTACGCGGCCTTAGAGATTAAACGATTATCTAAATAGTTCTTTGCCTTTTTTCTTTTAGGGTATCTTGGTTTGGTTTATGTTTTCAAGCAGGGGTGGCTGAGAGGGGTTGGGCGTGCTCCTCTCAGTTTCCCTGGTAGGTTAAAGCACCACCCTCAGTAAAAGTCGAGGTGTGCGTTTTTGCAAGACCTTCTTGCAATACTTAGCTAACAGGACCGTAGTATACGGTCCTGTTACTGCTCTACTCCTTTTTTCTCTTTTCTACTTCTCTCTTGTTCTTTTCTTCTCGCTATCCTCCGACCTTCTTCCCCTTCACCCTTTACTTCCCCCTTCTCCTCTTCCCCTCCCTTTCTTTGTCTCTGTAGACCCAGGAGCGATGGACTCTATTAATATTTTTTCACTCAACGTAAACGGTCTGAACATACCCTGAAAAATGACGCATGCTTCTGAATGACCTTAAAAGATCACACGCTGATGTGGCTTTTATACAGGAAACTCACTTCAGAACAGGCAACTCTTCAGGCCTTAGCAATAGATTCTACCCGGGGTCTTATACCATGCTATAAATCCATCGGCCAAAACCAAAGGTGTCTCCATATTCATTTGGGGTAGAGTATCCCAGACATGTCATGACTCTTTACTGGACACGGAGGGCCGCTACGTGTTTATTAAGGGATTTATTGGCAGCACGCGGGCAACTTTGGCCACAATACATGCTCCCAACGATCTTCAGGATATTTTTCTAAAATAGGTACTGAACATGCTCTTGAAATATGCGGAGGGTCAACTGATTGTAGGTGGTGATTTCAACAAGCCCCTGCCCCCCTCTGTGGACACCTCGTTGGGGCTTTCCTCTGTCCGTACTGGCATCCTCAAAAGCACTACTCAAGAATTACACAAAACCCAACTGATAGATGTTTGAAGACTGCATTATTCTGGATAAAGGGGCTATACCTTTTATTCCTCTCCTCACAGGGCGCACTCTAGAATAGATTACTTCATGATCCCCGATAGTCAATTGGAAGCAGTGAACGACTCTAGCATAGGTAACATCATGTGGTCAGATCACGCTCCTATCACTATGAGATATACTCTCTCCATAGTGTCAACCACCAGAACATGGTTTTGGAGGTTGAACAAAAGTTTGTTACAAACCTCTGCGTTACTGTCCGATGTTACGAACGAGTTGAAGCACTACTTCTAAACTAATGACAGACCGGAGTGTGACCCAGACATTCTATGGGAAGCTCATAAGGCAGTCATTAGAAGGGTTCTAATGAAACATGGTGTGTGTATCAAACGAGAAAGAGAATAACAACTGCTTCTCAACAAGATACATGAGGTTGAATCCTGGCATAAACAGACACCAATAGCCTACTATCCCTCCAACGGCAAGCAGTAGACTTACTTCATGACAGGGCTAAAACGGAACTTAAATTCCTAACTCTCTTATGAGTTAGGCAATAAATGTGGAAAACTATTAGCAAAGTCAGTAAGAGATCATAAACTTACAAAAAAATTATAGCTCCCTCGGCCCAAAGAAAGGTCCGTCCTACCGACCCAGATTACGCAGGAATTTACAACCTTCAAGTAGGGTCGCCAAATGAGGAAGTAGTGGAGGATTACATAGCTTTGTGCCGACTTCCCCAACTCACCACAGAGGCTAGTGAGGAACTGGAAGCCTCCATAACCCTGGAGGAGCTGCAAGGAGCAATAGGTGGGATGAAACCTGGAAAGGCCCCAGGGCCCTGACGGGTTCACATTACAGTACTACCAAACCCTCCTGCCACGCCTGCCTCGGTCCATATATGGTGAAGTTATTTAACACCCTTACTTCGGGAGTAAATTTCCTGAAGACTGAATCTGCAATAGGCAAGCAGCTTGGTGTGAAGAAATCAACTGTGGGAGCAATAATTAGAAAATGGAAGACATACAAAACCACTGATAATCTCCCTCGATCTGGGGCTCCACGTAAGATCTCACCCCGTGGGGTCAAAATGATCACAAGAACAGTGAGCAAAAATTCCAGAACCACACGGGGGGGGGGGGGGTACCTAGTGAATGACCTGCAGAGAGCTGGGACCAACATAACAAAGGCTTCCATCAGTAACATACTGCGGCACCAGGGACTCAGATCCTGCAGTGCCAGACGTGTCTCCCTACTTAAGCCAGTACATGTCCGGGGCCTGTCTGAGGTTTGCTAGAGAGCATTTGGAAGATCCAGAAGAGGATTGGGAGAAGGTCATATGGTCAGATGAAACCAAAGTAGAACTGTTTGGTAGAAACACAATTCATCATGTTTGGAGGAGAGAGAATGCTGAGTTGCAACCAAAGAACACCATACCTACTGTGAAGCATGGGGGTGGCAACATCATGCTTTAGGGCTGTTTCTCTGCAAAGGGAACAGGGCGACTGATCCGTGTACATGAAAGAATGAATGGGGCCATGTATTGTGAGATTTCGAGTGCAAACCTCCTCCCATCAGCAAGGGCATTGAAGATGAAACGTGGCTGGGTCTTTCAGCATGACAATGATCCCAAACACACCGCCCCGGGCAACGAAGGAGTGGCTTCATAGGAAGCATTTCAAGGTCCTGGAGTGGCCTAGCCAGTCTCCAGATCTCAGCCCCATAAAAAAACTTTGGAGGGAGTTGAAAGTCCGTGTTGCCCCCAAAACATCACTGATCTAGAGGAGATCTGCATGGAGGACATGGAGGCCAACATACCAGCCAACAGTGTGTGACAACCTTGTGAAAACGTTTGACCTCTGTCATTGCCAACAAAGGATATATTACAAAGTATTGAGATGAACTTTTGATAGACCAAATACTTATTTCCCACCATAATTTACAAATAAATTCTTTCAAAAATCAGACAATGTGATTTTCTGGATTTGTTCCCACATTTTGTCTCTCATAGTTGAGGTCTACCTATGAGGACAATTACAGGCCTCTCTCATCTTTTTAAGTGGGAGAACTTGCATAATTGGTGGCTGACTAAATACTTTTTTGCCCCCGCTGTATATCACACAGGAGGTTTTTTCTTCTACCATTTGTAATTTGGAAAAGAAGATTAATGCTATTATATCTCTCCATAGTGAGTCTAAACGTAGCAGATCCCCATCTAGTGCTCAGGACCCTCTTATTGAATTGCAAGGGGCAGGGGATCAGGAAGATCTTCCAAAAGATCTATATCCTCTTCTGAGGATCCTAATATCTGAAATATCTGAAAATCGATCAATCCTGATTTACTGATGGCCGATCTCCTTTCTTGAGGCCCAAACATGTCAGGACAGTACGAATACCCCCCCCCCCTCCCCCCATCACCCCTTTTTGGAAAATAGACACACATGAATTAAGGGGACGCCCCGTGTGGACGGTCCACCACTGCTACTCAAGTTTCCAATCAAGTTGGGGGCTCCGGTGAGAAGTTTCGTAAAGTTGCATAGCAAAACAAGCCCCAAAACAACGATCGAAAAAGAAGAGCTAGCCTTGTCTGTGGGACCGCACAATCGAGCACATAAAGTCCGTTCGGTTTCAGACGGAGGAAAGCGACGACAGCCTGAATAATGATCGCATCTTCTTTTTCCACATTCAGCAAAAGCACAGCAGAGTGCGATGATTTGTGAATATCAACGGCGACACGTAAAAAAGGTTATTATCCCGCCGCCAAAGTCCTTTTTCGCTCTCCCGCGCAAAACACCTGCAGCAAAACCGTCCGACACTCTTCCAGTATGTATGAGATATAAATACAGATATTTGTATGAAGCGGTGATAAATTCTGCTGCGGAGAGGGTTATTTAACCGCACTCCATCACGGAACGTCCCCATGGAACGAAGGCCGCGGCTTCCTGGCAAAAAAAAAAAAAGAAAAAAGTAATTTCCCTCTCCCCCGTTTTCTCGCAGACTTTCTCCAGCTTTATGTTGACAATAATCCTCTGTAAGATATTGCCAATACATTATTATCGCTTAGGGAAATCTTCCTTCAGTTTTGGTTTTTGAAGGATGAATTGAAAGATGCCGACACATCAGTAAGTTATCTCATAAAGTGTTCAGCGCCTTAAATCACTGTTTAGGAAATCGCATTACTAGTTTGTGTCATTTAAATTGGAATTATTATCCAAATTCGCATAAAGATGTTTTTTTTTTTTTTTCAGGTAATGTTTTAAAGATGAACTCCGGGTAAATATACTGATAAAATAAATCTATGGGAGCTGTTTAACCTGCCAAAGGATTTGTATTTCTGTCCATCCACTCTTGAGATTTGCACAGCTCTGTCGAAGTCCTACATACTGGTCTCTTTCCCTCCCCTACACAGTGAGTAGACCAGTGATTGCCCATTAACATTTATGGGCATGGCTGGACTGGGACAAAAATTTGGCGCTGGACTTCATCCAGACCGGCCCACTTTAATTTTGCAAACACGCAAAAAACAGTATATAAACTGTACGCAATTGCACAACAAAGCCCCTAGAGAGCCCCTTTTACATCTGGGTCCCCAGAGAGCCCCCCCACTTACATCAGGGTCCCCAGAGAGCCTCCCCCTTACATCAGGGTCCCCATATAGCCTTCCCCTTACATCAGAGTCCCCAGAGATCATCCGCCTTACATCAGGGTCCCTAGAGAGCCAACCCCTTACATCTGGGTCCCCACAGAGCCCCCCAGACCGGCCCACTTTAATTTTGCAAACATGCAAAAAAACAGTATATAAACTGTACGCAATTGCACAACAAAGCCCCTAGAGAGCCCCTTTTACATCCGGGTCCACAGAGAGCCTCTCTCTTACATCAGGTTCCCCAGAGAGCCTCCGTCTTACATCAGGGTCCCCAGAGAGCCCCTCCTTACATCAGGGTCACCAGAAAGAGGAAAGTAGTGGGCCAGGACCCTGTGCTTGGGGACTCCTGGACTGACTCGGGGCTATGGGCCCCAGATTCGGGGCTATGGCCCCAAAAGTCCCCCTGAGCAATGCCACTGGCTGTCACTGAAACCGGCCCACTGAGCCATCGGCCCACCGGGAAACTCCCTATAGTCCCTATGGCCAGTACATGCCTGTTTATGGGGTGTGTGTTAAGCCCTTGGTAGTGGCTCCCTTTGTCCATTTAATGGGTTCTAAAAGATGGAAGTTGGAGGCAGAGTTTCTGGTAATGTGGCCATTGTGATTGGCTGTTGTAGCAGTCGTGTGATTGGGAGCCATGCCCATAGGCTCCTGATTGTAAAGGGTGACTGGGAGCTTTTGGTGACACAGCTTGCCTCCAACTGGTCTCCCCCCGCCCTACCCAGTGCTTGGACAGGGAGGGCCCATTAACATTTATGGGATGTGTTAACCCTTTAAGATTTTAACCCTTTAACCCTTTAACGTTCTGCTCCACCGTTTGGTAGCGCACATTTTGAGTCACGCTAACTCATTGAAAAATGTGAGGACTTTAAAGGGTTAACCCCTTGGCACTGGCTTCCTTTGGCCCTTTTAAGGGTTCTAAAAGATGTTAGACAAAGGCAGTGAGGGTCCATTAACCTTTGCAGGGTACTTTAACCCCTTGGCATTGGTTCCCTTTGGCCCATTAAAGGGTTCTAAAAGATGGGAGTTGGAGGCAGAGTTTCTGGTAATTTGGCCACTGTGATTGGCTGTTCTAGCAGCCGTGTGATTGGGAGCCATGCCCATGGGCTACTGATTGTAAATGGTGACTGGGAGCTTTTGTTGGCACAGCTTTTCACCAACTGGTCTCCCCCTTTCCCTATCCAGTGCTTGGACAGAGGAACAGTGGGGGCCCAATAACCTTTAAGGGGTGTGTTAACCCCTTGGTATTGGCTTCCTTTGGCCCTTTAAAGGGTTCTAAATGATGGTAGACAAAGGCAGAGTTCCTGATAATGTGGCTACTGTGATTGGCTGTTCTAGCAGTCGTGTGATTGGGAGCCATGCCCATGGGATCCTGATTGTAAATGGTGACTGGGAGCTTTTGGTGGCACAGCTTGTCACCAACTGGTCTCCCCCTTGCCCTATCCAGGGCCCATTAACCTTTGTGGGGGCTTTAACCCTTTGGTATTGGCTTCCTTTGGCCCTTTAAAGGGTCCTAAAAGATGGTAGGTGAAGGCAGAGTTCCTGATAATGTGGCCACTGTGAACTGGTCTCCCTCCTGCCCTATCCAGTGCTTGGACAGTGAGGGAGCCCATTAACCTTTAAGGGGTGTGTTAACCCCTTGGCACTGGCTTCCTTTGGCCCTTTAAAGGGTTCTAAAAGATGGTAGGCGAAGGCAGAGTTCCTGATAATGTGGCCAATGCGATTGGCTGTTCTAGCAGTCATGTGATTGGGAGCCATGCCCATGGGATCCTGATTGTAAATGGTGACTGGGAGCTTTTGGTGGCACAGCTTGCCACCAACTGGTCTCCCCCCTGCCCTATCCAGTGCTTGGACAGTGAGGTCCCATTAACCTTTGCAGGGTGCTTTAACTCATTGGCACTGGCTCCCTTTGGCCCTTTAAAGGGTTCTGAAACATGGTATTTGGAGGCAGAGTTCCTAGTAATGTGGCCATTGTGATTAGTTGTTGTAGCAGTCCAGTGATTGGGAGCCATGCCCATGGGCTTCTGATTGTACATGGTGACTGGGAGCTTTTGGTGACACAGATTGTCACCAACTGGTCTCCGCCCCTGCCCTACCCAGTGCTTGGACAGTGAGGACCCATTAACATTTATGGGATGTGTTAACCCCTTGGCATTGGCTCCCTTTGGCCCTTTTTACGGTTTCTGAAAGATTGTATGGGAAGGTAGTGCTCCTAATAATGTGGCCACTGCGATTGGCTGTTCTAACAGTCCTGTGATTGGAAGCCATGCCCATGGGCTCCTCATGGTAAATGGTGAATGGGAGCTTTTGGTGGCACACTTGTCACCAATTGGTCACCCTCCTCCCTACCCAGTGCTTGGCCAGTGTGGACCCATTAACATTTATAGGGTGTGAAAACCCTTGGTGCTGGCTCCCTTTGGCCCTTTAAAGGGTTCTGAAAGATTGTAAGTGAAGGCAGAGTTCCTGATATTGTGACCGCATTCATTGGCTGTTCTAACAGTCATGTGGTTGGGAGACCTGCCCATTGTCTCCCATCATAAATGGTGACCAGGAGCTGTTGGTGATATAGATTGGTTACTGTCCTGAGAGTGTGCAGAGGGTGTGCTTTCAGCACACAACAGTGGAGTCAACTGTGACCCCCATTAGACAACAAAGAGCACCGCTCCATGTGCATGTGCTCTAATACAGGCATCTGCAGGAGTTAGTGGGTGTTGTGTGCCTCCAGCACAGTATACACCTGTATCTACCCTTTATTGCTGGTGTTCTCTAATACAGCCATCTGCAGGAGTTAAAGTAGGTGTTGTGTGCCTCCAGCACAGTATACACCTGAAGATACCCCTTATTGCTGGTGTTGTCTGTTGCATATCTTGCATATTAGCCTTTAAAATTAGCACTTTTGATTTTCGAACATTCGAATTCCATAGACTTTAATAGAGTTCTAAAGTTTGTACAAATTGTCAGTCCATTCAAAGGTTCTGGTGCGAACCGAACTGGGGGGGGTGTTTGGCTCATCCCTACTTCTGGCAACAGTTTGGTGGAGACCCCATGACTGTGCTTCTGTTTACAAAACCCACTTCGTAAAGACATGGATTGACCAGTGTGGTGTGGAGGAACTTGAGTGTCCTACGCCGAGCCCTAAACTCAACCCTACTGAACACCTTTGGAATTGAAACACTAATTTGTGAGCAAGGTGTTTTCATTCAAATTCAAGATCTGACCTCACAACTATTCACCATCTAAAATCGTGGGTGAAGCCATATAATGCATACACCTGAAGATGATTGCATGTATGGTCAACTACCTTGTAGAGCTAAATTGAATACACTTTTCAGTGGGACTTCCATGGGATGGGGCCTCCTTCTTTGATTTTGCTGTATGTATTGAGCTAGACCAGTTTCTGTGACCTACACCTGGAGCCTTGGATTTCCTGAGAGGCTGTTTCAGGAGTTACATGGTTTTGCCTAAATCTCAAAAAGCCTTTGGGTACAAAACCCACTCCACAAAGACATGGATTGACCAGTTTGGTGTGGAGGAATCTGAGTGAAATCTTGGGCAAGTCTTCCTAGAAGAGTGAAGGCTTTTAAAGTTGCAAAGGGGGTAGGGAGGCAACTCCATATCATTGCCCATGGTTTTGGAATGGGATGTCCAAAGTTGCAAAGGGGGTAGGGAGGCAACCCCATATTATTGCCCTTGGTTTTGGAATGGGATGTCCAAAGTTGCAAAGGGGGCAGGGAGGCAACTCCATATTATTGCCCACGGTTTTTTAATGGGATGTCCAAAGTTGCAAAGGGGTAGGGAGGCAACTCCATATTATTGCTCATGGCTTTGGAATGGGATGTCCAAAGTTGCAAAAGGGGTAGGGAGGCAACTCCATATTATTGCCCACGGTTTTGGAATGGGATGTCCAAAGTTGCATAGGGCATAGGGGGGCAACACTATATTATTGCCCACAGTTTTGGAATTGGATGTCCAAAGTTGCAAAGGGGGTAGGGAGGCAACTCCATATTATTGCCCACAGTTTTGGAATTGGATGTCCAAAGTTGCAAAAGGGGTAGGGAGGCAACTCCATATTATTGCCCACGTTTTTTTAATGGGATGTCCAAAGTTGCAAAGGGGGTAGGGAGGCAACTCCATATTATTGCCCACAGTTTTGGAATGGGATGTCCAAAGTTGCAAAGGGGGTAGGGAGGCGACTCCATATTATTGCCCACGGTTTTGGAATGGGATGTCCAAAGTTGCAAAGGAGGTAGGGAGGCAACTCCATATTATTGCCCATGGTTTTGGAATGGGATGTCCAAAGTTGCAAAAGGGGTAGGGAGGCAACTCCATATTATTGCCCACGGTTTTGGAATGGGATGTCCAAAGTTGCAAAGGGGGTAGGGAGGCGACTCCATATTATTGCCCACGGTTTTGGAATGGGATGTCCAAAGTTGCAAAGGAGGTAGGGAGGCAACTCCATATTATTGCCCACGGTTTTGGAATTGGATGTCCAAAGTTGCAAAAGGGGTAGGGAGGCAACTCCATATTATTGCCCACAGTTTTGGAATGGGATGTCCAAAGTTGCAAAGAGGGTAGGGAGGCAACTCCATATTATTGCCCACGTTTTTTTAATGGGATGTCCAAAGTTGCAAAGGGGGTAGGGAGGCAACTCCATATTATTGCCCACAGTTTTGGAATGGGATGTCCAAAGTTGCAAAGGGGGTAGGGAGGCAACTCCATATTATTGCTCACGGTTTTGGAATGGGATGTCCAAAGTTGCAAAGGAGGTAGGGAGGCAACTCCATATTATTGCCCACGGTTTTGGAATGGGATGTCCAAAGTTGCAAGGGGGGTATTGAGCTAGATGAGTTTCTGTGACCTACACCTGGAGCCTTGGATTTCCTGAGAGGCTGTTTCAGGAGTTACATGGTTTTGCCTAAATCTCAAAAAGCCTTTTGGTACAAAACCCACTCCATAAAGACATGGATTGACCAGTTAGGTGTGGAGGAATCTGAGTGAAATCTTGGGCAAGTCTTCCTAGAAGAGTTAAGGCTTTTAAAGTTGCAAAGGGGGTAGGGAGGCGACTCCATATTGTTGCCCATGGTTTTGGAATGGGATGTCCAAAGTTGCAAAGGGGGTAGGGACGCAACTCCATATTATTGCCCATGTTTTTGGAATGGGTTGTCCAATGTTGCCACGGTTTTGGAATGGGATGTCCAAAGTTGCAAAGGGGGTAGGGAGGCAACTCTATATTATTGCCCACGGTTTTGGAATGGGATGTCCAAAGTTGCAAAGGGGGTAGGGAGGCAACTCCATATTATTGCCCACGGTTTTGAAATGGGATGTCCAAAGTTGCAAAGTGGGTAGGGAAGCAACGCCATATTATTGCCCACGATTTTGGAATGGGATGTCCAACCACCCTATATCGGTGTGATGATAAGGTTTCCACAAACATGGATCCATTTCCTGTACATTCAGACTTCTGAGGCTCGCTTTCCATTTCTTTTTCGGCGATTTAAGACATTTGCAGCGAATGCAGGTTAACTTTAAACCTCTCACTTGGTCAAATTAAGGCCATCTCCAAGAAGGGCCTTCACCACCACCATCATTAGCTTTAATACAAACTTAGCTAAAGTGTATTAAATCCCTAATGAGCTTATATGTTGAGCCCCATTGTCCGTGACATTAACATTTAAGAAGTCCTGTTGAGGAAATGGTTAGATTATACACCATGTGTGATTCATAGAGCGCGTGCTGGCAATTAAATAACCAAAAGATGAAAAGGGGTAGGGAGGCAACTCCATATTATTGCCCACGGTTTTGGAATGGGATGTCCAAAGTTGCATAGGGCATAGGGGGGCAACACTATATTATTGCCCACAGTTTTGGAATTGGATGTCCAAAGTTGCAAAGGGGGTAGGGAGGCAACTCCATATTATTGCCCACAGTTTTGGAATTGGATGTCCAAAGTTGCAAAAGGGGTAGGGAGGCAACTCCATATTATTGCCCACGTTTTTTTAATGGGATGTCCAAAGTTGCAAAGGGGGTAGGGAGGCAACTCCATATTATTGCCCACAGTTTTGGAATGGGATGTCCAAAGTTGCAAAGGGGGTAGGGAGGCGACTCCATATTATTGCCCACGGTTTTGGAATGGGATGTCCAAAGTTGCAAAGGAGGTAGGGAGGCAACTTCATATTATTGCCCATGGTTTTGGAATGGGATGTCCAAAGTTGCAAAAGGGGTAGGGAGGCAACTCCATATTATTGCCCACGGTTTTGGAATGGGATGTCCAAAGTTGCAAAGGGGGTAGGGAGGCGACTCCATATTATTGCCCACGGTTTTGGAATGGGATGTCCAAAGTTGCAAAGGAGGTAGGGAGGCAACTCCATATTATTGCCCACGGTTTTGGAATTGGATGTCCAAAGTTGCAAAAGGGGTAGGGAGGCAACTCCATATTATTGCCCACAGTTTTGGAATGGGATGTCCAAAGTTGCAAAGAGGGTAGGGAGGCAACTCCATATTATTGCCCACGTTTTTTTAATGGGATGTCCAAAGTTGCAAAGGGGGTAGGGAGGCAACTCCATATTATTGCCCACGGTTTTGGAATGGGATGTCCAAAGTTGCAAAGGGGGTAGGGAGGCAACTCCATATTATTGCTCACGGTTTTGGAATGGGATGTCCAAAGTTGCAAAGGAGGTAGGGAGGCAACTCCATATTATTGCCCACGGTTTTGGAATGGGATGTCCAAAGTTGCAAGGGGGGTATTGAGCTAGATGAGTTTCTGTGACCTACACCTGGAGCCTTGGATTTCCTGAGAGGCTGTTTCAGGAGTTACATGGTTTTGCCTAAATCTCAAAAAGCCTTTGGGTACAAAACCCACTCCACAAAGACATGGATTGACCAGTTTGGTGTGGAGGAATCTGAGTGAAATCTTGGGCAAGTCTTCCTAGAAGAGTTAAGGCTTTTAAAGTTGCAAAGGGGGTAGGGAGGCAACTCCATATTATTGCCCACAGTTTTGGAATGGGATGTCCAAAGTTGCAAAGGGGGTAGGGACGCAACTCCATATTATTGCCCATGTTTTTGGAATGGGTTGTCCAATGTTGCCACGGTTTTGGAATGGGATGTCCAAAGTTGCAAAAGGGGGTAGGGAGGCAACTCTATATTATTGCCCACGGTTTTGGAATGGGATGTCCAAAGTTGCAAAGGGGGTAGGGAGGCAACTCCATATTATTGCCCACGGTTTTGAAATGGGATGTCCAAAGTTGCAAAGTGGGTAGGGAAGCAACGCCATATTATTGCCCACGGTTTTGGAATGGGATGTCCAAAGTTGCAAAGTGGGTAGGGAAGCAACGCCATATTATTGCCCACGATTTTGGAATGGGATGTCCAAGCAGCCTATATCGGTGTGATGATAAGGTTTCCACAAACATGGATCCATTTCCTGTACATTCAGACTTCTGAGGCTTGCGTTCCATTTCTTTTTCGGCAATTTAAGACATTTACAGCGAATACAGGTTAACTTTAAATCTCTTACTTGGTCAAATTAAGGCCATCTCCAAGAAGGGCCTTCACCACCACCATCATTAGCTTTAATACAAACTTAGCTAAAGTGTATTAAATCCCTAATGAGCTTATATGTTGAGCCCCATTGTCCGTGACATTAACATTTAAGAAGTCCTGTTGAGGAAATGGTTAGATTATACACCATGTGTGATTCATAGAGCGCGTGCTGGCAATTAAATAACCAAAGATTAAAAAAAAGAAACAAAAAAAAAGAAACTCCCCCCCTCCCCCTCCCTTCACTTGGGCTGTGATAGTAGCTCTATAGAACGTTCATAAGGATTAGTTTCATTAACCGAATGAGTTAGACATACTAATGAGTTAATTATCTTTCCAGAAATACAATTGTGTCTAAATGTTACCATTATAGACAATGTACAAATAATTAGTCTTAATAGATATTATGTAATTCTTACAATGACTAATAAGCGCCAGCAAATTTGCTGTGTTAATAACCAACAACATTCTTTTGTGTCTATAATACATGAGCCTATTTGCTGGGGCCTGCTCCGGCATCTGCAATTAACTGAAGCATTAAAAAGTCATCTAAAGTTTTTGCTTTTGGAATGATGCTTCTGAAGGAAAAAAAATAAATTAAAAAAAAATAATGAAATTATGGAATACTGGAATATCTTTCCTCGCGATCGTCGCACCCTCTCCAAAACTATTTAAGCCCTTATGGATGGAAGCGTTGGTTGGCACGGGACGGGATAGTTGACTATACCCAAGCGTGCGTTTAGAGAACCGGGCACAGCTGGTAATATTTCGGAGATGTGTTCCATCAAGTGCCGCTTTGTGTTCGATTTTCACAGCTCCTTTTTTTTTTTTTTTTTGCGTTATTAAAGGGCGACGGCAATCTCTTTAATGATTTTCCGGATACACACGTGGAAAGAAATGAGCTTAAAAACACAACTTCAGCCAAAAATAACCGCGTGCAAGTGAGGAGCCTGTTAAGATAAATAATAATAAACAAAAAGAACAGCCTTTGCTTTAAAAAAGAAAAAAAAAAAAAAAAAACGTGACTGGACAGTGGAATGAAAAACGCATGAATGTGTCACTGATTACCAATGAGACAGTTGGATTCATTTGTGTCTTTAACCGCTTTAATACGGGGGACTTTTACCCCCTTCCTGCCCAGGTCAATTTTCAGCTTTCAGCGCTGTCGCATTTTGAATGACAATAGTCATGCAACATTGTACACATGTGACATTTTTATAATTTTTTTCACACAAATAGAGCTTTCTTTTGGTGGCATTTAATCAGCGTTGTTTTTTTTAAAAAATTTGTTGCTATAAAAAATTTTTTTTAAAAGACCGAAAAGTGTTACAAAAAAGTTTTCCTTATGTACAACATTTTCTGACAGAAACTAAGTCATTTTTCTCCTTCGCTGATGTGCACTGATGGGCACTGATGAGGTAGCACTGATGGGCACTGATGAGCCTGCACTAATCGGCACTGATGAGGCTGCACTGATGTGCACTGATGAGGCGGCACTGATGGGCACTGATGAGGCAACACTGATGGGTACTGATGAGGTAGCATTGATGGGCACTGATGAGGCGGCACTGATGTGTGCTGATGAGGCTGCACTGATGGCCACTGATAAGGCGGCACTAATGGGCACTGATGAGGCTGCACCTATGTGTGCTGATGAGGCGGCACTGATGGGCACTGATGAGGCGGCACTGATGGGCAATGGTGAGGCTGCACTGATGTGCACTGAAGAGGCTGCATTGATGGGCATGGATGAGGCGGCACTGATGGGCACTGATGAGGTGGCACTGAAAAGGCGGCACTGATAGGCAGCACTGATGGGCACTGATGAGGCTGCACTGATGGGCACTGATGGAGATGGCACTTATGGACACTAATGATGAGGCACTAATATGAAGCACTGATGGGCACTGATAGGTGACACTGATGGGCACTGATAAGTGGCCCTGATTGGCACTGATAAGTGGCACTCATGGGCAATGATAGGCAACACGGATATACGGCACTGATGGGCGGCACTTATGGGTGCCACTGATGGGCACTTAAAGGAAGCACTGACTTGCATAACTAATGGACACAGATTGGCATCACTGATGTGTACAGATTGACATCACTGCTGGGCACGGATGATCAGTGCCCTGATTATCTGTATAGGTCTCCACTGTGAAGAGATGCCACTGATCAGCTCCCCTCCCCTCACACTCTGTCAGTGTGAGGAGAGGAATGTTGATAACCGGAAATTTGCTCAGCTGATCACATGGGTGAAGAGGCGCATCATTGGCTCTTTACTGAGATCGGGGTTGCGCCACGACGCATCGCACCCGCGGTCCCTGCGCACACCTTTGGGCGTAAGCTCAGTGAGATTGGGGCGACATCATATGATGTCGTCCCAGAACAAGAGAGCGGGAGGCAGTTCTAAAGCCAATGCATTGTTTTCATTAAGGTAAAACACCTTCTCTGCTGCAGGATCCCCCCCTCCCCCCCCAGCTGCCCCTTATTCTTACCCAAGCCCTATCTTATCTAGCGACATGCACGAGAAGAGCGTCTCTCGCCCGTGTTCTCCCTCCTCATTGGGCAGATTGACTGTCAATCAAATGCTGTGATGAGGGAGCACGTCTGAGTGTCAATCGATGCAGACAGAGCGGCTGGGGAGAGAGCCCGAACGAGTGCCCCCATGGAAAGACGATTTCCATAGGGGGCACTCACTAAAAAGGAGGGGCCCCAGAAAAGGAGGATTGGGGCTGCACAGAACAGGTACATATAACATGTTTGTTATTTTAATTAAAAAAACAAAAAAAAACTTTACCATTTGATTTCAAAGTATAGCCAAAGCTTTCTTGGTCGTACTTTTCTTGTGGGTCACAGGGGTGCACTTACTTTTGCTCTCCTATATAATAATTCCTAGATATCCATGGCTGTGTGTATGGGGATCACTCTAAATGTATTTCCACCATCAGTTAATATTTAGATGTAAAGTGACTGGGCAGGGAATGTCCTCCGCTGACAACACATGGCATCGTTCTTAGGAGAAGAATGATGTGGAAAGACCCCATTGGGCGGAGATCCGTCTGCGCCTGGCAAAGTGTGCCGGCTTGGAAGCCAATTCTGCCAGAAGAGCCGACAGGAGATATTCCGCACTCCGGGCAAGACTCATCGTACTAAATAAATAGCGGGGATATCAGATCAGAGCGGGGGTGGAATGGTTGCACAGGGAGCCGTGGACGCCGGCCAGAATCTACATAATAATTTCGATGGAATTTGATTTCCATAAAGTGCTGCTTTAAAGAAGCATTTAGTAATCAGAAGTCATTCATCAATTTACCATCACAATTACATTGTAAGTCGATGAATGCCTCGTGTCTTCCTTTGTGCTTCATTCAGTCTGCTCAGCTTCTTCTGTAATGGCGGACAGAGGAGCGAGGAACAGAGGAGTGAGGAGGAGCGAGGAACAGAGGAGAGAGGAACAGAGGAGGGAGGAACAGAGGAGAGAGGAACAGAGGAGGGAGGAACAGAGGAGAGAGGAACAGAAGAGAGAGGAACAGAGGAGGGAGGAACAGAGGAGAGAGGAACAGAGGAGGGAGGAACAGAGGAGAGAGGAACAGAGGAGGGAGGAAAAGAGGAGAGAGGAACAGAGGAGGGAGGAACAGAGGAGAGATGAACAGAGGAGGGACGAACAGAGGAGAGATGAACAGAGGAGGGACGAAAAGAGGAGAGAGGAACAGAGGAGGGAGGAACAGAGGAGGGACGAAAAGAGGAGAGAGGAACGGAGGAGGGAGGAACAGAGGAGAGAGGAACAGAGGAGAGAGGAACAGAGGAGGGACGAACAGAGGAGGGAGGAACAGAGGAGGGACGAAAAGAGGAGAGATGAACAGAGGAGAGATGAACAGAGGAGAGATGAATAGAGGAGGGACGAAAAGAGGAGAGAGGAACAGAGGAGAGAGGAACAGAGGAGAGAGGAACAGAGGAGAGAGGAACAGAGGAGGGAGGAACAGAGGAGAGAGGAACAGAGGAGGGAGGAAAAGAGGAAAGAGGAACAGAAGACAGAGGAACAGAGGAGAGAGGAACAGAAGAGGGAGGAACAGAGGAGAGAGGAACAGAAGAGGGAGGAACAGAGGAGAGAGGAACAGAGGAGGGAGGAACAGAGGAGAGAGGAACAGAGGAGAGAGGAACAGAGGAGGGAGGACAAGAGGAGAGAGGAACAGAGGAGAGAGGAACAGAGGAGGGACGAACAGAGGAGGGAGGAACAGAGGAGGGACGAAAAGAGGAGAGATGAACAGAGGAGAGATGAACAGAGGAGAGATGAATAGAGGAGGGACGAAAAGAGGCGAGAGGAACAGAGGAGAGAGGAACAGAGGAGAGAGGAACAGAGGAGAGAGGAACAGAGGAGGGAGGAACAGAGGAGAGAGGAACAGAGGAGGGAGGAAAAGAGGAAAGAGGAACAGAAGACAGAGGAACAGAGGAGAGAGGAACAGAAGAGGAAGGAACAGAGGAGAGAGGAACAGAAGAGGGAGGAACAGAGGAGAGAGGAACAGAGGAGGGAGGAACAGAGGAGAGAGGAACAGAGGAGAGAGGAACAGAGGAGGGAGGAAAAGAGGAAAGAGGAACAGAAGAGAGAGGAACAGAGGAGGGAGGAACAGAGGAGGGAGGAACAGAAGAGGGAGGAACAGAGGAGGGAGGAACAGAGGAGAGAGGAACAGAAGAGGGAGGAACAGAGGAGAGAGGAACAGAGGAGGGAGGAACAGAGGAGGGAGGAACAGAGGAGAGAGGAACAGAGGAGAGAGGAACAGAGGAGGGAAGAACAGAGGAGGGAGGAACAGAGGAGAGAGGAACAGAGGAGGGAGGAACAGAGGAGAGAGGAACAGAAGAGGGAGGAACAGAGGAGGGAGGAACAGAGGAGAGAGGAGCAGAAGAGGGAGGAACAGAGGAGAGATGAACAGAGGAGGGAGGAACAGAGGAGGGAGGAACAGAGGAGAGAGGAACAGAGGAGAGAGGAACAGAGGAGGGAGGAACAGAGGAGGGAGGAAAAGAGGAGAGAGGAACAGAGGAGAGAGGAACAGAGGAGGGAGGAACAGAGGAGGGAGGAACAGAGGAGGGAGGAAAAGAGGAGGGAGGAACAGAGGAGGGAGGAACAGAGGAGGGAGGAACAGAGGAGGGAGGAACAGAGGAGGGAGGAAAAGAGGAAAGAGGAACAGAAGAGAGAGGAACAGAGGAGGGAGGAACAGAGGAGGGAGGAACAGAAGAGGGAGGAACAGAGGAGGGAGGAACAGAGGAGGGAGGAACAGAAGAGGGAGGAACAGAGGAGAGATGAACAGAGGAGGGAGGAACAGAGGAGGGAGAAACAGAGGAGAGAGGAACAGAGGAAAGAGGAACAGAGGAGGGAGGAACAGAGGAGAGAGGAACAGAGGAGAGAGGAACAGAGGAGGGAGGAACAGAGGAGGGAGGAACAGAGGAGAGAGGAACAGAAGAGGGAGGAACAGAGGAGGGAGGAACAGAGGAGAGAGGAACAGAAGAGGGAGGAACAGAGGAGAGATGAACAGAGGAGGGAGGAACAGAGGAGAGAGGAACAGAGGAGAGAGGAACAGAGGAGGGATGAAAAGAGGAGAGAGGAACAGAGGAGAGAGGAA
Source organism: Lithobates pipiens (assembly GCF_037356315.1). Lineage (NCBI taxonomy): Eukaryota > Metazoa > Chordata > Amphibia > Anura > Ranidae > Lithobates > Lithobates pipiens. The sequence continues at coordinate 261,859,042 of NW_027507685.1, read as the reverse complement.
CAGAGGAGGGAGGAACAGAGAAGGGAGGAACAGAGGAGGGAGGAAAAGAGGAGAGAGGAACAGAGGAGGGAGGAACAGAAGAGGGAGGAACAGAGGAGGGAGGAACAGAGGAGGGAGGAAAAGAGGAGAGAGGAACAGAGGAGGGTGGAAGAGAGGAGAGAGGAACAGAGGAGGGAAGAACAGAGGAGGGAGGAACAGAGGAGGGAGGAACAGAGGAGGGAGGAACAGAGGAGGGAGGAACAAAGGAGAGATGAACAGAAGAGGGAGGAACAGAGGAGAGAGGAACAGAGGAGCGAGGAATAGAGGAGCGAGGAACAGAGGAGGGAGGAACAGAGGAGGGAGGAACAAAGGAGGGAGGAACAGAGGAGAGAGGAACAGAGGAGAGAGGAACAGAGGAGGGAGGAAAAGAGGAGAGAGGAACAGAGGAGGGTGGAAGAGAGGAGAGAGGAACAGAGGAGGGAAGAACAGAGGAGGGAGGAACAGAGGAGAGAGGAACAGAGGAGGGAGGAACAGAGGAGGGAGGAACAGAGGAGGGAGGAAAAGAGGAGGGAGGAAGAGAGGAGAGAGGAACAGAGGAGGGAAGAACTGTGGAGGGAGGAACAGAGGAGAGAGGAACAGAGGAGGGAGGAACAGAGGAGGGAGGAACAGAGGAGAGAGGAACAGAGGAGGGAGGAACAGAGGAGAGAGGAACAGAGGAGGGAGGAACAGAGGAGGGAGGAACAGAGGAGGGAGGAACAGAGGAGGGAGGAACAGAGGAGGGAGGAACAGAGGGGGGAGGAAAAGAGGAGAGAGGAACAGAGGAGGGAGGAACAGAGGAGGGAGGAACAGAGGAGTACAGAAAGGCAGACTGGAGCAGTCCATGGTTCATGGCTGGGGGCAATTACGTATCCTGAGGTAAAAAGGCTTTATCCAAAGGATCCTGGCACAGTCAGTTTATAGGTGCGGCCTATGGTAAAGTAGCCCAGTATTTATCCCTAAGGACTCCAGGGGTAAGCAGCCCCCCCCCCCCCACATTCCACAGATCTACCCCCAAAAATACACTCTCTTTGGTGCTCCAGGCTATTTCACAGCATCCTAGCCACCATCTGGGCACACAGCCTCACAGATTAGCTAGGCCCTGCTCAATATTCAGGCTGGTCATTTGAGTTCTTCTGCTGTAAGTTCCAGAAACTTCTTCTAGAGCCAGGGGCAAGCAATCAAACTCTCAGCCTATGAAGTCCTGAATAGACCAGACCAAACAACTACTGTTCCTCTGATAACAGAGAAAGCCAAAAACAAAATTTTAATTTAACAGCCTAACTAGGAGAGTGCTGCGCTTCCTTCTACAAATCTTTTCAACCTTCCCTCCTTTCCATCCCCAACCTGCCTCAGTCCTTCCTTCCTTCCTTGCTTCCTTCCTCCCCCTCTTTTGCCTCCTTTTTTCCTTCCTGCTATACATCCTTTCAAACTTCCCTCTTTACCGTTCTCTTTTTAACTCAGTCTGTCTGATCTTCCTTCTTGTTCTTCCTATCCTTCCTTCCTTCATTCTTTGCATTCTTCTAAACTTCCTTCAACACTTCTTTTTTATGACTGCTGCACCCCTTCTTCCCTACCTTCATTCGTTTCTTTGTAATCTGTCCTCTACTTCCTCTACCTATATCAGCCCTACATTCCTTCTTCTTTCATTCTTTCCTCTACGTGTCTCAATCCTTCTATCATTTTTTCCTTCCTATCATACATCCTTTCAAACTTCCCTTCTTTCCGTGCTCTTTTTACCTCAGTCCTTCTTTCCTTCCTTCTGATCTTCCTTCCTTCTGTTCTTCCTATCCTTCCTTCTTTCGTTCTTTGCATCCTTCACCACTTCTTTCCTATGACTGTCACTGCCCTTCCTTCCTACCTTAAATTCATTTCCTTCTATTCATCCTCACCTTACTTCCTTCCTACATGTGTGCCTTCCTTCTTTTAGTCCTGGCTTTACCCTTTGTATCTGTCAGGGAACTCACCGTGTGTGTGCCCGTCCCCGTGTAGCAGCAGTTCCTCTTCGTTCCAGGCGCCATGCGCGGTGTCCCCGGCAGAGGCGTACGAGTTCCGGGACGAACGGACGTACGCTAATCCGAACATGTGGACGTACGCCAATCCGAACACGCGGAGGCACCCGCGCAAACTGAACGTATGTACGTATTCACGCACGGACGGCTACCTCCACCAATCCTGGCTCACTTCCCTCTATATAAACAGGATCCTGGCCTGACACCAGTGCTGGATCGTCTTCAGCTACTCCTGAAAGACCTGATCGTTGTTCCTGTGACCTTGTTCCTGTGATCCTTGTTCCTGTGACCTTGCTCCTGTGATCCTTGTTCCTGTGACCTTGTTCCTGATACCCATTCCTTGGATACCCCTTTGTTACGATCTCCTGGACTACCACTGACCTCGGCTTGGACTTTCGACTTTGGCTTGCTTCCTGAATCTGTACCTCATTCGCTAGCACGGTACCAGACCCTTGCTCGTCCTTGACTACGCACCTGCCTCTTGTTTCTGTACCGCATTGCCCGCCAGTTGCCGACCTTGCCTGTTATAGACACGCAATGCTTCCTGCATACCTGCTGAACTTCCGCTGCCTACCTCCGTGACCAGTCTACACCTCTTCGTCTGTGAGGACCCAGCGTCTCCAAGGTCTTCAACTTCCACCTGCAGGCACCTGCACCCTTTCGTTGTCCTCACGCTCCCTGTTCCCACCTCCAGGGGCGTGGAGACCGGAACCGTGCGAGAGGCCACCCTCAACAGTCTGGCTCCGCAGTAAGGTACGTGACAGTATCCTTCCTCTGCCTAATGCAGTTCTACATTCCTTCCTTCCTTCATTCTTTCCTCTACCTGCCTCAATCCTTCCATCATTCCTTCCTTTCTTTTGTCCTTCGTCTACTTGCCTAAATCCTCACTTCCTAACCTCATCCATTCCTTCTTTTATTCCTTGCTTTGTTCTTTTTGTCCCTCCTCAACATACCTCCTTCCTGCTTTCCTTCCTCCCTCCCTTTCTTTTGCTTTCTTTTTCCTTCCTATCATACATCCTTTCAAACTTCCCTCCTTTCCAAGCTCTTTTTACCTCAGTCCTTCTTTCCTTCCTTCTGATCTTCCTTCCTTTTGTTCTTCCTATCCTTCCTTCCTTTATTCTTTGCATCCTTCTGAACTTCCTTCCTATGACTGTCACAGCCCTTCCTTCCTACCTTAATTCCTAATTTCCTTCTATTCGCCCTCATCTTACTTCCTTCCTACATGTGTTCCTTCCTTCTTTTAATCCTGGATTTACCCTTTGTATCCTTCCTCTGCCTAAATCAGTCCTACATTCCTTCCTTCCTTCATTCTTTCCTCTACCTGTCTCAATCCTTCCATCATTCCTTCCTTTCTTTTGTTCTTCCTCTACTTGCCTAAATCTTCCCTTCCTAACCTCATCCATTCCTTCTTTTTTTTTTTCAAAAACTTTTACTTTATTGAGAAATATGAAAAGATTTACAGGAATCCTAAACAACAGAAATAAACACATGTTAGGGGGTTACAAGGCCAAAGACTTCCACATTTTTAAATGACTTATAGTACAAAAACATAGCTAAGGTGGGTAGGGGTCGGGAGTTGCGTCCCATCCTACTATTCTGGGTAGAGTGCTGGGTGGCAAGGCGTAGTAAATTATAGAGGTAGCATTGAGTAGTGCGGAAGGGGCTTAATTATGGGGAGATGTGCTGTAGAGGAGCCCAGAAAACTTAGAAGTACCCTGGTTATATGTGATCAAGTTAGTGGGGAGGAGATCTGACGTTCTCCCACTCGCGTTATGGGTATTTGTTGTCTGGCCTTGGACCTTGTAAAGGGGGAGATGGGGTAGTTGCTTGTCAATTGGATAGATGGTGCTGGTTAGGGAGTATGTGCAGATAGGGTTGTCCCATTCCTTCTTTTATTCCTCGCCTTGTTCTTTCTGTCCTTCCTCAACATACCTCCTTCCCTCTTTCCTTCCGTCCTCCCTCCCTCCCTCCACCTCTTTTTCATTATTTTTTCCTTCCTATCATACATCCTTCCAAACTTCCCTCCTTTCCATGCTCTTTTTATCTCAGGCGTTCTTTCCTTCCTTCTGATCTTCCTTCCTTATGCTCCCCCTATCCTTCCTTCTTTCGTTCTTTGCATCCTTCTGAACTTCCTTTGCCACTTCCTTCACCACTTCCTTCCTATGACTGTCACAGCCCTTCCTTCCTACCTTAATTTATAATTTCCTTGTATTCATCCTCACCTTCCTTCCTACATTTGTGCCTTCCTTCTTTTAGTCCTGGCTTTATCCTTTGTGTCCTTCCTTTACCTATATCAGTCCTACATTCCTTCCTTCCTTCATTCTTTCCTCTACCTGCCTCAATCCTTCTATCATCCCGTCCTTTCTTTTGTCCTTCCTCTACTTGCCTAAATCCTCCCTTCCTAACCTCATCCATTCCTTCTTTTATTCCTCGCCTTGTTCTGTCCTGTCCTTCCTCAACATACCTCCTTCTCTCTTTCCTTCCTTCCTCCCTCCCTCCCTCCCCCTCTTTTGCATTATTTTTTCCTTCCTATCATACATCCTTCCAAACTTCCCTCCTTTCCGTGCTCTTTTTATCTCAGGCCTTCTTTCCTTCCTTCTGATCTTCCTTCCTTATGCTCCCCCTATCCTTCCTTCTTTCGTTCTTTGCATCCTTCGCCACTTCCTTCGCCACTTCCTTCACCACTTCCTTCCTATGACTGTCACAGCCCTTCCTTCCTACCTTAATTTATAATTTCCTTGTATTCATCCTCACCTTCCTTCCTACATTTGTGCCTTCCTTCTTTTAGTCCTGGCTTTATCCTTTGTGTCCTTCCTTTACCTATATCAGTCCTACATTCCTTCCTTCCTTCATTCTTTCCTCTACCTGCTTCAATCCTTCCATCATTCCTTCCTTTCTTTTGTCCTTTCTCTACTTGCCTAAATCCTCCCTTCCTAACCTCATCCATTCCTTCTTTTATTCCTTGCCTTGTTCTTTCTGTCCTTCCTCAACCTGCCTCCTTTCTTCCTCCTTTCCTTTTTTTTTTCCTTTCCACCATCCCTCTTTCTTTTGTCTATTTTTTTTCTTTCTCCCATGGTGCTCTGTAAAAACTCTTTGGGTCATCTGAAGGTGGAAAACCCCTTTAGCTTTCAGATGTTCTCCGAGTGATGTAGAAAGTTTTGGCGGTGAGTCTCAGCACGGCATCGGTAAGCCAAGACGTTTTCTCTGACAGTATCCTTGTGGGCATATAGTTCCTGTAAGCAGTACATAAAGTAGATCAAGAAATAAAACACGTCGGCCCTTGTATATTGTCTTTGCTTGGGGATATTTCCCAGCTGCCATGGCAACCACGGAACATTTGTAGAATCCCTCTGTGGTTCCGGCATCTCTCTAGAATTCCCGCACAGGATGCTGATGGGTCAGTTGGGTACACAGTTTGACAGGTACTGAAAACCAAGTAATACATGAAAGCAAATGTTTAGAAAGGAAAAGACAGGAACATTGTTTTTTTATTGCTGAATTTCCTTTGTCATATATGAGTAGTGCCTCCTTCCACGCAGGGCTTTCTTTATTAAAAAGTATTAATTTTTGTCATCTTCTGGGGCCAAGTTGAAAATGTAGCCACTACGGTTGCAGGCCGTACTCCGACAAAAGACATTTCTGCTCTTTGGCTACCCGAAAACTGTCTTCCCCAGCCTCTCAAAAGCTCAAGTAGCAGTTACACAACGTAATAAATCCCGGCTTTCTACATGCTTCATGTCGGCCAGATGTGCCATCCTGAAATAAATGGTCCTCCACTAGGGATGAGCCGAACACCCCCCCCCCAGTTCGGTTCGCAGCAGAACCTTCGAACGGACCAAAAATTCGTATGAACTTTAGAACCCTGTTAAAGTCTATGGGACTCGAACGTTCGAAATCAAAAAGTGCTAATTTTAACCGGTTCCCCGACCAGCGCACGCTGCTGTACGTCGGCAGAATGGCACAGGGAGGCATATTGGCGTACAGGTACGTCCAATCTTCAATGCCGCCCGTGCCGGTCGGGACCCCCGTGAGTCCGGTCGCGGGGTCCCACGGACTCGATCGCCGCGGGCATACCCGCGATCGTCTCACGGGACGGCTGAATGGAGGAAATGCCGTGTAAACAGCATTTCTCCATTCTGCCTAGCAACTAGTGACGCTGATCTCTGCTCCATGTGATTGAATGAAGAATATGTATCGGCCTAAACTGAGGGAAAAACACTTAACCCCTACACTGCCACCCACTGGTTAGCCCCTTCACTGCCAGTGTCATTTACATAGGAATCACTGCATTTATATAGCAGTGATTGCTGTATAAATGACAATGGTCCCAAAAATGTGTCAAAAATGTCCGATGTGTCCGCCATAATGTCGCAGTCACAATAAAAATCGCTGATCGCCGCCATTACTAGTAAAAAAAAAAATAATAAAAAATTATTAATAAAAATGCCATAAAACTATCCCTATATTGTAAACGCGATAACTTTTGCGCAAATCAATCAATAATGGCTTATTGCATTTTTTTTTACCAAACATATATAGAAGAATACGTATCGGCCTAAACTGAGGGAAAAATTTTTTTTTATATATTTTTGGGGGATATTTATTATAACAAAAAGTAAAAAATAATGCGTTTTTTTTCAAAATTGACGCTCTATTTTTGTTTATAGCGGAAAAAATAAAAACCGCAGGGGTGATCAAATACCACCAAAAGAAAGCTCTATTTGTGGGGAAAAAAGGACGTCAATTTTGTTTGGGAGCCACGTCGCACGACCACGCAATTGTCAGTTAAATCGACAGAGTGCCGAATCGCAAAAAGTGGTCTGGTCTTTAACCAGCAAAATGGTCCGGTCTGTAAGTGGTTAAAGGCTAATATGCAAGATATGCAACAGACAACACCAGAAATAAGGGGTATCTTCAGGTGTATACTGTGCTGGAGGCACACAACACCCACTTTAACTCCTGCAGATGCCTGTATTAGAGAACACCAGCAAAAATGGGTAGATACAGGTGTATACTGTGCTGGAGGCACACAACACCCACTTTAACTCCTGCAGATGCCTGTATTAGAGAACACCAGCAATAAAGGGTAGATACAGGTGTATACTGTGCTGGAGGCACACAACATCCACTTTAACTCCTGCAGATGCCTGTATTGGAGAACACCAGCAAAAATGGGTAGATACAGGTGTATACTGTGCTGGAGGCACACAATATCCACTTTAACTCCTGCAGATGCCCTGAGAAAAGAACACACTGTCCCTGCCTATCTTGCTCTTTCCCTGCACGCCGGAACACACTACACAAGGCCGCCGCGCTGGCGGCCTTATAGAGTGTGGGGCATGTACTAAACCCCCTGAGTTATAATTGGCCACAGGCATCCTGCTGAACTCCCAAATGGCCGGCAGCAGCCAGAGTATGGCACGGGAGCTGAGGGGGAGAAGACGGACATGGGTACCACCAGGGGGGATGCCAGTCGGCAGACATGGCATAGGTGAAGGTGAATGGCCCTAATTGACTCAGTATATAACTTGATAGATATCAGCTGTAAACATAGATGTGTACAGTGGTGTGAAAAAGTGTTTGCCCCCTTCCTCATTTCCTGTTCCTTTGCATGTTTGTCACACTTAAGTGTTTCGGAACATCAAACCAATTTAAACAATAGTCAAGGACAACACAAGTAAACACAAAATGCAATTTGTAAATGAAGGTGTTTATTATTAAAGGTGAAAAAAAATCCAAACCATCATGGCCCTGTGTGAAAAAGTGATTGCCCCTCTTGTTAAAACATACTATAACTGTGGTTGTCCACACCTGAGTTCAATTTCTCTAGCCACACCCAGGCCTGATTATTGCCATACCTGTTCACAATCAAGGCATCACTTAAATAGGAGCTGCTTGACACAGTAAGGTCCACCAGAAGATCCTTAAAAGCTACACATCATGCCGAGACCCAAAAAAATTCAGGAACAATTGAGAAAGAAAGTAATTGAGATCTATCAGTCTGAAAAGGGTTATAAAGCCATTTCCAAAGCTTTGGGAATCCAGCGAACCACAGTGAGAGCCATTATCCACAAATGGCGAAGACATGGAACAGTGGTGAACCTTCCCAGGAGTGGCCGGCCGCCCAAAATTACCCCAAGAGCGCAGCGACGACTCATCCAAGAGGTCACAAAAGACCCCACAACAACGTCCAAGGAACTGCAGGCCTCACTTGCCTCAGTTAAGGTCAGCGTTCATGCCTCCACCATCAGGAAAAGACTGGGCAAAAATGGCTTGCATGGCAGAGTTCCAAGGAGAAAACCACTGCTGAGCAAAAAGAACATCAAAGCTCCTCTCAATTTCTCCACAACACATCTTGATGATCCCCAAGACTTTTGGGACAACATTCTGTGGACCGATGAGACAAAAGTGGAACTCTTTGGAAGGTGTGTGTCCAAGTATATCTGGCGTAGAAGGAACACTGCATTTCATAAAAAGAACATTATACCAACAGTAAAATATGGTGGTGGTAGTGTGATGGTCTGGGGCTGTTTTGCTGCTTCAGGACCTGGAAGACTTGCCGTGATAAAAGGAACTATGAATTCTGCTGTCTACCAAGAGATCCTGAAGGAGAATGTCCGACCATCTGTTCGTGTACTCAAGCTGAAACGAACTTGGGTTCTGCAGCAGGACAATGATCCTAAACACACCAGCAAGTCCACCACCGAATGGCTGAAGAAAAACAAAATGAAGACTTTGGAGTGGCCTAGCCAAAGTCCTGACCTGAATCCTATTGAGATGTTGTGGTATGACCTTAAAAAGGCCGTTCATGCTCGAAAACCCTCTAATGTAACTGAATTAGGACAATTCTGCAAAGATGAGTGGGCCAAAATTCCTCCAGGACACTGTAAAAGCCTCATTGCACGTTATCGCAAAGGCTTGGTTGCAGTTGTTGCTGCTAAGGGTGGCCCAACCAGTTATTAGGTTTAGGGGGCAATCACTTTTTCACACAGGGCCATGATGGTTTGGATTTTTTTTCACCTTTAATAATAAACACCTTCATTTACAAATTGCATTTTGTGTTTACTTGTGTTGTCCTTGACTATTGTTAAATTGGTTTGATGTTCCGAAACACTTAAGTGTGACAAACATGCAAAGGAACAGGAAATGAGGAAGGGGGCAAACACTTTTTCACACCACTGTATGTCTCAATGATTTGCCAAATTTAGTAAGATGAACAACAAGTTATATAATGTAGTAATATTTTGTATGTGAGCATGTATACTCCAGCATAAGTATATATGTCAAGCCTTACTAAATAAGCAGAGTAGACAAAAGTTGTACAATTATTTGTATATAAACATAGGTGCGCTCTACAGAGAGAATGGAAGACTGCATAGGCACTGACCCCCTCCCCCCCCCCGATAGCACAATCGGCTAAGCACAATTTAGCCTCACCCTCTTTTGACTTTAAATAATGTCTCTAAACGAACGAAGCACCATATAAACACTCAGAATACAGAAATAGGGGCATATCACCGCGGATTAAACCACCACCACATACTCTCATCAACTTATTGAGGTGGAGCCTGGAGAGACGACCCCCCCTTCCCAATGGCCCTCACCCCCCCCCACTACCTTACCTTCTCTTACTACCCCTTCATTGTCCTTATACCCTTCCTACCCTTCCCTCCCCCCCCCCCCCTTAGCCCCTTCCACCTCTACTCTGCCATATCAGATGCAGATTCCCCAGACTCATAGACGGTCGGCCGGCTACACTCAGCTCGACGCTCATACCCCTTGTTCCTCACACCAAATGTCCAGCTGAGAACACCTCTAAGCACAGACGATACCCTTTACAGCCCCAGACAGATTGACCGACACACCCTTCTAGAGCGACCCGGTCTGCGACAGCAGTTTAGCCCTCTCAGAGGCCTATCCCCCTACAACCACAACTTTAATCTCACCGAAGGATCTCAGAACATGGGGAGATCTCTTAATGTTGTTGATGTTCCAATCTAAGGATATCGGCGTGAGAGCAAGAGTGTTTTAAGACTATAGAAATTTCTATGATCTGAACTTAAAGAGGAAGTAAACCTTGATGGGTTTACTTCCTCTTTGATTCCCTGCAAAGGTAAAGCATAATGGACTACTATGCATCGCATAGTAGTCCATTATATGTTACTTACCTGACACAGGAGCCAGCGAAGTCACCGCGCTGTCCCCTGTAGTTCAGAGCGTCCATCTTCTTGGTGGGTCTCGCTGCTCCGGCGCTGTGATTCGCCGGAGCAGCGATGACGTCACTCCCGCGCAACTAACCTGATCCGATAACAGAGCAGACATAGAGACCATGAGTAAAGACGCCATGCTCCTACACCCATTGAGTGGCTTCCGCGGTTGCGCTGTCACCCAATGGCAGTGCAGATTGTCATCTTGGATGGATGGGAGTCCACTGTGCAGGGCTTTTTTTTCTGGGGGAGAACTTGGTGAAACTCAGTTTTTATTGGATCAGGTTAGTCCACATATGTTTCTATACAAGTAATTGTACAACTTTTGTCCACCCTGCTTATTTAGTAAGGCTTGACATATATACTTATGCTGGAGTATACATGCTCTCATACAAAATATTACTACATTATATAACTTGTTGTTCATCTTACTAAATTTGGCAAATCATTGAGACATACACATCTACGTTTACAGCTGATATCTATCAAGTTACACACTGAGACAATTAGGACCATTCACCTTCACCCATGCCATGTCTGCCGACTGGCATCCCCCCTGGTGGTACCCGTGTTCATCTTCTCCCCCTCAGCTCCCGTGCCATACTATGGCTGCTGTCGGCCATTTGGGAGTTCAGCAGGATGCCTGTGGCCAATTATAGCTCAGGGGGTTTAGTACACGCCCCACACTATATAAGGCCGCCAGCGCGGCGGCCTTGTGTAGTGTGTTCCGGCGTGCAGGGAAAGATAGGCAGGGACAGTGTGTTCTCTTCTCAGGGCATTGGCAAGAGTTAAAGTGGATGTTGTGTGCCTCCAGCACAGTATACACCTGTATCTACCCATTTTTGCTGGTGTTCTCTAATACAGGCATCTGCAGGAGTTAGTGGGTGTTGTGTGCCTCCAGCACAGTATACACCTGTATCTACCCATTTTTGCTGGTGTTCTCTAATACAGGCATCTGCAGGAGTTAGTGGGTGTTGTGTGCCTCTAGCACAGCACAGTATACACCTGTATCTACCCTTTATTGCTGGTGTTCTCTAATACAGGCATCTGCAGGAGTTAAAGTGGGTGTTGTGTGCCTCCAGCACAGTATACACCTGAAGATACCCCTTATTGTTGGAGTTGTCTGTTGCATACTGAGACAATTAGGATCATTCACCTTCACCTATGCCATGTCTGCCGACTGGCATCCCCCCTGGTGGTACCCGTGTTCATCTTCTCCCCCTCAGCTCCCGTGCCATACTATGGCTGCTATTGTTCATTTGGGGGTTCAGCGATGGAAACTCTGGTTTCGCTCATTGGTAAGTATTGGGCCGTTTGGCTCTGGCCCATTCTGCCATTGTTCTTACATTTACCACTGTGACACATCTATTTGTCTATTTAGATGCATCTCTTCCGCATCCACCCTTGACGAGCGAGTAATGATCTTGCGAAACGCGTGTCGGGTTTTCTGATGCGTGCATTTGTATATACTGCATTGTATAATGTTTGTATCAACTTTATTTATTCTCTTTATTAAGTGCAAATCCATTGGCTGAGCTAATAAGCTATATTATCCATGTATGTACATTAATTTTAACAAACATTTATACTACTATTACTCGTGTTACTAGGTGGCTAACTGTGACCACCTCATTTAAAGTCCCAAGGCGACTCTCCTTTCTTTGTAAATAGGATCTCATGAGCCTTCTGCGTAAAGAGAAACATGACGCAGACCTGTCAACTCATGGCACGCCAACCTGCCTTCCGAACAAATGGACACCATTCATCACAAAAATCCTACCAGTAAAATGCCAATCCAGATTCCTAACTTCATCTTTCATCAACCGACCCCCTTTAGGTCATCACCCCTCTTGATGGTTTTAAGCTCGGCCTAAATCGGCCTACAAACTGAGAATTCATCCTTCCAGATGCTATCACCAAGATTCTGGTGTCACCCTGGTTATACTACATGTGGACCCACATAAACCTCTGGCTCCCCCCTCCCCTCTTTCTTTAAGAGTAGATAACGTCCAGTGACTCCCCCCCCCCCCACCCATTGGTCTTCTCTCACTTTGTTACTTCACTTTGTCATTATACCTCTTAACATGTTCTCCAACGCCTTCAGTCCAAATTGAAAATATAGCCGCTATGGTCACAGGTCGCTCCCCGACAAAATACATTTTCTCTCTGCTCTTTGGCTACCCGGCTACCCCCCAAGCCTTTCGAAAAAACTAAAGTGACAGTTACACAAAGCCTGGCTTTCAACATGCTTCATGCCTGCCAGACGTGACATCCTCAAAAAACAGTCCTCCACCAACCCTCCCGCAATTTTGGGTGTCAAATAGGATCTCATGAGCCTTCTGTGTAATGAGAAACTCGACACAGACCTACCAACTCATGGCACGCCAACCTGCCTTCAGAACAAATGGGCACCGTTCATCGCAAAAAATCCTGCCAGTAAAATACCAACCTGGATTCCAACCTTCACCTTTCATCAACTGACCCCCTTTAGGTCATAACCCCTCCTGATGGTTTTAAGCTTGACCTAAACTTTGGGGGGGGGGGTTTGGGGTTGGGGTTGCACACCCTGCGCTCTGTACACTGCACAACACTAAACTCTGCATTCTGTACATAGCTCAACCCTAAACCCTGCATTCTATACATAGCTCACTCCTAAACGCTGCACTCTGTACATTGAGCACCACTAAATTCTGCATTCTTTACATAGCATACCCCTAAACACTGCACTCTGTACATAGCACACCCTTAAACCCTGCATTCTGTACATAGCACACCCCTAAACCCTGCATTATGTACATTGAGCCCCCCTAAACTCTGCATTCTTTACATAGCGTTCCCCTAAACATTGCACTCTGTACATAGCACAACCTTAAACCCTGCACCCTGTACATATCACACCCCTAAACCCTGCATTCTGTACATAGAGCACCCCTAAACCCAGAATTCTCTATGTAGCGACCTCGTAAAACTCTGCACAGTGTAAACAGCACACCCCTCAACTCTACATTCTGTATGTAATGCACTCCAGATCTCTGCACTCTGTATGTAATGCACCCCAGAACTCTGCACTCTGTGCATAGCGCACCCCTAAACCCTGCATTCTTTACATCACCTCTGAATTCAGTACTCTGTACATAATGCACTACTGAACTGTGCACTCTGTATATAATGCACTCCTGAACCCTGCATTCTGTATGTAGCGCACCCCAGATACAACTGGCCCTTAGACTTTTTTCATATTTTTCCAATTTTATTATTAATAACTTACATTTTTCTAATAGCTACAACAATTTGTTCCTTTTTGGAGCCCCCTTGATGGATACTTCATACTATTCCATTTGGGGACATCCATACTGCTGATGCGGCCCTCGATGATATTGAGTTTGACATCCCTTCAGTAGAGGAGGAGAAGAATAAAAAAGGCAAGTTCTCCCTGTCCATATTGCTGTATCCCAGCACCTGGCTATACAAACACCACCTAGATATCCTCTGGGATATGGAGTGTCTGCTCAGCTGGAGAGAAGGACCCCTTAATTATAGGCGGACATCAAGTGCAAAGGACAATACTTTCCGATGTGTTCCCCCCTCCAGATTGTAGGCTATTATGATCCAGAAAGATATGCAGCTCTGGGAACCTTAAGGGTTAACCCAGTTCCTTCAGAGAAAGAAAAAAAGACTCATAGAAGAGAGTTTATTAAAACTGGATCAGGTAGAATCTGGAGCAGTTGCGCATCACAACTAGCTTCTACTTTTAGAGCCTGTGAGGTAAACAGTGGCTTCCACGTGCGTACGCGGGAGTGACATCATAGCGGCTTTGGCCAATAACCTAGCCAGAGCTTGTGAACCTGGAAGACAGACAGGGGGAACATGTCAGGCCTCTCAGCTGTGACTTTACAGCACTGGAGGGCTTTGTTCCAAGGTAAAAAAAAATAAAAATCTGTCACTGGAGTCCTCTTTCCCTCCCCCATGATGACATCACAGAGCTGGTGGATGTTGGAGACCTTGTGCTCTTCCACCTTCCGTTTGAGGATGTCCCACAGATGGTCAATAGGGTTTAGGTCTGGAGACATGCTTGGCCAGTCCATCACCTTTACCCTCAGCTTCTTTAGCAAGGCAGTGGTGGTGTTGGAGGTGTGTTTGGGGTGGTTATCATGTTGGAATACTGCCCTGCGGCCCAGTCTCTGAAGGGAGGGGATCATGCTCTGCTCCAGTATGTCACAGTACATGTTGGAATTCATGGTTCCCTCAATGATCTGTAGCCCCCCAGTGCCGGCAGCACTCATGCAGTCCCAGACCATGACACCCCCATAATAACATCACCACAGAGACGTGTTATGCCTGTAATGACTTAATCAGAGGACATAAATGGAGGTGGAGACACTTGTGTGAAGAAAAATGAACAAAGACAACCAACAGATAAATTCGCTATCACATTATGCCATTGCCTTGAAGGGTTTTTTTTTTTTAACATCAGGGCTTTACAACCGCTTTAACTAAACAAGCTGAAGACAGAAGCTGATTGGTTGCCATGCGCAGCTGCTCCAGTTTTTAAAAAAATGTCCCTCATAATGCTCACTGTAACTACTGTTTATTGAAGTGCAGCACCCTCTAGTGTGTGCTACTACTAGTGTAGTGTAGGAAAATCTAACTTGACTAGTGCTGTAAATCTGTGAGTCTTAATTGGGTCAGGGTTATTAGAGTTCAAGGCTGGATGACTCATCCTGGCAGCTCTCTGATACCCCCACCCTGTTTCTAGAGCATTGGAGAATGTTCTGGAACTAGTGGGTGGGAGTGAGGAGAAGCTGCCTTGAAGAAACATGGGATCTCAGCCAACCCCCAGGCTGGCAAGGGACTGAGAAAATCCCATAAATAGACATGGGCCATTCCAGCCAGGGAAGTTGGGTAAGCCCTTGTACACACGATCAGAGATTCCGACAACCAAATCCGTCGGATTTTGTCCGTCGGATTTTGTCCGACGGATTTTGTCCGAAAGTGTTGCATACACACGGTCGGACGAAGTTGTCGGAATGTCCGATCGTTCAGAACGTGATGACGTTATTTCGTTACGATGGGACTACGTTGAGGCTAGTAGCCAATAGCTTTAATGTAGGAATTTGATCTGAGCATGCGTGGCACTTTGTCCGATCGGAATTCTCTACACATGATCGGAGTATGTCCGATCGGAGCAGTTTGTCGGAAAATATTTCCGGCAAGTTGGAAAATTTGGTCCGACGGATATTCCGACGGAATCAGTCCGATGCAGACCACACACAGTCGGAATATCCGACAAAACGCTCCGATCGGACACATTCCGTCGGAATCTCCGATCGTGTGTACAAGGGCTTCGAGGTGCCACGTGCGGGGGGTGGTTGTTTTCTGCCCACCCCCCAAAAAAAAACACTAGCCGCCACTGCAGCTCATAACATCAACACAGAGACTCCTCCTTACAGGTTACGCCTGTAGAGACTTCATCAGAGGACAGAAATGGAGGTGGAGACACTTGTGTGAAGAAAAAATTAGCAAAGGCAGCCAAAAAATTTATTCCAGGCAAGTTATATTTTTAAATAGATACATTGGTCTAGCTTTGACCAATGTAACTATGTATATACCATACCTGCCTGGTCCCACGGGAAGCTATAAATCACTGAAGTAGACACTGCTACAACAGCGCTACTACAGCATTCTCTGATTGGGTGAGGTGGGGAGGGGCAGTGATGTTACAATCTCCACCTCGTCCAATCAGGGAATTCAGCCGTCCTCCCGTGTTCATAATGCATAAGCCAGCCACTCAACATGGGACCCAGAAGCAAGTGGAGATCACTGTAGTAGCGGTGTAGGAGTGGTGTCTACTTCAATGATTTCCAAATTCTAGAGGGGTCCTACAGGTTTGGTATATAGTTACATTGTTCCAAGTTAACTATTTAAAAAAATATACCATATCTGGAATTTTTTTTTTTTTTTTTTTAATTAAGCAGCTTAGTTAATCGATGTGGCCAGTTGTAAGCTTTAGGCTAACCCCGTACTCCTACTGAGGTAAGACAGTTATTTCCCTTGGCTAAATTATAATAATGTCTACAAAGTTATATCTTGAGGTTTGGAATTACAAATGTCAGAGTAATATAAAAGTGTTTCCATTTTATTAAATAAATTACAACAAGTGTAGGCCTCTTATGGATACCGAGGAGCCGGTGATGCCCGGGGCTGCTAGGAAATTCAGTCCTAACCTTTGTGTTCATTATGGAAAAAAGTTAATAAAGTCAAAAGATACTTTTTCATCCCTTAGAATCTATGGCGGATTGCATTAACTTCCTTATTGGCATTTCATTTTACTTTGTGATGTATCATTATAATAAGTGCTTGTTTCGGCACCGGCTGAGGTCATCCTCGTCCCTCTGAGGAAATTAACATCAAACGTTTTTTTTTTCCACATTACCTAAGAAACACTTACAGGAACCTGAAAAAAGGGCAGCAAAGTTTTGTGTCCAATATCAACTACTGAAAGCATTCCAAGGCAAAACTTTTCATTTAAATATTGTTCAATATTATTTCAGATTTAATGAAATTTAAGGTTCTTATGCCGCGTACGCAGGACCGGGCTTTCCGTCAGGTTTGGACCAGAATCCGTCGGAACAATTCGATCGCGTGTGGGCTCCAGAGGACTTTTTTTTTACCCAAAAGTCAGATGGAATTAGAAATAAAACATGTTTCAAATCTATCCGATGGACTCAAGTCCGACGGACTAAAAATCGGAAAAGCCGTGTGCTATTCGGACGGACAAAATACGACGCAAGGGCAGCTATTGGCTATTGAACTTCCTTGTTTAATCCTGTTTACGTCATCACGTTCAAAACTAACGGACTTTCTAACGGACTTAATCCAGTCGTGTGTGGCCAAGTCCGCCGAAAGTCCGTCGAGAAGACTGTCGGACCTAGTCCGTCGAAAAGTCCGGTCGTGTGTACGCGGCATTAGAGATGGAAGATCTGGTCTGAACTGGAAGAAGAGAGCAGAGGAGTTATGAGCCAGAACAGTGATGCCAAAAGTCTTAAAACAATGACACACTGACACTTGAGGCTCCAAAACACTGACCCGCTCACACTTGGTGATCCAGAACAATGACACGCTGACACTTGGGGCTCCAGAACAATGACACGCTCACTCTTGGGGATCCAGAACAATGACACGCTGACACTTGGGGATCCAGAACAATGACAAACTGACACATGGAGAACCAGAACAATGACACGCTCACACTTGGGGCTCCAGAACAATGACACGCTCACACTTGGGGATCCAGAACAATGACACGCTGACACTTGGGGATCCAGAACAATGACAAACTGACACATGGAGAACCAGAACAATGACACACTGACACTTGGGGCTCCAGAACAATGACACGCTCACACTTGGGGCTCCAGAACAATGACACGCTCACACTTGGGGCTCCAGAACAATGACACGCTCACACTTGGGGCTCCAGAACAATGACACGCTCACACTTGGGGATCCAGAACAATGACACGCTGACACTTGGGGATCCAGAACAATGACACGCTGACACTTGGGGATCCAGAACAATGACACGCTGACACTTGGGGATCCAGAACAATGACACGCTCACACTTGGGGATCCAGAACAATGACACGCTGACACTTGGGGATCCAGAACAATGACAAACTGACACATGGAGAACCAGAACAATGACACACTGACACTTGGGGCTCCAGAACAATGACACGCTCACACTTGGGGCTCCAGAACAATGACACGCTCACACTTGGGGCTCCAGAACAATGACACGCTCACACTTGGGGATCCAGAACAATGACACGCTGACACTTGGGGATCCAGAACAATGACAAACTGACACATGGAGAACCAGAACAATGACACACTGACACTTGGGGCTCCAGAACAATGACACGCTCACACTTGGGGCTCCAGAACAATGACACGCTCACACTTGGGGCTCCAGAACAATGACACGCTCACACTTGGGGCTCCAGAACAATGACACGCTCACACTTGGGGCTCCAGAACAATGACACGCTGACACTTGGGGATCCAGAACAATGACAAACTGACACATGGAGAACCAGAACAATGACACGCTGACACTTGGGGATCAAGAACAATGACATACTGACAATTGGTGGTCCCAGAAAAATTACACACTGAGACTTGGGGTTCCATAACAATGACGCACTGACACTTGGGGGTCCCAGAAAAATGACAAACTGGCACTTGGGGAACCAGAACAATGGCACACTGACACTTGGGGGTCCAAGAACAATGACACACTGACACTTGGGGTTCCATAACAATGACCCACTGACACTTGGGGGTCCCAGAACAATGACAAACTGGCACTTGGGGAACCAGAACAATGGCACACTGACACTTGGGGGTCCCAGAACAATGACACACTGACACTTGGGGTTCCATAACAATGACCCACTGACACTTGGGGGTCCCAGAACAATGACACACTGGCACTTGGGGGTCCAAGAACAATGACACACTGGCACTTGGGGGTCCAAGAACAATGACACACTGGTGCTTGGGGAACCAGAACAATGGCATACTGACACTTGGAGGGCCAGAACGATGACACACTGACACTTAGGGGTCTGGAACAAAAAAAACCTGATATTTGGGGGTCTCAGAACAATGATATACTGACACTTGGGAAACCAGAATGATGACACGCTAACACTTGGGGAACCAGAACAATGACACACTAGCACTTGGGGCTCCAGAACAATGGCACGCTGACACTTGGGGCTCCAGAACAATGGCACACTGACACTTGGGGCTCCAGAACAATGGCACACTGACACTTGGGGAACCAGAACGATGAAACACTGACACCTGGGGAACCAGAACAATGACAAAATGGCACACTGACACTTGGGGAACCAGAACAATGATACACTGACTCTTGGGGACCCAGAACAATGACACCCTGACGCTTGGGAGTCCAGAACAAAAAAAACCCCTGATATTTGGGGGTCCCAGAACAATGACACACTGACGCTTGGAAGTCCAGAACAAAAAATAAAACCCGGACATTTGTGGATCCCAGAACAATGACAGTGCATGTTGGGAAACTACACAATTTTGCATGCATTCCCATCACGCACAAATGTGAAGCTAGGCTAGATAACACCTTGTATAAAAACTTGATTAAATGAAAAACTGATTATGGAAAAACACTTAATGTTTTTAGAGCAATTTTTTTTTAATAAAATAATAATAAAAAAAAAGTAAATGGTTCTACTTATCACTGAAATAGGAGAGAGCAAAATCATCCAGGAGGTGGATTTGAGTGGCGCTGTGTAATATTGATGCATGATATTCGGATTGCAGACACAAACTCTGCATGTTCCCCACGGTAAGCGAAAAAATTAAAGCGACGTGATATGAAAAGTCGGGGAAATGGTGACAATTTAACAGCCTGGCAGCCTGGTTTTGTGATGAATTTATGTATTCGGAGTTTGTGTACAGAGTCTGCGGGGCACCCAGACAATGTCGCCTCCGGCATCGCCTGTAATACGCGAAGGCAATCTTCTATTACTGGGCTGGATGGATCTTACACAATCAGCCTGCATCGAGTTTCGCAGTGTAACTTCTGCCGCTATTTACAGTCGTCTGAGTTTAATCCGACTGTGGCGGGATGTTGGACTGAAACGTAGGAACCGTCTTTTAGATGAGAGCGAGGATGCGGGGGGTGGGGGGGGGGACATCTGGAGGAACAAGAACGCATTTGCAGCCACCAGATTTTAGAGGGTCATCGTTCCAATGCAGGTCAAAGAATAAATGTTTCTCTTGGATGGATTGCAGCTGAAAAACCTTTTCTTTTGTTCAATTCGATTTTTTATTGAATCAAAGATGTGGGTTCATAGAAAGGAAACTTATTGCAAATAAAAGATATGAGAAAGTATAAACTTTGTTATAAAAGTTGGTACAAAAACAAGTCATATCCAAAGTACAAGAATGTACCAAAGGAGGTAAACACTCACCGGTGACTTTATTAGGTCCCCCTTGCTAGTAGCGGGTTGGACCCCCTTTATTAGGTCCCCCTTGCTAGTAGCGTGTTGGACCCCCTTTATTAGGTCCCCCTTCCCAGTAGTGGGTTGGACCCCCTTTATTAGGTCCATCTTGCTAGTAGTGGGTTGGACCCCCTTTATTAGGTCCCCTTTGCTAGTAGTGGGTTGGACCCCCTTTATTAGTTCCCCCTTGCTAGTAGTGGGTTGGACCCCTTTTATTAGGCCCCCCTTGCTAGTAGTGGGTTGGACCCCCTTTATTAGGTCCCCTTTGCTAGTAGTGGGTTGGACCCCCTTTATTAGTTCCCCCTTGCTAGTAGTGGGTTGGACCCCCTTTATTAGGTCCCCCTTACTAGTAGCGTGTTGGACCCCCTTTATTAGGTCCCCCTTCCCAGTAGTGGGTTGGACCCCCTTTATTAGGTCCATCTTGCTAGTAGTGGGTTGGACCCCCTTTATTAGGTCCCCTTTGCTAGTAGTGGGTTGGACCCCCTTTATTAGTTCCCCCTTGCTAGTAGTGGGTTGGACCCCCTTTATTAGTTCCCCCTTGCTAGTAGTGGGTTGGACCCCTTTTATTAGTTCCCCCTTGCTAGTAGTGGGTTGGACCCCCTTTATTAGGTCCCCTTTGCTAGTAGTGGGTTGGATCCCCTTTATTAGTTCCCCCTTGCTAGTAGTGGGTTGGACCCCCTTTATTAGGTCCCCCTTGCTAGTAGTGGGTTGGACCCCCTTTATTAGGTCCCCCTTGCTAATAGTGGGTTGGACCCCCTTTATTAGGTCCCCCTTGCTAGTAGTGGGTTGGACCCCCTTTATTAGGTCCCCCTTGCTAGTAGTGGGTTGGACCTCCTTTATTAGTTCCCCCATGCTAGTAGTGGGTTGGACCCCCTTTTGCCTTTCTTCTTGGCATAGATCCAACAAGCTGTTGGAAACGTTCCTCAGAGATTTTTCTCTATAGTGACATGAGAGCATCACGCAGTTGCTGCAGATTTGGATTGAGATGTGGTGAGTGTGGAGGCCATTGGAGGACAGGGACCTCATTGTCCGGTGGTGAGATGATTGGAGCTTTGTGACATGGAGCATTATCCTACTGGGAGGAGCCATCAGAAGATGGGGACACTGTAGTCATAAAGGGATGGACATGGTCAGCAACAATACTCAGGTAGGTCGTGGTGATTAAACCATGGTCAGTTGGTACTAGGGGGCCCAAAGTGTGCCAAGAAAATATCCCCCGACACCATTACACCCCCACCACCAGCCTAAACCGGTGATACCCCATCCCCCACACCATTGCACCCCCACCACCAGCCTGAACCGGTGATACCCCATCCCCCACACCATTACACCCCCGCCACCATCCTGAACCGGTGATACCCCATCTCCCACACCATTACACCCCCACCACCAGCCTGGGCCAGCGATACCCCATCCCCCACACCATTACACCCCCACCACCAGCCTGGGCCAGCGATACATGGCAGGATGGATCCATGCGCCAAATTCTGACCCCACCATCTGAATGTCGCAGCTGAAATCTTCAGTCCAGGCACCGTTGTTCCAATCCTCTATTGTCCAGTTTTGGTAATCCTGTGCCAATTGTAGCCTCAGTTTCCTGTTCTTAGCTGACAGGAGTGGCACCTGGGGTGGTCTTCTGCTTCTGTAGCTCATCTGCTTCAAGGTTGGATGTGTTGTGCGTTCAGAGATGGTATTCTGCATACCTTGGGTGTAACGAGTGGTAATTTGAGTTACTGTTGCCTTTCTATCATCTGCCCATTCTCATCTGACATCAACAAAGCATTTTCGCCCACACAACGGCCGCTCACTGGATATTTTCTCATTTTTGGACCATTCTATGTAATAAGACGTAAGTTGGACTCAAACATTGGGTTCTAAAACAAACCAAACATATGGAGAATTTGCGGGAAATTCGAGTGCTGCAGAATGCCCCATATTGCATTGCGAGATCACATTGCATTGCTGTATGATGATTGGCCAAAGCATGCACCTGACCTCCATGCTTTGGCCAATCACAGTGCGCTCTGCTGAGAGAGCCATAATTGGCCAAAGGCAGGGTGCCTTTGTTCACGCCCCACACTATATATGGCTGCTTATATAGCAGCCGTGTATAGTGTGTGGATGGAGATAGTTTGAGTGCTACAGTTTGAGTTTAAAACATATTTGTGTGAACTGTGAAGTTAAGTCATGGATTGTGGAAACTGACTAGTGTCGGGTGATTGTATATAGTGTATACCACATTTACCACTGACTAATGCAGAGCTGCAATGCAAGGAGATCAGCTAAAAGTAGTTGGATCTGTATGTGTGTTATAATTCATCGAGATTAATCGATTAAAAAAAATTGATTAATCGAACACGAAAATTTTAATCAGTAACAGCCCATATATATATATATATATATATATATATATATATATATATATATACCGGTATATACTCTGCATTGAGTGTAGCCTATCTATTCAGTCAATCTTATATAACACAGTGTATATTGAAGTGGTTAAGGGGAACCCTGTGCCAAAATTTAAAAATAAAAAGAGTGTGGTGGTCCCCCAAAATCCATACCTGGCACTTCAGGTCTGGTGTGGATTTTAAGCAGAACCCTGTGCCAAAATCTCAAAGAAAAATGTCACGGGGTTCCTCCCTAAAATCCATACCAGATCCTTATTCGAGCACGCAACCTGGCAGGCTGCAAGAATAGAGGGAGATGAGAGAGCGCCCCCCCCCCCTCCTGAACCATACCAGGCCACATGCCTTCAACATGGGGAGGGTGTTTTGGACCCCCCCCCCAAAATACCTTGTCCCCATGCTTATGCAAACAAGGGCCTTGTGCCCACAACCCTTGCCCGGTGTGGTTGTGAGGGTCCGTGGGCGGGGGGCTTATCAAAATCTGGAAGCTAAAATGACAGGAGACAGTTTGGGACAATTCCTTAAACAAAATAAATAAATAGATGTCCCGTGAGCCGTGATGTCCCTCCATCTTCGATCAAAGCGCAGACGAATCGAGAAAAAAAAAATTAAAAACCCCCGCCCTCAGCTATATAAGAGCTGTCAGCGCACAAAAGGCTCCCAGTTGGCAGGAGCCTCCCACCAAGGCAGAATGTTTCCTTTTTTTTTTTTTCTCGGGTCGTTTGCGCTGTGATCGAAGATGGATGGACACTGCAGGATGAAACAAACCGCATATGTCTAGGCAGAATATAGAAGTCACGGTTTTAGCCAAGGATACTGACTACTGCAGGGATGGTGAACCTTGGCACCCCAGATGTTTTGGAACTACATTCCCCATGATGCTCATGCACTCTGCATCATGGGAATTGTAGTTCTAAAACATCTGGGGTGCCAAGGTTCACCATCACTGGACTAGTGCATTACTGAGACATCAGCATGGTTATAAAAAAGCCCTGTGGCGATAGAGGCTACCAGTGCAGATTTTACCTTGCCCCCCACGTAGGGGAGAGAAAAAAGTGGAAAGGAGGGGGAAAAAAAGAGCAGGGGCAGAGGGAGGGAGAGGGAAATGGGAGAGTATTCCAGGGCCTATGAAGAAACACAGCAGGGGGAGGAAAAG
Organism: Lithobates pipiens; assembly: GCF_037356315.1. Lineage (NCBI taxonomy): Eukaryota > Metazoa > Chordata > Amphibia > Anura > Ranidae > Lithobates > Lithobates pipiens. Next base: position 261,835,188 of record NW_027507685.1, on the reverse strand, counting down.
TTGGGAGAGAATAGAAAAGAGCCACCCAGATTCCTTGATGGGCAGCAAAAAAAAAAGCAAAAGAGAAAAAAATAAGTTGTATGGGAGAGGGAGAGGGGGCAGGGAGGGTTGGGTTCATATGTGGTCCAGAGAGTTGAAGTGAGCTTCTTGTGAGCCATGGACCCCATTAGCCACTGTATAAATTCGTCAAAATTAAAGTCTGCCGGGCTGCCAGAAACTTAAATCTCACCAACTTCCTTTGAGCCTTTGTCAAGGACTGGATCGGTTTATGTAGGAAGGCTTCCCAGGGGTTTACGTACAAGCTACTTAGACTTAGCTAGGCAGATTTTATTCTAGGAAGGTTGGTCCAGAGTTCTGCCTAAATCAGCTTCCCACTTTGATATGTAAAAAAGTGTGTGTGGACCCATGGCATCCATAAGCAAGGGGTTGTGACGGGAGTCATTTTGGGAAAGGGGGCTTGTGGAGCCCAGCTTTCCTTGGAGAGCTCACCTCTCCTATGTGTATGTTACCCTGTGTCTATTAGGGGCACAGAGTGACAGAGAACACCAGTCTGATCTTTTACCCGTTATCCAGGGTTCCAATTGTTTGGTTTGTGTTTAAGTAATTGTCAGGTCACCTTGAGGCGTGGTGACAGATGCACACCGTAGGGATCAGGAGTGCACCGCAAGGTTGTGGACCCTACGGCTGACTGCTGCAGATGGGGGACAGATCCCACTGGGGTTAGAGCGTAAAATTTCCTGGGGCGTGGAGTCTAAGAGCCAGCAGGTGTTCACCAGCGCCTCTAGTGGTGAAGATGGACTTGGCTGCCACTGGCTCCAGGTCACGACCCCCAGGGTCCCCCAGCTCACACCCACAGTAGGCAACAGGAGGATAGGGATAGTGAGGGACAAAGCCAAGGTCGGGGCCACAAGCAGACAGGAATAGTCAGGGACACGCCAAAAGGTCAGGATCACAGGCAAACAGGGATAGTCAAGGACACGCCAAAGTCGGTAACGGAACAACAGAAGAGCACACAGCAGGGAACAGGAAGCTAACACACAAAGGTTGATCAGCAGGTTTGGCCTGCAGTGCACAGGTTAATATAGAGCTCCCTGATAGGAGCTAGGGTGGAGCCATGCCAGAGGATGGATAACAAAAGCAGACAAGTGAGGGTCGGCTGGTCTCTAGATGAACACATGGGAACAGGTAAGCAGACAAACTATTGCATAACCATGACAGTAATGAAGGGTTTTTTTTCACTTGGGACATTAATATTTGTGAACAATATCCCTCAAGAATATATGAAGATAAAGTCCACCTTTAGTTAGAGACCATTGCTAGATGGTTTGAGGTGGGATGTGGGTTGCTATGTGTTTGTTAAGTGTCTGTTTCCCTTTGTTCTATTGTGTCTGTCTGCCTTGGGAGAAAAGTATTATGGTATGTATATGTGGATTAGCTGGGAGGAGGGAGGGGGAAACTCCTCCAACAGCTCTCCCTGCTGATAAGAAGGTCTACTGATGAGAAGTTTCAATACACTTGTGTGTCTTTTACTGAATGTAGTCTACCCGGCCCTGTGTCATTATGCAAAGGAGGGGGGATTGTCCTCTGAGTGTATATCTCTGTGTGCCTCTGTTCAAATAAACAGTTCATGTTCCAGCTAGGCAGCCAAACGAGTCCTGTCTAGTTCTTGGTTGTAATATGCGGCTATAATATCTAATATCTATAGTCAGACTGAAGATGAAAATTTAAGTTCCTAGACACGTAGGGAATGTTGCAGCATCAGATCTGAAACAATGGGTCTATCATGTGGTGGGGACCAGAGAAGGTTATAGATGGGGAGGGGCGAAGATTCCAAGACTGTCAAATGTACCCAGATAGGCATGTCGAGAGCAGCATGAAAAGAGACAGGGAGGGCAATTTGTGCCGCAATGCAATATCCAGCCACAGCATGCAGAGGAGGTGGTGGACTGGCTTACTAAACCTTCCTCATCCTCCTCATCCTATGTCATGCAAGCAGAGACAAGTGTGATGTCCCCTGCAGTTGCCAGAGTGGATAAACCTGCCTCCTTGTCCACAAAGAGTAATTTTTCTGCACCTGTTTTGCATGTCATTGCAATTTTTTACAGCAATGCTAATTCTTGGTGTATTCACGATTACCTCTATGGGGTTACGGTGGGAAGGTGCCACCGACACCCAAAGACCAATTTTTACACACCCGTTACTTCTATACAAAGTCAAAGTGACACCAGAATGTATCCAAAAAATCTCTAATCTTCTTCCCAGTGCACTACATTGTGGCCTCATCAGCTGTTGCTGTGCAAAATAAAGGCAGCTTGCAGGGAAAATTATTTTTTTTTGGCTTTATAAAGGCAATTATTGCTGCAGCAGATTCTAGACATCTTACAGATCTGCCACTTTACAGGTAGACTAAGGGGATCCCACAGGCAATATATTGGAAGGATTTTTTAATTTTTATGCTTTCACTTAAAAAAAAAAAAATCACTGCTCATATAAAAATGAAGTTTTTCACACATTCTTTTGGTCCCGGACCCCTATAACTATTGTATATCCAATTACTTGCATATAAGCCTTCAAAATATGCACTTTTAATGTTCGGGTCCCATTGAATTTAATGGGGTTCATTATTCTGGTCCGAACTTTCGCAGTGTTCAAAAGTTCTGGTGCGAACCGAGCAGGGGTCCCTTCGGCCCATCCCTAATCCCTAAACAAGGAGTGGTAGTTTGCTTGATAAAGGGAATTGAAAGATGGGGATAAGGCAAACTACAGTAAAGAGGCAGGCCATCAGGGCCTTCTTTCTGCATGGGTATTCTGGGCAGTTGCCCAGGGCCCCACTTACCTGGGGGCCCCACCGGCCCATCAACCCCAGCCAGGGCTGGACTGGCCTACCGGGATACGGGGAAATTTTCCTTTAGGCCGCCTGCTCTGGGGCCGTTTTGAGTTGCGGCTGCAGCGCTCCACTCTTTCCCTCTCTCCTCCTCCTCCTGTGTATCACAGAGCTGGCTGGGTCTGTGTTTGGCAGCTGCGCTGTAACAAGGTCCCGCCCCCTAGACCAGCTTGTGTAATAGTAGATTGAATCAGTGTTCTGCCAATCACAAGAGCCGGTCTAGGGGGGTGGGACCTTGTTACAGTGTGGCCGCCGAACACAGACCCAGCCAGCTCCGTGATACACAGGAGGAGATGCCCACTGTGTGTGTGTGTGTTACCAGGCAATGGTGAGGCTCTATTAATTGGCACAGTGATGCTGCATTCATGGGCACAGTGAGGGTGCAATTGTGGACACAGTGAGACTGCATTCAATGGCACAGTGAGGCTGTAATGGTGGGCACAGTGAGGCTGCATTCATGGGCACAGTGAGCCTGTAATGGTGGGCACAGTGAGGCTGCAATGGTGGGCACAGTGAGGCTGCAATGGTGGGCACAGTGAGGCTGCATTCACCGGCACAGTGAGGCTGCATTCATCGGCACAGTGAGGCTGCATGGTGGGTACAGTGAGACTGCATTCACGGGCACAGTGAGCCTGTAATGGTGGGTACAGTGAGACTGTATTCATGGGCACAGAGAGGCTGCAATGGTGGGCACAGTGACACTGCATTTACGGCCACAGTGAGGCTGCAATGGTGGGCACAGTGAGGCTGCATTGGTGGGCACAGTGAGGCTGCATTCATGGGCACAGTGAGGCTGTATTTGATGGGCACAGTGAGGCTGTATTTGATGGGCACAGTGAGGCTGCATTCATGGGCACAGTAAAGCTGCATTTTATGCATGACTGTGTAGACAGGGCCCCAGTGCACTGTATTGCCCGGGGGCCCATAATGTTCTTAAGATGGCACTGATGGCCATGAAAATTTGTAATAAGCCTGGACCCCTTGGAGTGCAATGACAACTTTAATCAAGGGCTTGTATAGCTGCAGGAAGTATTGGACAGAACTGCATCTCATGTTGGTGTTTGGATCTCACAGAAAGGAGGTCATTGGCGGAGATGCGCTCCATCCAAAAAAAAAAAAAGCTGGCAGATGAACAGATATTCACATCTCACACAAATGAATGTATCGTTTTGCTCAGTTTTCCTTTAATTGGTATGAATCTGGAGGAGAATCAGAAAAGTAGGAATGTTAACGGCAGGCGAGCGTTTCAGAAATAAAGTCTGTATCAGGATTATGATCATTAGCAGATTAGAAGGCTTGAGTCCTAATAACTGGAAATCCTCAGATTAGCTATTCAGAGGAAAATATACCATAATTAGCCAACCAGCAAAACCAAAGCTTAACAGATTATCTTCACTTTCAAGGAATAAAAAGCAGCTTTTGTGACATTGTTCTGAAGCCCATTTCATGTTCCAGCGCCTGGTAACGGTTACAACAAAATCCCCTTTTCTCCAATATCATGGGGTGATTATACTGTACAATGTCAATGCAAATTCCAGGCTTGTTAAGAAAGAAGCAAAATCTGTGCAGGTCAAATTTTTTTGCAAACTTCGTTACAAATCCTTCATTGATTTCTCAACTTCTAAAGCACCTTCAGATACACCAAGCAACTTTTCCAAACGTAACATTTTACAACTGTATTTTTTTTCTTTATATAAGTACCAAACAAAACAAAATAAAGAAATTATCTTAAAAGATATAGCTCTTCATTACTTATGTAGCAGCCTCCAGTACAGTGATTCTCAACCAGGGTTCCTCCAGAGGTTGTAGGGGTTCCTTCAGCATTGGGCCATTTCTGCCTCTCAGATAAGTTCCCACCGACACCATTGATCTGTTTAGCTCTCTGTAAGGAGATAATTCTTCTCAATGACCACAAGTGTAAGGACCATTCTTCCCACTGACCATCACACCAATTTATCATGAGTTGTAGATTTCTATTTTTTAGCAGAGGCCCCCCTGAGACCAGAGAACTATTTCAAGGGTTCCTCTGTGTTGAAAAGGTTGAGAAAGGTGTGTGTTAGAAGTGTAAATATTTTTTTTTGTACAGGGTGGGTACATTTTCAGGCCTGTGTGTTTTTCTGGGTTAGGGGAGTGACCCAGGGAGGCTGGTATGACTCACAGGTAGCATCTCTAAGCCCTTGTACACATGGTCGGACATTCCGATGGAAAATGTCCGATCGGACCGTGTTGTCGGGTAATCCGACCGTGTGTGGGCTCCATCGGACTGTTTCTGTCGGAATATCCGACCGACAAAGTTTTAGAGCTGGGCTATAAAATTTTCCGACAACATGATACGATGGGACTTTGTCCGATCATTTGTGGAGAATTCCGATCGGACAAAGTGCCACGCATGCTCAGATAAAATTCCTAGACCAAAGCTATTGGCTTCTAGCCTGAACATAGTCCCGTCGTAATGAAATAACGTCATCACGTTCTGAACGATCGGATTTTCCGACAACTTTGTCCGACCGTGTTTATGCAACACCAGTTTCGGACAAAATCCGACGGATTTGGTTGTCAGAATGTCCGACCGTGTGTACAAGGGCTTAGACCTCCCCCTACTTCTAGAAACTGTAGAAGAATTGGAGTGGAGGTCAGGAGGAGCTTCCTGGAGTATTCATGAGGACCCTGCTCAGGGGGATTTCCAACCAGGGTTCCTCCAGAGGTTGTAGGGGTTCCTTCAGCATTGGGTCATTTCTGCCTCTCAGATAAGTTCCCACCGACACCATTGATCTTTTTAGCTCTCTGTAAGGAGGTAATTCTTCCCAATGACCACAAGTGTGAGGACCATTCTTCCCACTGACCATCACACTAATGTATCATGAGTTGTAGATTTCTAATTTTTAGCAGGGGGTTCCCCGAGACCCGGAGAACTATTTCAAGGGTTACTCTGTGTTGAAAAGGTTGAGAAAGGCTGTTCCAGTGTGTTAAAAGTGTAAATATATTTTTTTTGTACAGGGTGGGTACATTTTCAGGCCTGTGTGTTTTTCTGGGTTAGGGGAGTGACCCAGGGAGGCTGGTATAACTCACAGGCAGCATCTCTAAGCCCCTGTACACACGGTCAGAGATTTCCACAACCAAATCCGTCGGATTTTGCCAGTCGGATTTTGTCCGTCGCATCTTGTCCGAAACTGTTGCATACACACTGTCGGACAAAGTTGGCGAAAAATCCGACCTTTCAGAACGTGATGACGTAATTTCGTTACGATGGGACTACATTCAGGCTAGTAGCCAATAGCTTTGATGTAGGAATTTGATCTGAGCATGCGTGGCACTTGGTCCGATCAAAATTCTCTACACATGATCGGATTAGGTCCGTCTGGCCCAGTTGGTCGGGAAATATTTCCAACATGTTGGAAAATTGGGTCCGACGGAGATTCAGACGGAATCAGTCCGATGCATACCACACACAGTCGGATTGTGTGTACAAGGGCTAAGACCTCCCCCTACTTATAGAAACTGGTAGAAGATTGTAGAATAATTGGAGTGGAGGTCAGGAGGAGCTTCCTGGAGTATTCATGAGGACCCTGACCAATCCCCAACAGATGGGTTGGCAGGCGTCCCTCAGATACTCAGGGTCAGCCCAGCTGGAGCAGTGGAGTTCGGGTGGAAGATGGAGCTGGAGTGTAAGGCTGTCAGTGGCCTTTGTTGGTGCCTCCTAGTCTGGGGGGGGGGTGTGACCTTGGTCACACCCCCCCAGAAGGTTGAGGACAGCAGGAGAACACTTGCCAGGCAAATCTTCAGGGGGGAAACAGTCAGGAAGGCTGTTGAATGTTACAGTCAGAGGACTGAGAGGTGTACCTGAGAGGACTGCATGCAAGCAGTCTGGGATGGATGCAGAGTAAGACTGGGAGGACTGTGGAGTCTTAGCCAGGAGGGTTATTGAAAGGGGCAGCTGCAGCCAGGTGGGCTGGCAGTGCCTGAAGAGGTGGTGCTGGGATCAGTAGCCACAGGAGTTGGACAGCTGACCACTGGGACTTTTTTTTTGCTACACCGCCAAAGGAGCCTGTGGTCCCTGCCTGCAAAGGGCATTTTCTACAGTTCTAACTGAGCCTTTGTTGGATATCCATACAGTGCCAGCAGGTCCTGGCAGTTGTTGTTCTACAAGCAAGATTGTGCATGAAGTAGAAAGAGAAATCTATGTACAGGTTGTAAATAGTTTGTGTCCTTGAAGAGTTCTGAGGTGAATCAAGTGGGCATCCCATAATACTTTCAACCCTATCCAAGTTCAATTCCCCTAATAAAACACAAAAACAAAGCTGCTAGGACTGATTCTTGTCTCCAGCGTATGGTGGAGAATTCTGTGTGTCTGGCTGTGCAGGGGGGGAGATAGCAACATTCACCAGCAGCTCCTACAGGAGGTAGCGCTACACTTAGCAACGCCTCGAAATCATCAGCAACCAGGACCTACTTTATCACTCCATCGCGGATGACATCCAAATCTACCTACGCATCACCAACAAAAAAGACCAATACCAGGCACTGGAAAACTGTCTCTCATTGATCGAAGATTGGATGACGGAGAACTCCCTTAAACTCAACGGATCCAAAACAGAACCCCTCTTCCACCACGCAAACCGAAACAAAAACCATGGCACGATGTCCACACCACTCACCATCCTCGGATAACCCATCACCCCCGGCACTAAAGCCAAAAGCCTTGGAGTAGGGATGAGCTCAGTTTTCGACTCGAACATCGGGTATTCGTCTGTTCGGCGAATTCAGAATTTTGTGGACCATTTGCACCAAATTCGTGTGGTACGAACGGCACACAATGCATTACGCCATCGCAGTGTATTTCTGGCTCATGATTGGCCAAGCATGCACTGTGACCCGCATGCTTGGCCAATCACAGCGCCGGCAGCGAGGAGAGCCATTATTGGCCACAGTCCTGCCTGTGGCCAATTATAGCTCAGGGGTTTAGTACACGCCCCACACTATATAAGGCCACCAGCGTGGCGGCCTTGTGTAGTGTGTTCCGGTGTGCAGGGAAAGAGCAAGATAGGCAGGGACAGTGTGTTCTTTTCTCAGACATCTGCAGGAGTTAAAGTGGGTGTTGTGTGCCTCCAGCACAGTATACACCTGTATCTACCCTTTTTTGCTGGTGTTCTCTAATACAGGCATCTGCAGGAGTTAGTGGGTGTTGTGTGCCTCCAGCACAGTATACACCTGTATCTACCCTTTATTGCTGGTGTTCCCTAATACAGGCATCCGCAGGAGTTAAAGTGGGTGCTGTGTGCCTCCAGCACAGTATACACCTGTATCTACCCTTTTTTGCTGGTGTTCTCTAATACAGGCATCTGCAGGAGTTAGTGGGTGTTGTGTGCCTCCAGCACAGTATACACCTGTATCTACCCTTTATTGCTGGTGTTCCCTAATACAGGCATCCGCAGGAGTTAAAGTGGGTGCTGTGTGCCTCCAGCACAGTATACACCTGAAGATACCCCTTATTGCTGGTGTTGTCTGTTGCATATCTTGCATATTAGCCTTTAAAATTAGCACTTTTGATTTCAAACTTTCGAGTCCCATAGACTTTGATAGGGTTCTAAAGTTCGTACGAATTTTTGGTCATTTCGAAGGTTCTGGTACGAACCGAACTGGGGGGTGTTTGGAGTCATCTTTGACTCAAACATGATGATGGATGCACAGATAGGATCAGTAGTCGGCGGATCCCACTACCTTCTTCGCCTACTGCGTAGACTCATCCCCTTCATCCCAGGAAGGATATACAACAGCGGTAGTTGGAACAGTCATCAATCCCTGACTCGACTACACAAATTCCCTCTAGCTAGGACTCCCAAAATACCAAATTTCACGACTGCAAATCGTCAAGAACACAGCAGCCAGACTGGTAACTGGTAAAAAAAACCCTGGGAATCAATCACCCCGTCCCTGAGGCCCCTCTACTGGCTAGCAGTGAAGGACCGAGTTACATTTAAGACCCTCTGCCTCACTCACAAATGTACACAAGGAAAAGCCCTGCAATACCTCTGTGACAAAATAAAGCACTACACCCCCACGTCGCCTTCCGGGGGGGGGGGGGGGGGTCAAGAGGTTAAATAAAGGACTTTGTTATGGTGTATGTTTATTTACTTTGTATTTTTTTGTTTTGATTTTGTGTAACCAAAGGTACTATGCACTCCTTTCTCATTCACATAGTGGGGTGGGCTGGATATCTGGGGGGCCCCCCATATCTTAAAAGAGGCTTCTAGATAATAAAGGTTATCCCTCTGCAGACCCCCCACATCCACTAGGCTACAGATGTGGGGAATTGGCCTTTTTCTCATTAACATAGAAACGTGGTGTCGTGCCAGGGGGACCCACTGCATTGGCAAGGTACCTTTCCCACATTGTGGGCATGTGGTGTGGTATCTGTGGGAGGAAGGAGCCACACACTCAATGTCTCCCGTTCCTGCATGCTCAGATACGGGGGGGGGCTTTTTGTGTGTTTTTTTTTTTTTTACAATTTATGCAAGACCCATATCATGGAAATGGTCTGATATGGATTTTAGAGAGGGGCAAACCCTATGCTGTTTTTCTTTTTCTTTCTTGTGCATTGGGTATCACCCTCAGTATCCAGGAAAGAACAGAACTCACACACACAACTAAGTTATGAATATTTTTATTTTCTTCAGCCAATACAGTTGGAGGTTTATTCCACTGGTGCATGCTGGGGGAGGGGATATAAATATTTGGGACGGGCCTTGTGCTCACTCTCTCTTTCCATGGGCTGAGGTCTTAGGGAGGTGTTGCCGGATAAAGCCCTGCTGTTAGGCCCCATATCCTGTTTTGGGGCTTAACGTGTCCTGAAGTTGTCCAGGAAACTGTACCAAGGAGGGGACCCAGGGGAGGCCCATTAATAGAGAGAACCAGGAAGAAGGCAGGTCTCCCGGAAGGGCCTGGTGACTCACTTGGAGGACATACTGAAATTTGGGAACGTGCTTACAGTGTTGCTTAAAGTGATATTAAAGCTTAATTTAAAAAAATTAAAATAACAAACATGTTATACTTACGTGCCTTGTACAGTGGTTTTGCACAGAGCAACTCCGATCCTCTCGTTTTCAGGTCCCCCGTTTGCACTCCTGGCCCCTCTCCCTCAAGCAGTGCCCCCCAGAGAAAGCCGCTCCCCCTGGGGGCACCACTCGCTCCCAAGCCGGTGCTCAGTGCATCCATAATATGCATCCATCCGCAATGATGTCACTCCCGTGCGCATGCACGGGAGCCGCCACTCACGGCATATCACTGTAGACAGCGGTGCCTGTCTTTCGGCAAATATCTCCTAAACCGTGTAGGTTTAGGAGATATTTCTTGGACCTACAGGTAAGCCTTAATCTAGGGTTACCTGTAGGTCAAAGTGGTTTGTAAGGGTTTACAACCACATTAAGCATTCTGTAATGTACACTATATTACGAAAAGTATTGGGACACCTGCCTTTACACACACATGAACTTTAATGGCAGCCCAGTCTTAGTCCGTAGGGTTCAATATTGAGTTGGCTCCACCCTTTGCAGCTATAACAGCTTCAACTCTTCTGGGAAGGCCGTCCACAAGGTTTAGGAGATGTGTCTATGGGAATATGTGACCATTCTTCCAGAAGGGCATTTGTGAGGTCAGACAGGCACTGATGTTGGACGATAAGCAGGGGTCAAGTCCTGGGGAAAAAAGTGTGGGAACTCCCACCCAAGATCCACTCCCCCACCAAAAAAAAATGATACGCTCATATGCATATTTATTTCACAGAAAATACAGTGTAACATTTATTGTAAAGTGCCAGTTTACAAAAACAAAATAAGTTAACTTGTCAAACTAACAGAATAATCCCCACAAGAACGGAGGGGGAAACCAGAATGGAGGGGGACAGCAGAACGGAGGGGGAAACCAGAACAGAGGGGGACAGCAGAATGGAGGGGGAAACCAGAACAGAGGGGGACAGCAGAACAGAGGGGGACAGCAGAACAGAGGGGGAAACCAGAATGGAGGGGGACAGCAGAACGGAGGGGGAAAGCAGAACGGAGGGGGAAAGCAGAACGGAAGGGGACAGCAGAACGGAGGGGGACATGGAGGAAAACTGGAGAGGGACAGCAGAACGGAGGGGGACAGTAGCAGAATGGAGGGGGACAGTAGCAGAACAGAGGGGGACAGCAGAATGGACTGGAGGGGGAAAGCAGAACGGAGGGGGAAAGCAGAACGGAGGGGGACATGGAGGAAAACTGGAGAGGGACAGCAGAACGGAGGGGGACAGTAGCAGAATGGAGGGGGACAGTAGCAGAACAGAGGGGGACAGCAGAATGGACTGGAGGGGGACAGCAGAATGGAGGGGGACACGGAGGAAAACTGGAGGGGGACAACAGCAGAACGGAGGGGGACAGCAGCGGAACGGAGGGGGAGCATGCTCACTGTAACTAACAAACCTGGAAGTTTGTCAATGACTCTGGTGGGCAGCAAACTCACGGCGGACCTCGTGGGCGGGAGGACTCGGAGGCTCAGCTCAGGAGAGGAGAAGTTGAACTGGAGAAGTCTAGCAGCTCAGAGTTGGGCTGCACGGCTGGCAATGTGCTACAGCACCTGCAGGAGTAGTCGGCTGCGGCCCTGGGACTGTCTGGCACTGACTGGGTAGTGGGCACGGGCTGGATCCTTACCAGCAGTAAGTGTGGCTCTGTCTGGTGTGGTGTCTGTGGCTGGCTGATCTCTCTCGGAGGCGCTGCTCAGCCTAGCAACCAGTTACTCAGGCATATGCAGGACGCGGCTGCTAACGGGAACTGAGTTCCGATTGTGGAAAAAGTACAGGAACTCCGTTCCCATGCGTTCCCGCAGGACTTGAGCCCTGACGATAAGGCCTGGCTCGCAGTCTTCGCTCAAATTCATCCCAAAGGTGTTCTATCGGGGTTGAGGTCAGAACTCTGTGCAGGCCAGTCAAGTTCCTCCACCCCAAACTCGCTCATCCATGTCTTTATGGACCTTGCTTTGTGCACTGGTCCAAATCATTTGGTGGAGGGGGGATTATAGTGTGGGGGTTGTTTTTCAGGGGTTGGGCTTGGTCCCTTAGTTCCAGAGAAGGGAACTCTTAAGGCATCAGCATACCAAGACCTGTTGGATGATTTCATGCTCCTAACTTTGTGGGAACAGTTTGGGGTTGTCCCCTTCCTGTTCCAACATGACTGCACACCAGAGCACAAAGCAAGGTCCATAAAGACATGGATGAGTGAGCTTGGGGTGGAAGAACTTGACTGGCTTGACTTCTACTTAATAGAACACCTTTGGGATGAATTCGAGTGCAGAATGTGAGTCAGGCCTCACGAGACGAGAGTCCAATATCAGTGCCTGACCTCACAAATGCGCTTCTGGAAGAATGGTCAAACACTCCCATAGACACATCTCCTAAACCTTGTGGACGACCTTCCTGGAAAATTTGAAGCTGCAAATGGTGGGCCAACTCAATATTGAACCCTACGGACTAATGCCCCGTACACCCGATCGGAAATACCACCAGAAAACGTCCAATGTGAGCTTTTGGTTGGAAATTCCGACCGTGTGTATGCTCCATCAGACTTTTTCTGGCGGGATTCCCGCCTGTAAAAGATTGAGTCTGTAGAATGCCTAAATGGGTATTAATATTGAATTTGTTTAGAGGTTGGTATCCTCATCCTCATTAATTATATCAAGGAAAAAGAGAAAGGGATTGACATGGATTACTCCTAATATGTTGCCATGTAATACCAGTGCAATTGAGGACTATCTTGATACCAGAGATAGAACAGATTGAGATAAAAAATAATAACAATTTTATTTTAAAAAATTCAACATTAAAAACATTTTTTTTTAGTTTCCAGCCATTTTACAGTTTTATGGGACGACAAAATTGTATTATTGTGCCCGCCCCCCCCCTCCCCCCATTCAACAGAGCCAGTGATCCAGAAACGTATGCCCAAGTTGATGACAATTCTTTTTCTCAACTAGTTTTGCGACTCAGTCGCTTCTTCAGGAGATCTCTGGGCGCATCTGGAGTTAAATGGATAACATCTCATAATTAAAAATATCCAAAACTAAATTACAGTAGAAATTTACAAAATTCAATATTCATCGAGAGCAGGTTCTCAATTTTGCGGTCAGAAAAAGTTCAGATCGGAAATTCTGATTGTCTGTACCAATTCCTACGCATGCTCGGGAACAACCTTAAACTTGCGTAAAGGGTTCTTTACTGTAAGAGCAGCAAGGATGTGGAATTCCCTTCCACAGGCAGTGGTCTCAGCGGGGGGGGGGGGGGGGGGGAGCATTGATAGTTTCAAGAAACTATTAGATAAACACCTGAACGACCACAACATACAGGGATATACAATGTAATACTGACATATAATCACACACATGGGTTGGACTTGATGGACTTGTGTCTTTTTTCAACCTCACCCACTATGTAACTATGGATGCATGTAACAATTCGACGCATGCTCAGAAGCATTGAACTTCATTTTCTTGGCTCGTCGTAGTGTTGTACGTCACCCGCATTCTTGAAGGTCGAACGTTCAGAGAACTTTTGTGTGACCCGTGTGTGTATACAAGCCAAGCTTGAGCGGGAATTCCGTCGAAAAAAACATCCAAGTTTTTTTTTTTTCCCGAAGGAAAATCCGCTCGCATGTACGGGGCATTAGACTAGAATGCCATTAAATTTCATGTGCGTGTAAAGACAGGTGTCCCCGAATTTTTGGTAATACAGTGACTGCCGCCCAATATTCTTTATCTGCCCCTCTATTTTAGCCATGGACTTTATCCCGGGGGTGAAACGCTAGCCCACCCTTGCCTCTGGAGGTGCTATCCTGCCTTTGAGGTGCTCCATTAAAGTGGAAGTAGACCCATTGATTTAAACAGTTTCCAAAAAAGGCATGCCGGGAATGCTAACTGCTCATTGGCTGTGCTCTCAACCAAACTGTCAAACCACCCAATGGCTGGTGTCATAACGGATCACATGTGCAGCACCGTGGCAGCTGAAGATTAAACAGAGGCAAAGATGGCAGCTTCCGTGAATGAAAACGATAGGGGAGTTTACTTCCACTTTAAAGCGGGAGTCCGCCGGGAGTGCGCGTTTTTTTTTTTTTTTTAAAAAGCCAGCAGCTACAAATACTGCAGCTGCTGACTTTTAAAATAGTGACACTTACCTGTCCAGCGCGCCCGCGATGTCGGCACCCGAAGCCGATCTCTCGATCGTCTCTCGGGTGCTGCCGCCGCCATCTTGGGTATGGGAATCAGGAAGTGGAGCCTTTCGGCTTCATTTCCCGGTTCCCTACTGCGCATGCGCGAGTCGCGCTGCGCAATAAGGATGGTCGCCGCTGTCTCTGGGATCCGTGTGTTTCCCAGCAGGCAGCGGGGGACTTTCGGAAAAGGGGCGTATATCTACGCCCCTTTCCGCAGAGAGCTATCCAGGAAGTGGGTGCAGATATCTGTACTGTACAGGTACCTGCACCCCCCTCCCCCCTGAAAGGTGCCAATTGTGGCGCCGGAGGGGGGGGGAGGATTCCAATGAGCGGAAGGTCCACTTTAGGGTGGACCTCCGCTTTAAGATTTTATTTTTGCACGGGTACGTTTTTCCAGAGGGAAGTGCCCCCCCCCCCCCCCTTACCCTTCGTTCGCCAATCCCTTGCCTATTAGCCTTGAAAATGGTCAAATTGATTTTTGAAGATTTGCCTTTCCGTTGACTTCAACGGGCTTTGCATTGAATGCCGCGGCACATTCATTTTTTTTTAGACGTGTTCGCCTAACGCGCCTGCAAATCGAATGTGAAGAAATTAGCCCAACCCTACCGCCGGCTCTCCGGATGGAGATGTCTTATAAAAGATCTTGCACTTCTCTCGGGTTATTATTCTCATGTAGTGGAATATATACACAATACCCTCTTAGTAAAAATCAGACAAAGCCATTTTGTGTGCCGCCTCATCAACTCAGATGAAATGAGACATTTTTTTCGAGGAGAAAGTCAGAAACGTGGTTTTCTGCGTACAGATAGAAAAGGTTTTGGCACTTATCAAAGAATTGTGTGTATAAAAGCCCATCTGATAATTGAAGTGTACATTACGCCGAGAGCTTCAGCCGAAGCACCTAATCCTCGGCGTGCGTTCCTGCACTCCTCCCTGTAATACCACTTAGAATGGCGCCATTAGTCGTATTGTGGTAGTCAGGTAGATTTTTGAATGTCGTTGTCTACAAAAGATACAAAACAAGCAACAATGTCATTTTCAGAAACATGTTACAAAAAAAAATGTTACTTGTAAATAATTCTAACGATAAAGAAAATGTAAATAATTTATTTCTGCCAAATTGAAAGCGGAAGTCCATCCAAAAGTGGAACTTCAGAACTTCAGCTTATCTGCTCCCCCCGGGACATGTGCTGTTCCTTTCCAAATTAAAATGCGGACGTATCCAAATTTCCGAATCCAAATAGTACTGAATTTAAACCACTTAAAGAGGGATTCCACCTACAAAAAAAATATTAAAAGCCAGCAGCTATAAATACTACAGCTGCTGACTTTTAATAAATGGACACTCACCTGTCCCGGGGTCCAGCGATGCCGGCAGCCGAGGCCGATCGATCGCTCGGCTCTCGGCTGCTGCCGCCACCATTCTAGGTGAGGGAATCAGGAAGTGAAGCGAATCGGCTTCACTTCCCGGTTCCCTACTGCGCATGCGCATGCGCGAGTTGCGCAGCGCAATAGGAATTGTCCGCGCTGTCTCTGGGACCCGTGTGTGTCCCAGCAGACAGCGCGGCAGGACAGGAAGAGGCATAGACTCCCACGGGAGTCTATGCCCGGAAGTGGCTGTAAATACCTGTCTTTGACAGGTATCTCCACCCCCCTCCCCCCTGAAAGGTGGCAATTGTGACACCGGAGGGGGGGGGGGTTCCGATCAGCGGAAGTTCCACTTTAGGGTGGAACCCCGCTTTAACCGGCGCACGCCGATATACGTCGGCAGAATGGCACGGGCAGGCAAATGGGCGTACAGGTACCGCTCCTTTAAATTTGCCGCACGTGCCATCGCGTGACGCGTGCGCCGGCCCGGCACCTTCGTGAGTCAGGTCGCGGGTACCCGCGGACTCCATCGCCCCGCGGGGACGCCCGCAATCGTCACCACGGGAAGGAAGAATGGGCAGATGCTAATGTAAACAAGCCTCTCCCTGTTCTGCCTAGTGACAGTGTCACTGATCTCTGCTCCCCTGTCATCGGGAGCAGAGATCAGTGACACGTCACACGTAGCCACGCCCCCCCCACAGTTATAAACACGCCCCTAGGACACACTTAACCCCTACACTGCCCCCTAGTGGTTAACTGCTTTACTGCCAGTGTCATAAAGACCCTTTTCACACCACACCGCCCATTGCGTCGGCGGTAAAACGCCGCTATTTTTAGCTGCGTTTTACCGCCGATTTGGGGCGCATTTCGGGGAGCGCTAGCGGGGCGCTTTTACCCCCGCTAGCGGCCGCAAAAGGGTTAAAACCGCCGGCAATACGCCGCAATAGCGGTGTTTTGCCGGCGGTATTACAGCGCTGCCCCACACACCGCTCCTTCACCGCTCCAAAGAAGCTGCTGGCAGGACTTTTTTCTGACGTCCTGCCAGCGCACCGCTCCAGTGTGAAAGCCCGAGGGCTTTCACACTACAGGTAATGGTGCAGCTTCTTTAGGGCGGATTGCAGGCGCTATTTCCAAACGCTATAGCACCTGCAAAACGCCCTGGTGTGAAAAGGGGTCTTACACAGGAAACAGTGCATTTGTATAGCACTG
The DNA here is from genome assembly GCF_037356315.1 of Lithobates pipiens. Taxonomy (NCBI): domain Eukaryota; kingdom Metazoa; phylum Chordata; class Amphibia; order Anura; family Ranidae; genus Lithobates; species Lithobates pipiens. The sequence goes on along the minus strand of NW_027507685.1, from coordinate 261,818,502 downwards.
AATGACAATGGTACCAAAAATGTGTCAAAAATGTCTGATGTGTCTGTCATAATGTTGCAGTCACGATAAAAATTGCAGATCGCTACTATTACTGGTAAAAAAAAAATATATATATATATATATATATATTTTAATAAAAATTGCATAAAACTGTCCCCTATTTTGTAAACGTTGTAACTTTTGCGCAAACCGATCAATATACGCTTATTGCGATTTTTTTTTTACCATAAATATGTAGAAGAATACGTATCGGCCTAAACTGAGGGAAAAAAATGTTTTTTTATATATTTTTGGGGGATATTTATTATATCAAAATGTAAAAAATATTGTGTTTTTTTCAAAATTGACGCTATTTTTGTTTATAGCGCAAAAAAAAAAAAAAAAAAAAACACAGAGGTGATCAAATACCACCAAAAGAAAGCTCTATTTGTGAGAAAAAAAGGAAATACAATTTTGTTTGGGAGCCACGTAGCATGACCGCGCTAGTCAGTTAAAACGGCGCAGTGCCGAAACACAAAAAGTGCTCTGGTCGGGAAGGGGGTAAAATCTTCCGTGGCTGAAGTGGTTAAGGGCCGAGCCTCTTTCTTAAACTGTTTTAAGAAAAAAATAAAAATACCCACTAACGTTAGCCCATTTTTTTTTATAATGTGAAAGATGATGTTACGGTGAGTAAATAGATACCTAACATGTCACGCTTTAAAATTGCGCACACTTGTGGAATGGCGCCAAACTTCAGTACTTATAAATCTCTATAGATGACATTTAAAAAGTTCCTACAGGTTGCATGTTTTGAGTTACAGAGGAGGTCTAGGGATAGAATTATTGCTCTCACTCTACCAATCGTGGCAATAACTCACGTGTGTGGTTTGAACACCGTTTTCATATGCGGGCGAAACTGCGTGCGTTCGCTTCTGCGCGCAAGCTCGTCGGGGCGGGGCGCGTTTAAAAGAAAAAAAAATGCTACCTTTTATTTATTTTACCTTTTATTTTTTTATTTTTACACTTTTATTTTTTTTTTTATTGTGTCACTTTTATTCCTATTGTTTTTATAATTTTTTTATAGTTTTATTATAATGTAAACATCCCTTGTTATAGAAAAAAAGCATGACTCTTAAATATGACATCTGGGGGGGTCAAAAAGATCTCACATCTCATATTTACACTAAAATGCAAAAAAAATATAAAAAATTGTCATTTAAAGCGGGAGTCCACCGGGACTCCGCGTTTTTTTTTTTTTTTAAAAGCCAGCAGCTACAAATACTGCAGCTGCTGACTTTTAAAATAGTGACACTTACCTGTCCAGCGCGCCCGCGATGTCGGCACCCGAAGCCGATCGCTAGGTCGTCTATCGGGTCCTGCCGCCGCCATCTTGGGTATGGGAATCAGGAAATGGAGCCTTTCGGCTTCATTTCCCGGTTCCCTACTGCGCATGCGCGAGCCGCGCGGCGCAATCCGGACGGTCCCCGCTGCCTCTGGGAACTGTGTGTTTCCCAGCAGGCAGCGGGGCACTTGCGCAAAGGGGCGGGCAGTTGCGGAAAGGGGCGTAATCTACGCCCCTTTCCGCAGACAGCTATCCCGGAAGTGGGTGCAGTTACCTGGATTATCCAGGTAACTACACCCCCCTCCCCCCTGAAAGGTGCCAATTGCGGCGCCGGAGGGGGGGGGATTCCGATGAGCGGAGGTCCATTTTAGGGTGGACCTCCGCTTTAAAATACATTTTAAAAAAATGGCCCTTTAAGAGCTATGGCTTTATCCGAGCACGCAACCTGGCAGGCCGCAGGGAAAGAGGGGGGACGAGAGAGCGCCCCCCTCCTCCTGAACCGTACCAGGCCACATGCCCTCAACATTGGGAGGATGCTTTGGGGGTCTGTGACCCCTCAAAGCACCTTGTCCCCATGTTGATGAGGACAAGGGCCTCATCCCCACAACCCTGGCCAGTGGTTGTGGGGGTCTGCGGGCGGGGGGGCTTATCAGAATCTGGAAGACCCCTTTAACAAGGGGACCCCCAGATCCCGGCCCCCCCCTGTTTGAAATGGTAAGGGGGTACAAAAGTACCCCTACCATTTCACAAAGAAAGTGTAAAAGAATGTTAAAAAAGACAAACACACTTTCGAAAAATGTCTTTATTAAAAATAAAAAAAATGAAAAAAAGATTCCAGCGGTGGTAATCCACTCTTGCTATCCAGCGACGGATGATCATCTCTCCGGGGTCCAGCGATGGCTCATCTGATCCAGCAACGGGTGATCTCTTCGTCCAGTGCAGCGAATCCATCCATCCTCTGTTTCCACACTGCGGGTATCCTGGCAGCCTGACATTTCTTATATGAGGAGGGCGGGGCCACCCGTCACGTAAACCCCGCCCCCCCTCTGACGCAAGTGGGGAAGCCTGGCTTCCCCAATGACGTGTGGGTGACCCCGTCCCCTCTGATGTAACGCCAGTTTAATGATCACATTTTACTTATTAGTATCCTCCATGACTTTGTTATTTATTTGACTTTTTCAATACACTTCAATTGTTAAAAAAAGAAAATAAAAAAAGAAAATAAAGGAGTAGAATAAAAATATATATATCTTTTTTTCTATTCTATTACTTTATTTCCTATTTTATTCTCTTTGGAAATTGGACGCAGGTTTCTGTTACATCAGAGGGGGCGGGGTCACCCACATGTCATTGGGGAAGCCAGGCTTCCCCACTTGCGTCAGAGGGGGGCGGGGTCAGGTGACGGGTGGCCCCGCCCTCCTCATATAAGAAATGTCAGGCTGCCGGGATCCCCGCAGTGTCTCCGCCAGTGGAGATAGAGGATGGATGGACTGCGCTGCGCTGGACAAAGAGATCACCCGTCGCTGGATCAGATCAGCCATCGCTGGACCCCAGAGAGATGATCATCCATCGCTGATTAGCAAGAGTGGATTACCACCGCTGGAATCTTTTTTTCATTTTTTTTCATTTCTAATAAAGGACTTTTTCAAAAGTGTGTTTGTCTTTTTAACATTCTTTTACACTTTCTTTGTGAAAAGGTAGGGGTACTTTTGTACCCCCATACCATTTCAAATGGAGGGGGCAGGATCTGGGGGTCCCCTTGTTAAAGGGGGCTTCCAGATTCTGATAAGCCCCCCGGCCGCAGACCCCCACAACCACCGGCCAGGGTTGTGGGGATGAGGCCCTTGTCCTCATCAACATGGGGACAAGGTGCTTTGAGGGGTCACAGACCCCCAAAGCATCCTCCCAATGTTGAGGGCATGTGCCCTTGTATGGTTCAGGAGGGGGGGCGCTCTCTTGTCCCCCACTCTTTTCCTGCAGCCTGATAGGTTGCGTGCTCGGATAAAGGGTCTGGAATCGATTTTTAGGGGGAACTCCGCGCCATTTTTTTTTACATTTGGGGTGGAGTTCCCCTTAAAATCCATACCAGACCTGAAGGGCCTGGTAATTTTATTTGGGGGAACCCACGTTTTTTTTTTTTTATCAATGACTTTCAATGACTTCTCTGTATTACGGGGAGCCGACAATTCATTATAGCCGCAAGTGATTTTAAATGACTTTTTTTTCCTACAGAAAGGACACTTTGTGCAGGGACAGTTCTAAGCACGGGAAACATGCGCCCCTTCACAGGCATACTATAGATACCCCCCAGATACGAAATTTAAAACCCCCGGTATATTCTTAAACGGCGGGTGGTCCACTTTCGGATAAAAGTGGTCTCGGCTGCTGATCAGCTGCAAGATTACTTTTATCGGGGGAGGGAGAGACCCCCCCCTGCCATGCCCCCCTGCCATGCTTCGGTCATCTCCGTTGCTTACCGGAGCCATCGGTAGCAGTGGAGCTGATCGGGTCCTTTCCCCTCGAGCCATGGAGCCGAGTGAGGGAAAGATGGCGCCCACTCATCTCCATAACATTGGATGACGAAAGCGATGTCAAATATCACTTGCGCCAAATGGTCTTAAAGGGGAAATAAAAAAAAAATAAAAAAATATATTTATTTATTTATTTTTGTCATGCTTCTTTTCTATTACAAGGGATGTTTACATTCCTTGTAAGAGGAATAAAAGTAACTCATTTTATTTTTTTTAAAGGACAGTGTAAATAGTAAAATCAATAAGAAAAAAAAAAAAAATTGAAAGCGCCCATTCCTGGCCAGCTTGTGCGCAGAAGCGAACGCTTACGTAAGTTGCGCCCGCATATGAAAAACGGTGGTGTTTAAACCGCACCATGCGAGGTATCGCCGCCGCGATCGATAGAGTGAGAGCAATAATTCTAGCAAAATACCTCCTCTGTAGCTCGAAAACTGGTAACCTGTAGACATTTTTAACAGTCGCCTATGGAGATTTTTAAGGATCAAAGTTTGTCGCCATTCCACAAGCGGGCGCAATTTTGAAGCGTGAATTGTTGGGGTATCAGTTTACTCAAGGCAACATTATCTTTCACAATATACAAAAAAGAAATAGGCTAACTTTACTGTTTATCTTATTCTTTAATTTAAAAAAAAAAGTGTATTTTTACCAAAACAATTGCGCTTGTAAGACCGCTGCACAAAAACAGTTTGACATAAAGCATTGCAACGAACGCCATTTTATTCTCTAGGGTGTCACAAAAAAATATATAGATATATAATGTTAGAAGAGATAGTTTCCAGTTGGAACGTGTATTTCTGTTGCTACAGTTAAGGCTATAACATACAGTGGTGTGAAAAAGTGTTTGCCCCCTTCCTCATTTCCTGTCCCTTTGCATGTTTGTCACACTTAAGTGTTTCGGAACATCAAACCAATTTAAACAATAGTCAAGGACAACACAAGTAAACACAAAATGCAATTTGTAAATGAAGGTGTTTATTAATAAAGGTGAAAAAAAATCCAAACCATCATGGCCCTGTGTGAAAAAGTGATTGCCCCCCTTGTTAAAACATACTATAACTGTGGCTGTCCACACCTGAGTTCAATTTCTCTAGCCACACCCAGGCCTGATTATTGCCACACCTGTTCACAATCAAGGCATCACTTAAATAGGAGCTGCTTGACACAGTAAGGTCCACCAGAAGATCCTTAAAAGCTACACATCATGCCGAGACCCAAAGAAATTCAGGAACAATTGAGAAAGAAAGTAATTGAGATCTATCAGTCTGGAAAGGGTTATAAAGCCATTTCCAAAGCTTTGGGAATCCAGCGAACCACAGTGAGAGCCATTATCCACAAATGGCGAAGACATGGAACAGTGGTGAACCTTCCCAGGAGTGGCCGGCCGCCCAAAATTACCCCAAGAGCGCAGCGACGACTCATCCAAGAGGTCACAAAAGACCCCACAACAACGTCCAAGGAACTGCAGGCCTCACTTGCCTCAGTTAAGGTCAGCGTTCATGCCTCCACCATCAGGAAAAGACTGGGCAAAAATGGCTTGCATGGCAGAGTTCCAAGGAGTAAACCACTGCTGAGCAAAAAGAACATCAAATCTCGTCTCAATTTCTCCACAACACATCTTGATGATCCCCAAGACTTTTGGGACAACATTCTGTGGACCGATGAGACAAAAGTGGAACTCTTTGGAAGGTGTGTGTCCAAGTATATCTGGCGTAGAAGGAACACTGCATTTCATAAAAAGAACATTATACCAACAGTAAAATATGGTGGTGGTAGTGTGATGGTCTGGGGCTGTTTTGCTGCTTCAGGACCTGGAAGACTTGCCGTGATAAAAGGAACTATGAATTCTGCTGTCTACCAAGAGATCCTGAAGGAGAATGTCCGACCATCTGTTCGTGTACTCAAGCTGAAACCAACTTGGGTTCTGCAGCAGGACAATGATCCTAAACACACCAGCAAGTCCACCACCGAATGGCTGAAGAAAAACAAAATGAAGACTTTGGAGTGGCCTAGCCAAAGTCCTGACCTGAATCCTATTGAGATGTTGTGGTATGACCTTAAAAAGGCCATTCATGCTCGAAAACCCTCTAATGTAACTGAATTAGGACAATTCTGCAAAGATAAGTGGGCCAAAATTCCTCCAGGACGCTGTAAAAGCCTCATTGCACGTTATCGCAAACGCTTGGTTGCAGTTGTTGCTGCTAAGGGTGGCCCAACCAGTTATTAGGTTTAGGGGGCAATCACTTTTTCACACAGGGCCATGATGGTTTGGATTTTTTTTCACCTTTAATAATAAACACCTTCATTTACAAATTGCATTTTGTGTTTACTTGTGTTGTCCTTGACTATTGTTTAAATTGGTTTGATGTTCCGAAACACTTAAGTGTGACAAACATGCAAAGGAACAGGAAATGAGGAAGGGGGCAAACACTTTTTCACACCACTGTATATATACCTTGTTTGAAACTCCAATAAAAAACTATTATTAATAAAAAAAAAAAACTAATAAAAAAAAATAATAATAATATAATGTTTGGGGGTTCTAAGTAATTTTCTAGCAAAAAAAAAAAAAAATGATTTTAACTTGTAAACCCCAAGTTTGAAAAATAGGCCCGGACCTTGAGTGGTTAACCACTAGAGCTCCGCGCTATAGCCAAATGATGACGGCTACAGCGCGGACCTCCTTTGCCTTTGTCAATAGACGTCGTCCCGTGCACGAGCGGGGTGCACGCCCTGTGATCAGCGAGTCTATGAGACTCGCCTGATCACGGATCGGAGCAAGGGGTCGATCCCGACCCCTTACCACATGATCAGCTGTCAGCCAATGACAGCTGATCATGTGATACAACGGATCCGGTAATCGGCTATTTTCCCTCCTCGCGCTGACAGCGCGAGGAGAAAAAAAAAGAGCCGATCACCGGCGGCCGTGATCGGGACATTAGTCCCGATCACGGCCAGCTTACCAGTGCCCACCTGCCACCTGCCAGTGCCACCTCAGTGATTAAAAAGTGCCCCCCATCATTGCCACCCATCAGTGCCCATAGTGCCACCCATCAGTGCCCACAGTGCCACCCATCGGTGCCCACAATCTGCCTCAACAACGGTGCTGCACCCTAGTGCCACATATCCGTGCCCATCAATGTCATCTACCAGTGCCCATCAGTGCACATCAGTGCCGCCCATCAGTGCCACCTATCAGTGCCACCTATCAGTGCCCATCAGTCCCATCTATCAGTGGTACCTACCAGTGCCCCTTAGTGCCACCCATCTGTGCCACCCATCCGTGCCACCCATCCGTGCCATCTTATCTGTGCCTATCTTTGCCCATCAGTACCGCCTTATCTGTGCCCATCAGTACTGCCTTATCTGTGCCCATCAATACTGCCTTATCTGTGCCTATTGGGGGTCACCTTATCTGTGCCTATTAGTGCCGCCTTAACTATGCCTATCAGTGCCCACCAGTGCAGCCTATCAGTGCCCACCAGTGCAGCCAATCAGTGCCCACCAGTGCCGCCTCATCAGTGCACTTCAATGAAGGAGAAAAATGACCTGTTTGCAAAATTTTATAACAAACTATTAAACATGATTTTTTTTATTTTTTTTTATTTTGCATCTTTTTTTGTTTGTTTAGCAAAAAATAAAACTCCCAGCTGTAATTAAATACCACCAAAAGAAATCTCTATTTGTGGGGAAAAAAATGATAAAAATGTCATTTGGGTACAGTGTTGTATGCCCGCGCAATTGTCATTCAAACTGCATCAGCGCTGAAAGCTAAAAATTGGTCTAGGACTGAGGGGGGTTTAAGTGCCCAGTAAGCAAGTGGTTAAAAGAAGGAAAAACAATTGTTACATTTGGGCGGAATGTGTTTATAATTTTTCTTAATTTTTCTTTGGTATTCCAGCCACCAGCTCCTAGATAAGCCGCTCTACTTTTTCGAGAACTTTTTGCTGCTTTATTTGAATTCTCAACAATTAGAATTTCTTGTAAAACAATTTTGGCAAATGGTCCATTTAAGACTTTCAGAGCATGTAAAGAGCGAGCGGCTCTCAATTTTCCAGTTGAAGCTTTGAGTTTCCAGTTAAGCCGGCACAAAAAAAAAAAACTCCTGTCAAGCACTAACAGTCAGCAACATGTTTCACATCACGAGGGAGGCTGGGAAATGAGCGTAGCGACTCTCTGCAGCATAAAGCCGCAATACCGCTGACGTGTAATTGAAATGGGAGCATTTGGCAGCGGGTCCGCTATGACCCTTACAGCAATTTTTCCCCTTTCAAATGCCTCTTTTTTTTTTCCTTGTAATTTCTGAGGTTGATTTATTATAATCCATTCAATTCACCACATGAAGCAAACGTACACATTTATCAGTTTTATAGGAAATAATGTCAAGAAATCCTTTTGTACCGTGCAGCTGGTTTGTTTAGAAAAAAAATAAAATAAAAAGCAAACTCCTTTCTTTAGATACAATGGGTGGTAAGCAGGAACAAAAAAAAGGATCTTAAACCATAAGATTTGCAGTTTGGGCCCTCTGAATTTGGCGGAATAGATTCTGGTATGTGATTTATCACCATGCTCTTATGTTAAAGGAGCATGCAGGTAAAGAACACTGATGAAATGCGGCAATGGCAAAACTTGGTTAAGAAATGTATTGATTGGATGGACCAGCAGCACACTGATGGGCCAGGATCCTCTCCTTCTGCTGTATAGAAGACCGAAGATCCTCTCCTTCTGCTTTATAGAAGACCGAAGGTCCTCTCCTTCTGGTGTATAGAAGACAGAAGGTCCTCTCCTTCTGCTGTATAGAAGACCGAAGGTCCTCTCCTTCTGCTGTATAGAAGACAGAAGGTCCTCTCCTTCTGCTGTATAGAAGACTGAAGGTCCTCTCCTTCTGCTGTATAGAAGACCGAAGGTCCTCTCCTTCTGCTGTATAGAAGACCGAAGGTCCTCTTCTTCTGCTGTATAGAAGACCGAAGATCCTCTTCTTCTGCTGTATAGAAGACAGAAGGTCCTCTCCTTCTGCTGTATAGAAGACTGAAGGTCCTCTCCTTCTGCTGTATAGAAGACCGAAGGTCCTCTCCTTCTGCTGTATGGAAGACCGAAGGTCCTCTTCATCTGCTGTATAGAAGACCGAAGGTCCTCTCCTTCTGCTGTATAGAAGACCAATGCTCCTCTCCTTCTGCAGTATAGAAGACCGAAGATCCTCTTCTTCTGCAGTATAGAAGACCGAAGATCCTCTTCTTCTGCTGTATAGAAGACCGAAGATCCTCTTCTTCTGCTGTATAGAAGACAGAAGGTCCTCTCCTTCTGCTGTATAGAAGACCGAAGGTCCTCTCCTTCTGCTGTATAGAAGACCGAAGGTCCTCTCCTTCTGCTGTATAGAAGACCGAAGGTCCTCTCCTTCTGCTGTATAGAAGACCAATGCTCCTCTCCTTCTGCAGTATAGAAGACCGAAGATCCTCTTCTTCTGCAGTATAGAAGACCGAAGATCCTCTTCTTCTGCTGTATAGAAGACCGAAGATCCTCTTCTTCTGCTGTATAGAAGACAGAAGGTCCTCTCCTTCTGCTGTATAGAAGACCGAAGGTCCTCTCCTTCTGCTGTATAGAAGACCGAAGGTCCTCTCCTTCTGCTGTATAGAAGACCGAAGGTCCTCTTCATCTGCTGTATAGAAGACAGAAGGTCCTCTCCTTCTGCTGTATAGAAGACCGAAGGTCCTCTCCTTCTGCTGTATGGAAGACAGAAGGTCCTCTCCTTCTGCTGTATAGAAGACCGAAGGTCCTCTCCTTCTGCTGTATAGAAGACCGAAGGTCCTCTCCTTCTGCTGTATAGAAGACTGAAGGTCCTCTCCTTCTGCTGTATAGAAGACCGATGCTCCTCTCCTTCTGCAGTATAGAAGACCGAAGATCCTCTTCTTCTGCTGTATAGAAGACCGATGCTCCTCTCCTTCTGCAGTATAGAAGACCGAAGATCCTCTTCTTCTGCTGTATAGAAGACCGAAGATCCTCTTCTTCTGCTGTATAGAAGACCGAAGATCCTCTTCTTCTGCTGTATAGAAGACAGAAGGTCCTCTCCTTCTGCTGTATAGAAGACCGAAGGTCCTCTCCTTCTGCTGTATAGAAGACCGAAGGTCCTCTCCTTCTGCTGTATAGAAGACTGAAGATCCTCTCCTTCTGCTGTATAGAAGACCGAAGGCCATCTCCTTCTGCTGTATGGAAGACCGAAGGTCCTCTTCATCTGCTGTATAGAAGACAGAAGGTCCTCTCCTTCTGCTGTATAGAAGACCGAAGGTCCTCTTCTTCTGCTGTATAGAAGACAGAAGGTCTTCTCCTTCTGCTGTATAGAAGACCGATGCTCCTCTCCTTCTGCAGTATAGAAGACCGAAGATCCTCTTCTTCTGCTGTATAGAAGACCGAAGATCCTCTTCTTCTGCTGTATAGAAGACAGAAGATCCTCTTCTTCTGCTGTATAGAAGACAGAATGTCCTCTCTAGGGATGAGCTTCGTGTTCGAGTTGAACGTACGTTCGACTCGAACATTGGCTGTTCGGCCGTTCGGCGAATTCCGAACGTTTGGGCCGTTCGCGTCAAAATTCGAGTGGCGCGCGCGGACCACAATGCACTGCGGTGGCGCAGTGCATTGCTGGCTCATGATTGGCCAAGCATGCACTGTGACCCCGCATGCTTGGTCAATCGCAGCGCCAGCAGCGAGGAGAGCCATGATTGGCCACAGGCATCCTGCCTGTGGACAATCATAGCTCAGGCTGTGTAGTGCACGCCCCACACTATATAAGGCCGCCTTTGAGGTGGCCTCGTGTAGTGTGTTAGCATCTGAAGCAGTGGGTGTTCTGTGTACCTTCAACACAGTACACACCGATCGTTTTTGGCTGATTTCCTATCTTGCTGCTGTGTAGTGGTTGTTGTCTGTGCCCTGACTGCAGTATACACCGTGATATTCACCTCACCTATATAGCTAGTGATCTAGCTTTAACCACTTAACAACTGCCCATTGCCGATTAACGGCTTCAGGGCGGTTGTTTAACTCTGAGAGGCCGTTAATTAACGGCCTCCCAGAATTCTGCTCTCGCGCGCCCCCTGGGGCGCGCACTCAAGAGCATCACGGATCACAGTAAACGGCCGCTCGTCGCGGCCGTTTACCACGTGATCGCTCCGTCAAATGACGGAGTGATCACTTGTAAACAAACCGGCATCATGTTATGACGCCGGTTCCTCCCTCCCCTCTCTGTACCGATCGGTACAGCGGAGGGGAAAGAGATCGGTGTCAGCAGCGATGTGGGCTGCATCTGCAGTGCCCACATCGCTGCTCACCGAATTTAACCCCTCAATTCCCTGCCAATACTCTGCAATACCAGTGCATACTCTGCAGTACCCTGCCATTACTCTGCAGTACCCCGCCATTACTCTGCAGTACCCCGCCATTACTCTGCAGTGCAGTACCCTGCCATTACTCTGCAGTACCCTGCCATTACTCTGCAGTACCCCCCATTACTCTGCAGTACCCCCCATTACTCTGCAGTACCCTGCCATTACTCTGCAGTACCCCCCATTACTCTGCAGTACCCCCCAATACTCTGCAGTACCCCGCCATTACTCTGCAGTGCAGTACCCTGCCATTACTCTGCAGTACCCCCCATTACTCTGCAGTAACCCCCATTACTCTGCAGTACCCTGCCATTACTCTGCAGTACCCCCCATTACTCTGCAGTACCCTGCCATTACTCTGCAGTACCCTGCCATTACTCTGCAGTACCCCCCATTACTCTGCAGTAACCCCCATTACTCTGCAGTACCCTGCCATTACTCTGGAGTACCCCCCAATACTCTGCAGTACCCTGCTATTACTCTGTAGTACCCCGCCAATACCCCGCCAATACTCTGCAATACCCTGCCATAAATTGCCATACCCAGCCATACTCGGAGATACCCAGCCATACTCGGTGATACCCTGAAATACCCAGCCATAGACGCCCCCCACCCCTCACCGCCCTCCGGTGCTTCTACCAACTCGCCAGTACGATCAAAGCCAGAATCTTTTTTTTATTTTTTATTTCAGGCTTCCCAGCCTAGAGGTGAGATGTGGGGTCATATTGACCCCCAGATTTCACTGTAAAGAGGACCTGTCACCCCATATTCCTATTACAAGGGATGTTTACATTCCTTGTAATAGGAATAAAAGTGATCAAAAATATATTTTTGGGGAAAAAAATGTCAAACTAAAATAAATAAAGTAAAATGAACAATAAAAAAAAAAAAAAAATTTTTTTAAAGCGCCCATGTCCCCATGTGCTCGAACGCATGCGTAAGCCCCGCCCACATATGAAAACGGTGTTCAAACCACACATGTGAGGTATCGCCGAGAACGTTAGAGCGAGAGCAATAATTCTAGTCCTAGACCTCCTCTGCAACTCAAAACATGTAACCAGTAAAAAAAAATTAAAGCGTCGCCTATGGGGATTTTTTAAGTAGCGACGTTTGGCGCCATTCCACGGGCATGTGCAATTTTGAAGAGTGACATGTTTGATATCTATTTACTCAGCATAACTTCATCTTTCACTTTATGCAAACATTGGGCTAACTTTACTGTTTTTTTTGTTTGTTTTTTAAGCACAAAACAGTTTTTTCCCCCAAAAAAACGCGTTTGAAAAATTGCTGTGCAAATACCGTGTGAGATAAAAATTTGCAACGACCACCATTGTATTCTCCAGGGTCTTTGCTAAAAAAAAATATATATATAATGTTTTGGGGTTCTCTGTAATTTTCTAGCAAATAAATGATGATTTTTACATGTAGGAGAGAAATGTCAGAATTGGCCTGGGTGCTCCAGAACGCCTGATGGCACTCCCTGCATGTTGGGCCTCTGTATGTGGCCACGCTGTGTAAAAGTCTCACACATGTGGTATCGCCGTACTCAGGAGTAATAGCAGAATGTGTTTTGGGGTGTAATTTGTGGTATGCATATGCTGTGTGTGTGAAATAACCTGATAATATGACAATTTTGTGGAAAAAAAAAAAAAGGAAATAGGCCGTCAGTACTTCAGGTGTGATCAATTTTCAGATATTGGCACCATAGCTTGTGGACTCTATAACTTTCACAAAGACCAAATAATATCCACCAATTTGTACTTATTTTTACCAAAGATATGTAGTAGTATGAATTTTGGCCAAAATTTATGAAGAAAAAATTACTAATCTGCTAAATTTTATAACAGAAACGAAGAAAAATTCATTTTTTCGCAGAATTGTCGGTCTTTTTTCTTTTATAGCACAAAAAATAAAAAACTGAGAGGTGATTAAATACCACCAAAAGAAAGCTCTATTTGTGTGAAAAAAAGGACAAACATTTCCTATAGGTCCAGTGTTGCATGACTGAGTAATTGTCATTCAAAATGTGAGAGCACCGAAAGCTGAAAATTGGTCTGGTTATTAAGGGTGTTTAAGTGCCCAGTGGTCAAGTGGTTAAAGCGGGAGTCCACCGGGACTCCGCGTTTTTTTTTTTTTTTTAAAAGCCAGCAGCTACAAATACTGCAGCTGCTGACTTTTAAATAGTGACACTTACCTGTCCAGCGCGCCCGCGATGTCGGCACCCGAAGCCGATCGCTCGCTCGTGCCGCCGCCATCTTGGGTATGGGAATCAGGAAATGGAGCCTTTCGGCTTCATTTCCCGGTTCCCTACTGCGCATGCGCGAGCCGCGCGGTGCAATCCGGACGGTCCCCGCTGCCTCTGGGAGCTGTGTGTTTCCCAGCAGGCAGTGGGGCACTTGCTGAAGGGGGCGGGCGCTTGCGGAAAGGGGTGTAACGTACGCCCCTTTCCGCAGAGAGCTAGCCCGGAAGTGGGTGCAGTTACCTGGATTATCCAGGTAACTGCACCCCCCTCCCCCCTGAAAGGTGCCGATTGTGGCGCCGGAGGGGGGGGGATTCCGATGAGCGGAGGTCCATTTTAGGGTGGACCTCCGCTTTAATAATAGAGCTTGCAGTCAGTAGTGTTAGGAGATAATTCAACTTGCCCAAGAGAGATTGCAAAGCATGAAGTTGAATTTTTTTTTGCATTGCCCGGTGGCAGAAACCGCCCCCCTTCAGATCTTCAAGTTTGTCAAAAGGCAAGCGACATTCTGTCACCACGGTGTTGATGGCAATACCCAGAAACCACAACTCAGTGGCCGGACCCTCCATCTTGTCAGGGGCCAATGGCACACCAAAAAACTGGAAAACATGATGGACCGTGGCCAAAAGTGAGGCATAGATAGTACTTCCAGCAGGCCCTATGCACAAGAAATCATCATGGTTGACTGAATTAAGCTCGGAAGCATCCCGAACCGCCCATTCCTAACAGCAGCTAAACATTTCAAACAACCAACAAGAAATGGCACAGTCCATTGGTAAACATCTATCAACAAAATTCTGCCCTTGCCATTTGCATCCTAGAAAATGGCAACAACTAGGATCTACCGGCAACCAATGAAAGGCAACCTCAATATCAGTTTTGGTCAACAACACACCTTTACCATATCTAGGAACCCACGACACTGCCATATCAAAATAAGTATAGGACACCATGCAAAGCTCCGGATCAATGGCATCATTCACTGAACCCCCTTTAGGATGCGACAAGTGATGAATGAGGCGTAACTTATTTGGTTATTTTTTGGGGATCATACCCAAAGGGGAAATACTGGCGGTGAATCAAAAGGGGCCAGGAAAGCAACCCAAAGCAACTACTTTGAAAAGTTACAATGGATGTAAACGAGATGACTGCAAGCTATCTGCCATAGGAGTAACAACCAGCAACTGGCAGGGCATCAGGAAAACTCTACGAGAAACTCAGCTGCAACACATGAGCTGCCTCCCTGTTAGAATATTGCTTTAGGAAAGGCACAATATTTTCTACCTTCACTTCCCTCTTTCCAGCGTCACCTCCTTTTCCTTGCTTTAAGCATCTGAACAGCACATGAGACCCTCCACACCATGACCAGTCATGACGGAAACAGCATCCGGTGCCAAACTTGCAAGATCCGGCATTGAGTTGCCAACATAACCCCCTGCGATTTGCGGCCGGTTGTGAAAAGACTGTGGCACCCTTGGCCCCCCCCTGAAAGGGAGGAACCGAACTCTGTGGAGACTACATCAGTTTTATCCAGTGAATAACGTTTTTGTGGTCCCACCGTAAAGAGGGCCGGACTGCCTTGCTCTTCATAGCAAAACCAAGCAACCCCATCATAGCCTTGAGTATACCATAGAGTGCAGATAACAAAAAAGGGGGAGAAATTCTCAGGGGCCCCAATGATACTAGATAAAATTGCACATGCCTGCAACCAGTTTGAGAACGTACGGGTAATCAACCGATACCGATGTTTTCTCCCTCCTTCTTCCATGATTCCAACAAGTCTAACTTTAAAGCAAAATTTCTCCACATACATTTCCACATACTCACCTTTCCATATATGCTCCTTCATTTGCGGTTTTAGATGCACACCCAAAGGCCCTTCAAATCACACATACACATCGCATTTTTGCAGCATTTGCCAGACGCACCCCATCAACCCCAGCCGTTTTGTAATCCTAATGCCCCGTACACACGAGCGGACTTAAGTCCGACAGACTTCCAAAGGAGTTCCGTCGGAGTTCTACTGGAATTCCGACGGAGTTCTGACAGACTTTTCGGCCGAACGGACTTGGCCACACACAATCACACTAAACTCCGACGGATTCGATCGTGATGACGTACGACTGGACTCGAATAAGGAAGTTCATAGCCAGTAGCCAATAGCTGCCCTAGCGTCGGTTTTAGTCCGTCGGAGTAGCATACACACGAGCGGAGTTTTCGAAGGGGACCGGGTCCGGCGGAGTTCCGTCGGGAAAATTTGAAGCATGCTTCATTTCTAAAGTCCGTCAGACTTTGGCGAATCAAAAGTCCGTTGCAGCCCACACACGATCGGATAGTCTGACGGACTCGGTCCTTCGGACTTTGGATGTTGAAAAGTCCGCTCGTGTGTACGGGGCATAAGCCTTTCCAGCTGTAGTTATCGCAGGCGCCTCCAGCCCTTGACCGGAGGAATCCGATGGTTCCGCACTCGATCCCTGCTGAGCTGTCATCTAAGCCCCCGGGGGGCACCCTTGAATAGAGAGAATAAGAACAAGAAAGTGGACATGAAACAAAAGGCTCACTTGGCTGCCTCTGTCCCTCAGGACATCCAGCCGCAGATCCAGATCCCCATGCAACACGCGGGAGTTCACCATCTTCAGAGCCTCTGAGCACCCCTTCAGCCCAGCTCTGTTCACCAAGCCGCGCTGTCGCTCTCTTTCCTCAGCAGGCTCCAGGGTGCAGTTGCCAAACCCAGAGTCTGACGGGCAGCCGCTGATGATGTCAGCAGCCGCCGCCGCCACACCGGAACCCTCTAGCGCTTCCTTTCCTACTCTCACGCTGGGCTCTGTGAGGGGTGGAGGAAGCCTCACCTGTCGACGCCCGGCTCCTTCCATCCACAAGGCACGCTCTGAGTTGCCTGGACACAGGCAAAGCTGCCGCACGCACATTCTGTCACTGAGGGCCCTAGTCGGCACCCGTCGCACTGCTACTCCCACGCCGGGCCACAACAGACACAGGCAGAGAGCCTGTATAGCCTGCTGCACCATCCACACTGAGAAGGTGAGAGCAGGGGAGCGGGTGCCAGATGAAAACACTCCCGCCCTGGGTTTGCCGTAGACGGGGTTTCCTCCCGACTCGCACACCAGGGGAAGCAGGCATGCGCTTGGCTGGTGGGGTCAGAGGGTCCCTTGAGGGGCTCCCAGACTCAGGAATGAAGCGCTCTGCAGGCCTAGACCCCCTAGCACGTGGGCGACTAAAAGAGGGCCCAGGAAAGATCTGCCTGGGCTCCTGCAATAAGTCTGATAGTTTGTCTCGTAGCTACGCAGGGACTCTGGCCACAGCCGCCGCTATAAGGAACAAAGAAGAAAACTGTCTGATGCTGTGATGAGCTCTGACTGAGCTGTGACACAACCCCCCTGTTAGCAGAGTAT
Organism: Lithobates pipiens; assembly: GCF_037356315.1. Taxonomy (NCBI): domain Eukaryota; kingdom Metazoa; phylum Chordata; class Amphibia; order Anura; family Ranidae; genus Lithobates; species Lithobates pipiens. The sequence goes on along the minus strand of NW_027507685.1, from coordinate 261,801,631 downwards.
TGAAATCATGCTGAAAGCTTGTCGTATGCAGTAATACGGCTTCACTTTCTTATCAATGCATGTCTTTCCAGATTGGAGAAACATGAACACAGGAAAAAGCAGCATTTAAGTACATAGAGAGAGGATAAACAAACATCCTGTTGTATCAGAAATAACATAACTATACACTATAAAACTACAGCGCCACCTGCTGCTTAGACAGGCATAATGCATATGCAGTATGTAGTCAGTTTATAAACAACTTTGCTGTTGTACTTTTCCAACTATCCCCCCCCCCCCCCCCTCCTCTCTACCCCCTACAGGACACACCCTCTACCTTGAATTCTTTAATCTGCTAAGCAGCCTGCATCATACCAAAATCACTCGCTAATACACCGCCTCTTCTGCAGACCCCAGTCATGCTGGCCCTCCTCCTAGTTTCACTCAGCTCCAGGCCATATACTATTCCTTCGCTAAGAATAAAGCCTCCCCTTGCACACATTTTCCTTATTCCATTACAAATCTCTCCTTTCCCCCCCGAAACAAAATTCCGCCGTTTCTGTACAAAATCCGCCCCCTACCCCAGTATACAAAACTCCCTCAAGAAATGTCACCTAGAACAGATATCCAGACCCCCTCCTCAATTCACCAAACCTCCTATATGCAGGGGCTCCTGGCACAGTGTGGGGAAGTCCTCCCAGGATTCCTTTTAGTAAATCAGTCCCGCTGTCATTGTCATCTGTCCCCAACTAACTGCCAATAACTCTTTTTTTTCAACTCCCACATTTAAGGTGACTTCCCAACTGTTCTCTGTCAGGCTTTCCCTTCAACAGTCATAGTTTCAATAAAACATAGGAATACACAGTATCTCACAAATATTGTAAATATTTTCTTCTCTCTTTTCATGTGACAACACTGAAGAAATGACACTTGTCTACAATGTAAAGTAGTGAGTGTACAGCTTGTATAACAGTGTAAATTTCCTGTCCCCTCAAAATAACTCAACACACAGCCATTAATGTCTAAACCGCTGGCAACAAAAGTCAGTACACCCCTAAGTGAAAATGTCCAAATTGGGCCTAATTAGCCATTTCCCTCCCCCCGGTGTCGTGTGACTCGTTAGTGTTACAAGGTCTCAGGTGTGAATAGGGAGCAGGTGTGTTAAATTTGGTGTTATCGCTCTCACTCTCTCATACTGGTCACTGGAAGTTCTACATGGCACCTCATGGCAAAGAACCCTCTGATGATCTTAAAAAAAAGAATTGTTGCTCTACATAAAGATGGCCTAGGCTATAAGAAGATTGCCAAGACCCTGAAACTGATCTGCAGCACAGTGACCAAGACCATACAGCGGTATAACAGGACAGGTTCCCCTCAGAACAGGCCTCGCCATGGTCCACCAAAGAAGTTGAGGTCACGTGATCAGCGTCATATCCAGAGGATGTCTTTGGGAAATAGACGTATGAGTGCTGCCAGCATTGCTGCAGAGGTTTTAGGGGGTGGGGGGTCAGCCTGTCTGTGCTCAAACCATACGCCGCACACTGCATCAAATTGGTCTGCATGGCTGTCATCCCAGAAGGAAGTCTCTTCTAAAGATAATGCACAAGAAAGACCACAAACAGTTTGCTGAAGACAAGCAGACTAAGGACATGGATTACTGGAACCATGTCCTGTGGTCTGATGAGACCAAGATAAACGTATTTGGTGTCAGATGGTGTCAGGCGTGTGTGGGGGGAACCAGGTGAGGAGGACAAAGACAAGTGTGTCTTGTCTACAGTCAGGCATGGTGGTGGGAGTGTCATGGTTTAGGGCTTCATGAGTGCTGCCGGCACTGGGGGGATACAGATCATTGAGGGGACCATGAATGCCAACATGTATTGTGGCATACTGAAGCAGAGCATGATCCCCTCCCTTCAGAGACTGGGCTGCAGGGCAGTATTCCAACATGATAACCACCCCAAACACACCTCCAACACCACCACTGCCTTGCTAAAGAAGCTGAGGGTAAAGGTGATGGACTGGCCAAGCATGTCTCCAGACCTAAACCCTATTGATCATCTGTGGGACATCCTCAAACGGAAGGTGGAGGAGCGCAAGGTCTCCAACATCCACCAGCTCCGTGATGTCATCATGGGGGAGGGGAAGAGGACTCCAGTGGTGACCTGTGAAACTCTGGTGACCTCCATGCCCAAGAGGGTTAAGGCAGTGCTGGAAAATAATGGCGGCCACACAAAATATTGACACTTTGTGCCCCAATTTGGACATTTTCACTTAGGGGGTGTACTGACTTTTGTTGCCAGTGGTTTAGACCTTAATGGCTGTGTGTTGAGTTTATTTTGAGGGGACAGGAAATTTACACTGTTATACAAGCTGTACACTCACTACTTTACATTGTAGACAAGTGTCATTTCTTCAGTGAAAAGATAGAATAAAATATCTACAGAAATGTGAGGGGTGTACTCACTTTTGGGAGATATTGTATATAAAATTTGTAAAATGATAAAACATCGTAAAGGAAAAAATAGCAAACTACAAAAAGTTGTGCCGCTGTCTGCTTCCATTTTAAAGTTTGCTATCTGTGCGCGATGCAGAATTCAGACAGAAACCGAGCGGAGAATGTATAATTATCAGTAACAAATTAATTGTTTGGAAGTTTTTAGACCGCTGAGTTTTCAATGCAGTGATCCTAACTGACAGTCTATTTGTTGCTGTAGGCTCTGGTTGTTGTTGTTTAGTTAGTTGTAATCTGATTGCAGAATTCACATTTTCAGACGTGTCCTCAGCAGACTCTAATGCCGCGTACACGCGATCGGAATTTTCGGCCAGCAAAAGACAGATGAGAGCTTTTCATCGGGAAATGCGACCGTGTGTACGCTCCATCGGAACTTAGCTGGCCGAATTCCCGGCAGCAAAAAATTTGATAGCATGTTCTCAATTTTTCCGATGGAAACTCTGATTGTGCGTATGCAATTCCGACACGCAAAAACTCACGCATGCTCAGATTCGACTACGAGACAGAAGCTATTGGCTACTGGCTATTGAACTTCCTTTTTCTAGTCCCGTCGTACGTGTTGTACGTCACCGTGTTCTTGGCGGTTGGAATTTGGTGTGACCGTGTGTAGGCAAGACAGTTTGAGCGGAATTCCGTCGGGAAAACCATCAGAGCTTTTACCAACGAGAATTCCGATCGTGTGTGTATGCGTCATAAGGCGGATTTCGGGGTGTACGATAAGACCAATGGGAAGCTCACTTCTTCCAAATGTTGTTCCTTCACTAGGTTCAGTAATAAGAACTGGATGAATTAAAGTGAATGTAGAGTGGTTTTGTATGTTTTTTGTTTCTTTTATTTATAGTTTCCCAATTGCTGATCCAGCATAGCAGCAAGACCTGAATCCTCTATGGCCTCTTGGTTCGATCTCTGATAGCTGCACAGCTCAAAGATCATTAGACGCGTGCAATTCATTTTGTTCTGAATTAGTTTTATTAACGAATTTTGATAAATCGGGAAATAGAATTCTGAAATATCTGAATTAACAAAAAAACACATTTCATGAATTTTTCTGAATATTCGGAAATTCGAAGAATCCGAAAAATTCGGAAATTCGAAAAAAAATCCGAAAATTAGAAAATTAGAAAAATCCAAAAATAAGAATGAAAATCCAAAAATTCGAAATAACAAAAATGCAAAAAAATAACAACGAAAATCCAAAAATTAGAAAATCGAAAGTGAACGTAACGCATGCAAATTTATCCGAAGTTACGCGTTATCCAAAATAATGAATGCCTTATCTAAACTAATAGAACGTAACAAATTAATGTATTATTATTATTTATTATTAATTTGTTCGGTTCCATTTGTTTAGATGCGGCATTCGTTACGGATAATTCGCAACTTCAGATAAATTCATATTCGTTACATTCACTAACAGACAAATTTGAAAGGAAATTCCAATACCTATCATTTAATAGTTATTTATTATTAGTTAGTTATTATTTAAAATTTTCTTTCTTATTTTTGAAGTTTTGAATTTTGGAATTCTGAATTCTCTAGTTTATGAATTTACGAATTTCGGATTTCCGTATTTTCAAATCTTTGAATCTTCGAATTTCAAAATTTTTGAATCTTTCGAATTTATAAATTACAAAATTTCGAATTTACAAATTTTCGAATTTAGTGCACATGTCTGAAGATCATACGTTTCCCAAACCTCCCTCTTTTATGTCAATATGTTCTTACTTTTGCACAAGAGACCGAGCGTATCACTGCATAAACAACATAACTCCTCCCAGTTCCGCCCTGCCTTCTACCTTCTCGGTTGATTGACAGCTACAATAGTAGGATTTAGCCTCACACTTCTTCAAGGTAATTAGGATGGAGAGGGTTTAGATATGGATAGACAGGCTTTGCACCTTGCCATTCTCCCTCCCTCAGGAACAGGGGCCCAATTGCAACTACAACCTCAACCACAACCTCAACCACAACCTCAACCACAACCTCAACCACAACCTCAGCCACAACCACAACCACAACCACAACCACAACCTCAACCACAACCTCAGCCACAACCACAACCACAACCTCAACCACAACTTCAGCCACAACCTCAACCACAACCTCAACCTCAACCACAACCACAACCTCAACCACAACCTCAACCACAACCTCAACCACAACCTCAACCACAACCTCAACCACAACCTCAGCCTCAACCGCAACCTCAACCACAACCTCAACCAAAGCCTCAAACACAAACTCAACCACAACCTCAGCCACAACCTCAACCTCAACCGCAACCTCAACCACAACCTCAACCTCAACCAAAATCTCAAACACAAACTCAACCACAACCTCAGCCACAACCTCAACCACAACCTCAACCACAACCTCAGCCTCAACCGCAACCTCAACCGTAACCACAACCTCAACCACATCCTCAACCACAACCTCAGCCTCAACCACAACCTCAGCCACAACCTCAGCCACAACCTCAACCACAACCTCAGCCACAACCTCAACCACAACCTCAACCTCAACCACAACCTAAACCACAGCCTCAACCTCAACCTCAACTTCAACCGCAACCACAACCTCAACCACAACCTTTTCTACCCTTACCCTACAGTGCCAGCAGTGGCGGCTGGCATATATATATATATATGTATGTATATATATATATATATATATATATATATACATATATATATATATAAAGTATATCTTGAAAATTTTGGATAATTTGGCATAGAGAGAACTAGCAGCAAGTTTTATCAACTTTGATTTTCTTTTTGCCATCTTTTGGTGTTTTTTAAGGGCAGCCTCACAAAGACAGTGGAAGTGAAATTCTAATGTGTTTTCTATGTGCTAAATGTAGCAAAGAAGGAACAGGCGAAGTTCTGCAGAGCTCCATATTGAAACAAGCTGACTAATGTAACATCTCCATGGCAACATGCGCAAGGCGTTTCGCCAAGCGTGACAATTCGTTCCCACCTGATGTTTTGCTCCATTGTCAATTGGGCATAACATGCCTGTGATGTATGCAAAACTGTCATGATTGATACTTTTTGCTTTGCTGAAAAACCTTTTTTTCATTTTCTACTTTTAATGGAAAACAAAGTTAATTATCAGAGAACTTTTCTCTTCTTTTGTCTTTTTTTTTTTTTTTTGGACATATGGTTATGTGGCTGTCTCCAGAATGATACTTCTACTGTATAAAAAATAGAAGAACATAGCTAGCGGGACTTTTCCATGAGGCACACGGGAGCAATGAAACAGATTGAATAAAAGTTGTTTTTAATTAATCGAATTGTTTATGAAATATTTGTATCAATTGGTTTCATACATTCTACTATATATTAATATTTTTATATTTTTTTACACATTTACAATTCATAAAAATTATTATTGCACATTGATTACAAATTCCAGCAAGGAGTTGGTACATCTATTATAAGATACAATCAGTAATTAAGACATGATTTAATACAATGAAATTAATGACTGTACAGATGTCACAGAGGGGCCATAAAAAAATAAAAAAAATAAAAAAAAGGGAAAATAAAAAGGAAACAAAAAACGAAAAACAAATAAAGAAGGAACGGAGATCAGAGGAATTCATACGTATGTACATGCGGTTGTTGTTAGCTCTACGCGTTTCAAGGCCTTATAGCCTATCATCAGGAGCAAAACCGTGGTAGGAATCTATAGAAAAAATAATAAGAAGAGGGGAATAAATAATTATAAAAAAATTATTTAAAAAGGGCCAACCACGGACAGGGGAAAATACCCCTGAACTTAATTAGCCCTGTTACTTACATGAGGGTCCTTGCAGTGGTGGCACAGACAGTGAGATCCCCAGACCAACCAAACAGGGCCCCGTCTGGGAGCTGAGGGGACTTAGTGCAGCAAGCGGCAACCCAAACTGGATACTTCTACTGTGTCAGAAAGAGATTTAGTTGCTATTTATTATCTTTTTTCGTCACTGTACTTGATTTATGGTTTATCCGCTTAGATGTAACCCCTTCAATACCGGGTACTTTTAGTTGGATCTTATTTTGTTGAAAGATCAGGATATAACAGGTATGAAGGCAGCCCATTCAAATGACAAAGTCGTAAAAGTAATATACATCACAATTAACTAGACATGTGCGATTAGTTTCGTACGAAACGAGAATTCGTACGGATTTCCCAAAATTCGTACATTCGTATGAATCCGAAATACAAATTTTTATACATACGAATTCCGTACGAAATACAAAATTTCGTTTACGAATTTCGGATCCAAATTCATAACGAAAATTTTGTAAAAGTTAACGAACCTAAAACTTAAAAACTCAGGAAGTCAGCACAGCACAGGGATGGTGGGAACCCCTCATAAAGATAAATTCATCATAACAAAAATTCATAATTGTTATGAAAAGTTAATGAACCTAAAAGTTAAAACCCCCAGGAAGTCAGCGCAGGGATAGGGGGGAACCCTATGGGAATTTCTATGCTCACGAATTTCATACAAAATACGAAATTTTGTTCACAAATTTCAAAATTTCGGATCCAAATTAACAGAAACATGACTGGTGCTTTGTTCACCAGAGGTCAGCACAGCACAGAGATGGTGGGAACCCTTATAATGGACACAGCGGGTGTACAGACCCGGGAACTCAGCACAGGGATGGTGGGAACCCCTCATAATGGGCACAGCGGGTGTACAGACCCGGGAACTCAGCACAGGGATGGTGAGAACCCCTCATAATGGGCACAGCGGGTGTACAGACCCGGGAACTCAGCACAGGGATGGTGAGAACCCCTCATAATGGGCACAGCAGGTGTACAGACCCGGGAACTCAGCACAGGGATGGTGGGAACCTCTCATAATGGGCACAGCGGGTGTACAGACCTGGGAACTCAGCACAGGGATGGTGGGAACCCCTCATAATGGGCACAGCGGGTGTACAGACCTGGGAACTCAGCACAGGGATGGTGGGAACCCAATGGGAATTTCTATGCTTATGAATTTCATACAAAATACAAAATTTTGTTAACGAATTTTGGATCCAAATGAACAGAAACATGACTGGTGTTTTGTTCACCAATCAGAGGAAGTCAGCACAGCACAGGGATGGTGGGAACCCCTCAGAATGATAAATTCATCATAACGAACTTTCGTTGTTCTAACGAAAAGTTTACGAATCTGACGAAAATTCGTATTTCATACGAATCCGAATTTAATTTTGTACACGAATTACGAAATACAATTTTTTTTTTCTACGTAACGAAAAAAAACTCATTTTTTGACGGCACCCATGTCTACAATTAGCGTAACATATCATTTACTCTACTCTCTGTCTTTGGCCTTGAAACAAAACTATTCAGTATTATAGCACAGGACTGATTACGACAAATATAAATCTAGGCTATTCAATTCCGAGTAGCATAGGTGTTGCAGGAACACGTGTATAGGCTAAAAGGTATCACATATTATAATAAGTCACTTTCATTGGCAGAGAGTGATATGCTGTAAGGATTACATATTATCATCATGTGAAGGTAGAATATTAACTAATGCTCCAAGAGCAATTCGATTTGGTAAATAGCTTACAGAAGAGTACAGGAAAAAGACAGGGGGAGAAGAGGAAGCAGTACTGTAAAGCCTCGTACACACAATCAGATTTTCCACAGACAAAACCTCAGACTTTTGAATGAAGGAGCGTGCCTGGATTTTGTCTTGCATACAAACGGCAAGGAATTGTCGGCCAACAATCGCGAACGTAGTGACGTACTACGTGGTTTTTCAGCTCTTTAGTGCCACCCTTTGGGCTCCTTCTGCTAATTCCATGTTAGTAGAAGTTTGGTCAGTGTTGATTCTCGCTTTTCATTTTGCGCTTTTCATTTTGCGCTTTTCATTTTGCGCTTTTCAGTTCGTTTCTAAACGGCGGTTCGTCAACCAGCCATGTTGCGGAATCGGAGGAGATGATGTGTTATTTATTATTGGCCTTGGAGTTATTTCTTTGACCCAAGTCCAGTCCAGGAACAGGAGGAGGAGGATCTCTTGAACCAAAAATTAATGGTGACCAATTATGTCATATGCCTTTGCTGCGGGAGCTCCAGGAGAATAATCCGGATGATTTTCAGGAATTATCTCCGGATGACGGACCCCTGTTTTCACCAACTCTTGGTATTGTCGACCTCCTATATTAAGAAGCAGGACTCATGCATGAGGCTTTTACTTTATTTTTTGGTTGAATAATAATGATTTGATTTGGTATATTTTCTATATTTTTGGATGCATAGAATGCACTTTTTGATTAAGTTCTATTGGCAGATAGCATGTCTAATTTTATTTATTTATTTAATGCACAATAAAAAAATAGTGGAGAATAATACTTGGCTGTGTGTTTTACTTCAAATGACAGTTTGGGAGTAGGCAGTTACATTAATAAAAAATACGATGTAAAATTAACAAAGGACACCAACATAGTTGTAGCTTTGATCTTAAAAACTACAGATAATGGTGTTGTGGTAACTTGCCCAAATAATAAAAAAAAAAAATAATAATAATAATAATATTGATTTCACTAGAAAAAAAAGCCTTTGAAAATGTGTTTGAAATAACTCCATCAGTATCACCAGCAAAGCAGCTCCATTATTATCCCATTACAGAAGAAGAGAATTGTTGCGCTGCATTTCCAGATTTCATAATTTGCCGCGTCACGAATGTTAATTCTCCATTACGAACGCCAGTTTACAAGACCGACCGCTTCCGGCTCGTCCTTGCTTCTGAGCATGCGTGTTTGGGCTTTTCGAACCCATTCCCAAATAGTTTCCGATGGCTGAACGTTTCAAATGGTTATGCCTGCAGGAAACACACGGGATATATGCACTGAGTACTCTTGCCCCGGGAGGATAAAACCAGGAGTTAGAGGTAAACACTCTATTGTAGCCTGCCTTCACAGCCATCTTGTTTGTTCCGGTGATGTCACATCTGCCGTGCGTGGTGCGTTCCACGCTGGGTGTCAGGGACTTCCTGGTGGGACGCTCCACTAACCTCCCCCATTGACCATTTACTGCTCAATCTTGTGAGTTTTTTATACATTTTTCATACAATTTTTGCCGCCATTCCTAGACATGTGTAGAACGGAAACATTTGTTTTGTTATGGATGGATTCATTATGTTACTAATTTTGTTTTGTTATGGAATTTGTTCAGTTGGGTTTCATTTTCATTAAATTTAATTTAGTGTTCATTTAAACTTGTTTCATTTATTAATTGTGATTGGAGCAGAGATCAGTGTTCACTAAATGAAAGCCCAGCCCCCCCACAGTTAGTAACACGCCGCTAGGAACACTTAACCCCTACACTGCCACCCACTGGAATCACTGCATTTATATAGCACTGATTGCTGTATAAATGACAATGGTCCCAAAAATGTGTCAAAAATGTCCGCCATAATGTCGCAGTCACAATAAAAATCGCTGATCGCCGCCATTACTAGTAAAAAAAAAAAATATTAATAAAAATGCCATAAAATTATCCCCTATTTTTTAAACGCTATAACTTTTGCGCAAACCAATCAATAATCGCTTATTGCGATTTTTTTTTACCAAAAATATGTAGAAGAATACGTATCGACCTAAACTGAGGGAAAAAAAATGTTTTTTTATATATTTTGGGGGATATTTATTATAACAAAAAGTACAAAATAATGCATTTTTTTTCAAAATTGTCGCTCTATTTTTGTTTATAGTGCAAAAAATAAAAACCGCAGAGGTGATCAAATACCACCAAAAGAAAGCTCTATTTGTGGGAAAAAAAGGACGTCAATTTTGTTTGGGAGCCACGTCGCACGACTGCGCAATTGTCAGTTAAAGCGAAACAGCGCCGAATCGCAAAAAATCGTCTGGTCTTTGGTCAGCAAAATGGTCCGGGGCTGAAGTGGTTAATAATGCTTAAAGTGAAACAATAAAAGTGTAATATTCCTTTAAATTTCGTACCTGGGGGGTGTCTATAGTATGCCTGTGAAGGGGCGCATGTTTCCCGTGCTTAGAACAGTCTGAGAGCAAAATGACATTTCTAAAGGAAAAAAAGTAATATAAAACTACTCGCGGCTATAATGAATTGTCGATCCGGCAATACAGATAAAAGTCATTGAAAAAAATGGCATGGGATTTCCCTACAGGGGAACCCCGAACCAAAATTGAAAAAAAAAAATGCGTGGGGGTCCCCCCAAATTCCATACCAGGCCCTTCAGGTCTGGTATGGATATTAAGGTGAATCCGCGCCAAAATTTTAAAGAAAGATGCCGTGGGGGTCCCCCTCAAAATCCATACAAGGCCCCGCCCCCTCTGACAACACAGGGAAAGCCATAGGGAAGTCCCCGTGCATCAGAGGGGGCAGGGTCATTGGGTGGCCCTCCATTATATAAGAGCTGTCACCTGAACACAGCGGAAGCCTCCCATTGAGGCGGATCGTGCGGAGGACAAAGTGGAGAAGAAGAAGCCGGAGGAAGATGCCGGACAAGAAGACCGGAGGAAGAAGCGGAGGAAGATAGAGGAAGAAGAAGATGGAGGAAGAAGAAGAAAACCGAAAGAAGACCAGAAGAAGATGGAAGAAGAAGCGAGGAAAGAAGAAGACATTAATAAGGGAATTGTCAAAAACCATCTATTGTATTTTTTTAAGATTTTTTACACTTTTTTTGTGAAATGGTAGGGGTACATTTGTACCCCATTACCAATTCACACAGTGGCTGGGATCTGGGGGTCCCCTTGTTAAAGGGGGCTTCCAGATTATGATAAGACCCCGCCCGCAGACCTCCACAACCACCAGGCAAGGGTTGTGGGATGAAGCCCTTCTCCCCATCAACATGGGGACAAGGTGCTTTGGGGGCTACCCCAAAGCACCCTCCCAATGTTGAATGCATGTGGCCTGGTATGGTTCAGGAGGGGGGGTGCTCTCTATTCCCCCCACCCTATTTTCCTGCAGCCTGCCAGGTTGCGTGCTTGGATAAGGGTCTGGTATGGATTTTGAGGAGGACCCCCACGTCATTTTTTTTTTTTTTTTTTACATTTTGGGGCGGGATTCACCTTAATATCCATACCAGACCTGAAGGGACTGGTATGGAATTTGGGGGGACTCCACGCATTTTTTTTTTTTTTTTTTTTAGTTCGAGGTTCCCCTGTGGGGAAATTCCATGCTGTTTTTTTCAATTACTTTTATGTGTATTGTGGACTGACAATTCATTGTAGCGGCGAGTAGTTTTAAATGACTTTTTCCTTTAGAAATGTAATTTTACTCTCAAACTGTTCTAAACTCGGGCAACATGCACCCTTTACAGGCATACTATAGACACCCCCCAGGTACGAAATTTAACCACTTTCAGACCGGACCAATTTGCTGGTCAAAGACCAGACCACTTTTTGCGATTCGGCACTGCGTCGCTTTAACTGACAATTGCGTGGTCGTGCGACGTGGCTCCCAAACAAAATTGACGTCCTTTTTTTCCCACAAATAGAGCTTTCTTTTGGTGGTATTTGATCACCCCTGCGGTTTTTATTTTTTGCGCTATAAACAAAAATAGAGCGACAATTTTGAAAAAAACTCATTATTTTTTACTTTTTGTTATAATAAATATCCCCCAAAAATATATAAAAAAAACATTTTTTTCCCTCAGTTTAGGCCGATACGTATTCTTCTACATATTTTTGGTAAAAAAAAACGCAATAAGCGATTATTGATTGGTTTGCGCAAAAGTTATAGCGTTTACAAAATAGGTATAGTTTTATAGCATTTTTATTAATAATTTTTTATTACTTTTTTTTTACTAGTAATGGCGGCGATCTGCGATTTTTATTGTGACTGCGACATTGTCGGGGACCCATCGGACATTTTTGACACATTTTTGGGACCATTGTCATTTATACAGTAATCACTGCTATATAAATGCAGTGATTCCTGTGTAAATGACACTGGCAGTGAAAGGGTTAACCTGTGGGTGGCAGTGTAGGGGTTAAGTGTTCCTAGGGGTGTGTTACTAACTGTGGGGGGGTTGGGCTTTCATTTAGTGTACACTGATCTCTGCTCCAATCACATGGAGCAGAGATCAGCGTCACTAGTTGCTAGGCAGAATGGGAAAATGTTGTTTATACAGCATTTCCTCCATTCGGCCGCTCCGTGAGATGATCGCGGGGATGCCCGCGGACTCGATCGAGTCCGCGGGTCCCGCGACTGGACTCACGGGGGTCCCGACCAGCGCGGGAGCGTGCCGCCGGCGGCGCGCTCCCGATGGCACGGCGGCAACGAATATTGGACGTACATGTACGCCAATATGCCTGCCCGTGCCATTCTGTCGACGTACATCGGCGTGCGCTGGTCGGGAAGTGGTTAAAGGAATATTTCACTTTTATTGTTTCACTTTAATCATTATTAAAATCACTGCTCCTGAAAAAATGGGCGTTTTTAAAACTTTTTTTTTGCATTGATACATGTCCCTGGGGCAGGACCCGGGTCCCCAAACACTTTTGTTATGACAATAACTTGCATATGAGCCTTTAAAATTAGCACTTTTGATTATTCGTGTCCCATAGACTTTAATGGTGTTCGCGTGTTCAAACAGATTTTTTGCATGTTCTGGATGCAAACCGAACCGAGGGGTGTTTGGCTCATCCCTAGTATATATACGTAGTGATCATACCCCCCCTTAATCTCCTCTTCTCAAAAGAGAATAAATCCTCTAATCTTTTCTCATAGCTGAGCTCCTCCATGCCGCTTATCGGTTTGGTTGCCCTTCTCTGCACTTTCTCCAGTTCCCCGATATCCTTTTTGAGAACTGGTGCCCAAAACTGAACTGCATATTCCAGATGAGGTCTTACTGATGATTTATACAGATGATATCTCTCTCCCTGGAGTCCATAGTTCTCTTAATACAAGAAAGGACTTTGCTCACTTTGGAAACTGCAGCTTGGCATTGCATGTTATTATTGAGCTTATGATCTACCAAAACCCCCAGATCCATCTCCACTATGGATTCCCCCCAGATCCTTCTCCACTATGGATTCCCCCCAGATCCTTCTCCACTATGGATTCCCCTCAGATCCTTCTCCACTATGGATCCCCCTCAGATCCTTCTCCACTATGGATCCCCCTCAGATCCTTCTCCACTATGGATCCCCCCAGATCCTTCTCCACTATGGATTCCCCTCAGATCCTTCTCCACTATGGATCCCCCTCAGATCCTTCTCCACTATGGATCCCCCTTAGATCCTTCTCCACTATGGATTCCCCTCAGATCCTTCTCCACTATGGATCCCCCTCAGATCCTTCTCCACTATGGATCCCCCTCAGATCCTTCTCCACTATGGATCCCCCCAGATCCTTCTCCACTATGGATCCCCCTTAGATCCTTCTCCACTATGGATCCCCCTCAGATCCTTCTCCACTATGGATTCCCCCAGATCCGTCTCCACTATGGATCCCCCCCCCCCAGATCCTTCTCCACTATGGATTCTCCCTCAGATCCTTCTCCACTATGGATCCCCCCTTAGATCCTTCTCCACTATGGATCCCCCTCAGATCCTTCTCCACTATGGATTCCCCCAGATCCTTCTCCACTATGGATCCCCCTCAGATCCTTCTCCACTATGGACCCCCCCCAGATCCTTCTCCACTATGGATTCCCCCTCAGATCCTTCTCCACTATGGATCCCCCTCAGATCCTTCTCCACTATGGATCCCCCCAGATCCTTCTCCACTATGGATCCCCCTCAGATCCTTCTCCACTATGGATCCCCCTCAGATCCTTCTCCACTATGGATCCCCCCAGTTGTATTCCCCCAAGAATGTATGATGCATGCATATTCTTAGCCCCCAAGTGCATAACTTTACATTTATCAATACTAAACCTCATCTGCCAC